>NC_136878.1:45869624-46042124 GCF_949152265.1 Phoxinus phoxinus | reverse complement strand
AAGTGTGTGGGGAATATGAAGTATAAAAATGAAAGCTCATTATGAGTAAAAGGTTTTTTATTACAGCTTACAGATCTTTGCTTCACCAGCAGCTATTTGATTCACAGGGAGAACTCTGATAAACTACAGTGCCTTGCATTCACTTGATGCATTTGGACACATTTTCTGCCCAAAGGGGGTTATTTTTTCAAAATGTATTGAAATGCACAGGCTTCAGCCTAAAGTATGACAGACATAAAGTATAAACTCTCATATTCATATATTTCTCTTTATAAATCTGTGAAGTCCAGTAGATGTTGACTGGGCGATGTGGCTTTTTGAAAATATACATATTTATCTAATAGCTCTTAAATGGATGCATAATTTAGACCAGACAGCTGTTGTAGGAAAGTAGATTCAACATGTTTTAACACCATTCTTCACCGAATTAACATAGATTATTTAATTACTGTCATTAATGTTCATCAATGTCACAATTTAGGGTCGGTGAGATTGTTTTATGATTTTGAAAGAAGTCTCGTCTGCTCACATTGTCTGCATTTATTTGATAAAAAAATACAGTAAAAATAGTGAAAGATGATTACAATTTAAAATAACTGTTTTCTATGTGAATATATTGTGACATGTAATTTATTCCTGTGATCAAAGTTGAATTTCCAGCATCATTACTCTTCAGTGTCACATGATCCTTCAGAAATCAGTATAAAGTGATGATTTGATGCTCAAGAAACATTTCTTACCTTATTATAAATTTTAAAAAGTTAATATTTTTGTGGAAGAAACCATGATACATTTTTTCAGGATTATTTGATGAATAGAAAGTTCAAAATAATAAATTGAAACTGATAATTTCATCTGAAATGCAGTATAAAGAAACAACTATCTCTAAATGAAGACCGAAATGTAATTTTATGATGAACGTGATGACCAAATAAAACTGCACTGTAAAAAATGATATGATCAATTAAGTGTATGTATTTACATTGCTTTAACTCTTGTTATACAAGATTCAACTATTTTTTAAGTTAGTTCAAATATAACTTAAGTTGAAATGACTCAAACATCCAAGTTGATTGTACTTAAAAAATTAAGGCGGCAACTTTTTTTTTTACAGTGTACATTTCAAAGTATTAACAAACAATGCTGTTTACTTTTCTCAGAATCACGATGTAAACACTCACCCAGCCCTGGCGGACAGTGACCGCAGGGTTTTATTGTCTTGTTTTCTCTCTCTGAAAGCTCCTGAATGCTTGCATGCCCTCGGTTCGCTGTACCGGCATACGCATGCAAGCGTTTGCGTGTGTGTTTGGCTGTGTTTAAGTGTGTAGACGCCTCTGTCACATCGCTCACTTATGTGTGCCGCAGAAAGATTATCCTTCCACAGACAGTCACTTTAGAAATAAATTCTTTCCCAGCTGCAGTTCTCTACAAGCTGAAGCCACTGACAGCCGCCTTTAAATGACACAGATCAATAGAGGGGTTTTACATGGAAGATGCAACACAGATATACTCTCAAAACATTATCCTGCTCGCTCTCACACTTTAAATATGACACACACAGAGCATCAATCCTCCTCGAGCTCTTTATCAATTACCTGCGACGACTTCTTTCCCACATGCGCTCACTGCTCTGAATAAATCTGCAGGCTGCTCTCGATTTGAAGTGACTCCAGGTTCAAATTATTATTAGTCCTGCGTGTGTCGCCTGTTGCCGGGCAGCTGTGGTGCGTTTCAAGAAAAGGGTCAGTAGTCACAGACTTCACTTAGCTATGTCATTTTCACCAGTAGGCAAGTTCTTACATGCTTACAGAGGTTGAACAGTCATTGATTTTGCAATTACGTGATTCCAGTGGCGCTGAGATAGCATACCTCACGTTTAAAGTTACATTCGGTCTCCCTTAGGAGAGAACAATTGCAAAAGAGATCTTGTTAATTTCTCCATTGTTTCTCCTTGACAGCACTGACATGAACCGGAGAGCAAAGTTCTGGAAGAAATTTACCTCAGAGAAGGGATATTAATGTTAACTAACACTAAAATAAATATATAAAAAAAAAAAAACGTGTTTTATTTCAGCCAATTACCAATGAATCAATGATACTTTTTTTATGTTTCAGGTAGGGCTGTCCGTTAAACGCGTTATTAACGGTGTTAACGCAAACCCATTTTAACGGCATCAATTTTTTTAGCGCGAGATTAACGCCTAGCAAACTTTGTAGTTTTTTTTCACATGCTTTTGCAACAACTAGTAACGTTATTAAAACTACAACACCACACCGGATCTAGCTAGACCAGAAACAAAACAACAGCGCGCGCCACACACACTTGTTTGGGTTTGCGAACCGGCCAAAGAGTGGACGAGAAGCGCAGCGCCGAGCCGCGTCTAGGACAACTCGTATCGCACATCGGACGCGCACTTTCTCAGTTTATGGCCAGCAATAAAAACGCTGAATGGCGCGCCGGTGTGTGTACACTCATAGACAATAATGTGTTCGAATTTTAAATATGAGGCGCTGCGCTTCTCGTCCGGTGTGCGACGCCCTTTAACGTTACGTTTTGAGTGGATGAATGATGAGCGCGAGACGACGAAATGGAGGCCAATAAGATTCTGAATGGAAAGTTTACTTTTAAAAAGTTGCCAAATGGTTCAATTGACAAGACCAAAGTGATCTGTGTGTCGTTGTGAACTGAGCTATCATCTCAGCACGTCCAGTCTGAAATGGCCAAGCACACACACCGCTGATGCGTTTCTACGCCCACTCGTCAATATCAGTAACGTTACATCGTCATTATTACTTTCACCATTTTATTGATGGACAGTGTTACATTGTGTGAGAGATTATTTGCTCCAAGTGAGAATGTTAGTGTGAAATTAAACACATGCAGTATATTCCAGTGTTGTTTTCAATAAAACACATTTGCACAAAGCAAGCCGATCCACTTTTCCATGTTGATAAGAGCATTAAAATGAGAAAAAATAATGGGACAAAAAGAAATCAAGAGACATTTAGAATAGATAAAAATGTGCGATAACTATGACATTAATGCGATTAATCGTGATTAAATATTTTAATCGTTTGACAGCCCTAGTTTCAGGGCTTTTATTTTGATATTCTTTAGTATTTGTTGTTGTGCCTGTGTTCCAGTTTGTCTCCATAGTAACGAATCACCTTCACCTGTTCCTTGTTAGGCTCTTGTTGCCCAGTGTGTTTATATCCTGGTGTTTTTGTCCTTGTTTGTCAGTCGTTGTCTTTACACCTGAATGTCAAGCTGTTGCGTCTCCTTTTCTGTAGAGAGTCCAGATGTGTCTCGCCAAAAACACACTAGCTAGTTTCGACTGTTTTAAGAGTGAGTTTGATTGATGTGCTGTGTGAATGAAACCGCAGATGACAACTAGTGGTCTTTTGTGTCATTGACATGTGTTGCATGAGGTGTGCACTTTTCAGGTTATTCTTTACTTTCAGTCATCAATGTTAGCGCTGTCAACCTCTTTTAGGTTATGAAAAATAGCAGTAAACTAAGATATCGTGTGGTAGAAGGGACGAAACTCAAAATTGCAAATTTAACTTATGCGCAACATTTAAATTGTGTATAAAACATTTATGAATGAAGCAGCGTTTCCCTCCCTTGTGTTCAAGAGAACGAAATCACTTCCAGAGAAATTGGCACAAAATATCTGTAATAAAAATGGAAGTTGCTGCAATCAGAGAAGCCACTACAGCTTTTTTCATACATCATAAATGACAGACGAAATGTTATATACGCTGCTTGTGTTCGGATGCTGGAGTTTGAGACGCTTCTGGGAGGGAATTCAATTCAATTCAATTCAATTCAAGTTTATTTGTATAGCGCTTTTCACAATACATATTGTTTCAAAGCAGCTCATGTTTTAAACCAAATAATTCTGATGACAGACTTTGATTCAGAAGATTCAGATCCACCAAACCAACGTTTGAGATACTGTAATGCGATTGGTCCGCTGGTTACTCCAGTTATCCAATTACATTCTCAGTTGAGGTAAAGTCTCATTGAGGGATTTATCCGATAAACGTGTTTCCATCACAGTTTATGCATGTCTTATCGGATAAAAAAATATCCGCCTTGAATCAATCGCATATGTTTTTGAGAACAAATGAATTTATTCACAGGAATAAATGACAGTTCACAATACATTCACATAAAAACTGTTATTTTTATGCACATTTTTATAATATATGTGCATCTTGGCATTTCAATCCATTTTTTTATGTGATAGTGATGGAAAGAGCACAAGGACTTTAGTTGTGTCCCAAATGACACACTATACACACTATGTACTCTCCCATCTATTGTGTGAGTGTATAAGTGCATCATCTGTTTTTAAACTGCATTTGTTCTTGATGAAATGTTCAGTGTTAGCACACTATTTATAGCACACAATGGCACTGAATAATAGTGCATAAGTATGCAAATTGGGACACACCTATTGTCTCCTGACCGCACTCAAAGGCTAACTGGAATAATTGCAACATCATTAAATTCAGACTATTCTGTTTCCACTCTGTTTATGACATCAAAGCATGGAAAGCATGGTGGCGTTTGACAGAAAGCATTAAAGCTGTGTCTGCTCTTCTGTAGTGATGTGTTCGGGACGGTGACGCTGCTTTCATGCGCTTTAACTGTGAGGATTATTCCACCTCTGTGGTTCAAATGTTTGACATTGTAAATGGAGATGATGTGTGCAACGAAACACCTTAAACAACTAAAATAAAGCATTTTGTGTGATATGAACCTATTGATTTGATTCATTTGAAGTATGTCTTGTTCTCAAAACAGCTGTTCTTATAGTGGCCCCAAAAGTATATATATATATATATACACACTCACGTCCACTTTATTAGGTACACCTTGCTAGTACAGGGTTGTTGGAGCCACTTTTGCTTCAGAACTGTCTTAATTATTTGTGGTAGAGATTCAACAAGGTGCTGGAAACTGAGATCTGGTGACTGGAGGTTTTTTGAGTTTAGTGAACTCATTGAAAGTTTGAAAGTGTAAGAGTGGAAATCTTTCAGGGGTTCAGACTGCAAGACTGCCGAGCGACTAAAGAAACGTTATTAGCAAGATGGTTTAAAGCTGTACATTTCTTGTCTGTTCCACTCACTGCCACTTATACCAATGACGGAAAATAAGTACAGTTACAATAGCTTCATATGTGGGAGAGCGTTGCTATAGACGAAAGAGAGTGATAGTATTGTATTGCACTATGTAGCACAAAAGTTAAGACCAAATCAAAACTAGCACACTAGCTGTAATCGAAAGATTTAATGACAAAATATGGTGATGGTTACACTTAAAATAGTTACAAAGTATATTAATGAATTGATTATAACTTAAACCAAATAATCTTAACCAGCATGTAAATGTTACCTTAGAGATAGAATAGAGAGATAAAGAGAGAGAGAGAGAGAGAGAGAGAGAGAGATGAAGGAAGCGAGCCCAAGAGAAGGTGAGAGCCAGAGCTCCAGAAGAGGAAAAAGACAGAACCACAGTTTCAACCTAATTTATCCTTCTTGACCATGTGACTCTAAACCCAAATTGTGAGACATTCAAAACTGACCTATCAGGTATTTACACTTCCCCCGTGCATACACAAACATCTTGGCCTACAGGTCTTGATCGTTATCAGAAACAGCAGGGAACCCCACTGTGTCTTTGGGCAAATGGTCATTGGAGGAGAAGGGGTCAAAAACAGTATTTCATTTCTCAGTTCATTTGAAATGTCTTGAATTATTTTCAGTCTTACAAATCGGCCCTTGGCACCATTGGCCACACACCTGGAGTCCAAAGGTGACACAGTTCATAAAGACATGTTTTGCTGTTGGGTGTAGTTGTATCTTCAGACATTTCGTCCAGGCTTGTTGCGGTTGGTCAGTCTTTAGTTGTTGTTCTCATTTCGGCCCTGCATGAGTAGGGAGGTTCCATCACACGGTGTTGCACCTTTCATAGATATGCAAATCATCCATCGAACACCTCACAATTTCACAAGAACAGGCACTGGATCTGGAAGCAAACATTGATTCCTCTTTCTGAGGATGAATTCACAGGATATGAACTGGGTTGCAGGTATCCTGTGATTTAAAAGAGTACACAGCACAACAAAACACCAAAAGCAGACACATGGCATTTGTCATTGGTCAGATGATTGATATGGTCAGATTCAAATTTCTCACTGAAAAAAAGCCCTTAAGTGTACTTAATTAAAAAGATGGTCAAAGAAGGATAAAATAAGATCTTTCAAGTTCTTACACTGTTTCTGGAAACATGTAAATAAATTGCATCAAAACAAAACAACTAATGCTGGTTTAAAACAACATTTCATGAAGAGTTATCAGCAAAATATTCAGTGTAACCATTCACAGAGATTCAATTGAATTAATGTCCACAAGCATTGTTGCAAGTCAATTGGACAAAATACAAATAAGCAATCAAAAACGTTTCAGAGATATTTCAAATACATTAATGAGAACACAAATATTTGTGCTTGGGTAAAAATAAGAATGATGACATAACATTTTGAATTTCACCTGGTGAGGCAAAATAATATTTAAGTGATCAAATAAATCCAAAGAAAAACAAAACAAACAATTGCTGAATGCAATTCACAGTTATAATTCAGTCTAGATGTAAAGACTTAAATAATTTTGTATGGATTAAGTTTGTGAGGCAGAATCATATAGATGCAGATTTGACTTTGTGTGAAGATCAAATGTGGCTGCATTTATCTGCAGCTATGTGTAAATTTATCATGCTTCAAAACAAAAGGTGAGGGTTTTTACAATTGTGATGCAAATTTGGTCCTGTTGTAACAGGGAGCCAGCATGAGAATTGTGAGTGAAGTGTGATCATGGCTCATCTCCTTCCCTTAAAGTTCTTTGTTAGGAGCATGCTAAAGTGCAAAGTTCAGAGTTAAATCCTGTTATGAAAGGATTTTCATGGTTAATGCAAATTGTGTAGCCACATATGGCAATTCTATGCTCCTTTAAATGGTTTTACTACAGTTATATGGAAGATAACCGAGTTTCCAATAAGGAGACAAACAAACTCAACATAGTCACACATGCAAAATGAAATTGCTCTACAATTTCAGTGCAACAATTATTCCACTTAACACAAAAATACATTGTCTAGATTGCACTTAGCATCTACAAAATTTTAAACCTAAGTGTTTTTACAACACTTACAGTAAAGCATTTATGTGTTTTAAAATAATAAAATCAATTAGCCTATGTGCAGAGTGTACACAAACAACTATAAAGTGTGCTCTATGATCATTATGTGTTTTGCACAATTACAAATTTGAAAATACAATCAGGATCGTTGGAATTTGGATGTAAAACTTGTTGCTTATTGGGCTACCAACCCACTAGCAAGTGAAGTTAATAGCTTAAGGCCTTGCATGAACAAAGCAGTTAACTCGCTAAGAGTTTTACCTGTACATGCAGATTGCTGATTTTTGCTCTTAGAAAGTGTTTTGCTATTTTTCAGAATATAAGGTGGAGGCCTTCCCCTACCCAGTGACCAGCATTTTTCCTCTAGATGGCCTATTTTATGACAGGAACTGCAAAGCCTGCTTCCTTTACCATTTTGAAGTTTGCTATGTTCACCTGGAGTTTGAGGATTTTCATGACCATGTGCCATCACCCTAAGAACTGAAATAGGCACACTTTCTTGGGCATTTGCATTTTCTGAACTAAATGTTTCAGATTCACTAGAAGTCACCTCCTCCAAGAAGTGAACGTTCTTTTTAGTCTCAACGCTTTTAAGCATTTTGAAAGACATGTGCTCTTTAGCATTTAGCTTAGCCTTGAGATCTGCAATGGTCTCTTTGTGATTTTTATACTTTTCATTTAGGGCTAACAGCTCAGATAGCAATTTATCTATCTGTGTTTTAAGATCTTGAATCTTTGCCTCAGACTTTTGTGCATTTTCTGCATTTTTAGATTCCATGTTATTAAATGCAGGAACTACACATGTTGCTAACTCATGTAGCTTTGTATAACGAATGAAGTTTAAAGCCTCAATAATTTCATCATGTTTAGATTTATTTTGATGTTTTCCAACATTGTCCCACCATCGGAGCAATTCTTCTTCTGGACATTTAACGTCAATGTACTCTTTAGAGAGTTTACATACGCTAGGCGCAACTTTTTTGCTCCATAAAGCAAACAATACATCACTATTATCAGAATTTTTCCCTTCCATCCCCGAGGAGATCTGAATATTCACAAACTATACCGTAATGTGACTATTAAAGCTATTCAAAATACTGTTTCATTCAATTCATGCAAATGGAGACTTCTTGTCATACCATTAAACAAGGAAAACAGACTTACCCATTGTCAGAAGATCAGCTATAATCCAATCACAAAATCAACTATAAAAATGAGTTATTCTCATTCTGATCAAAGTGAATTTCAGAAAACACACTGCAAGGGATCCCGGGTTTCGGCACCATCTGTAAGAGTGGAAATCTTTCAGGGGTTCAGACTGCAAGACTGCCGAGCGACTAAAGAAACGTTATTAGCAAGATGGTTTAAAGCTGTACATTTCTTGTCTGTTCCACTCACTGCCACTTATACCAATGACGGAAAATAAGTACAGTTACAATAGCTTCATATGTGGGAGAGCGTTGCTATAGACGAAAGAGAGTGATAGTATTGTATTGCACTATGTAGCACAAAAGTTAAGACCAAATCAAAACTAGCACACTAGCTGTAATCGAAAGATTTAATGACAAAATATGGTGATGGTTACACTTAAAATAGTTACAAAGTATATTAATGAATTGATTATAACTTAAACCAAATAATCTTAACCAGCATGTAAATGTTACCTTAGAGATAGAATAGAGAGATAAAGAGAGAGAGAGAGAGAGAGAGAGAGAGAGAGATGAAGGAAGCGAGCCCAAGAGAAGGTGAGAGCCAGAGCTCCAGAAGAGGAAAAAGACAGAACCACAGTTTCAACCTAATTTATCCTTCTTGACCATGTGACTCTAAACCCAAATTGTGAGACATTCAAAACTGACCTATCAGGTATTTACACTTCCCCCGTGCATACACAAACATCTTGGCCTACAGGTCTTGATCGTTATCAGAAACAGCAGGGAACCCCACTGTGTCTTTGGGCAAATGGTCATTGGAGGAGAAGGGGTCAAAAACAGTATTTCATTTCTCAGTTCATTTGAAATGTCTTGAATTATTTTCAGTCTTACAAAAGTTTCGTTCACTGGATATTTTCTCTTTTTCCAACCATTCTCTGTAAACCCTTGAGATGGTTGTGTGTGAAAAGCCCAGTAGATCAGCAGTTTCTGAAATACTCAGACCAGCCCGTCTGGCACCAGCAACCATTGCCAAGTCACTTCAATCACTTGTATTCCCCTTTCTGTTGCTCAGTTTGAACATCAGCAAATCGTCTTGACCTTGTCTAAACACAGTGAGTGTGATTGGCTGATGTGATACTGGCGTTAAAGAGAAGTTGAACTAGTGTACCTACAAGTGAAACTCGAATTATATTAGAATATGGTGCAAAAGTTCATTTATTTCAGTAATTCAACGTAAAAGGTGAAACTAATATATTACATGGACTCAAAATTAGAATATTGTGAAAAGGTTTTCATAAGCTGTAAGCCATAATCTTCATAATTATAACAAATAAAGGCTTGAAATATCTCACTTTGCATGTAATGAGTCTATATAATATATTAGTTTCACATTTTAAGTCGAATTACTGAAATAAATGAACTTTTGCATGATATTCAATTTTTTTGAGTTTCACCTGTATAATGTTGCATATTTTCATCCGAATATTCTTCCTCATTCAGTCTTACCATTGACTTCAGGAATCACATAATCTGCGTTCTGACTGCTGCAACTGACATGTTGCTTTTCATGTTGCTTTTCACCGTCTGTCACATTATATAACTCTCAGGAATGAGCTGGAGTTTGTGGAAATACAGCTGTTAGGTGTGGATACACAATATAAGTTGACCTACTTGAATAGCTACAATAAATGTGTTGGCTAGCACAAGGAAACCCGATGAAGAGAATATATGCACTCATTGTAGAGTAACCAACTCATTATTTTTCAATATAATATTTGTAATTGCATATAAAACTGTGTAAGTCGGTTTAATGTGCCTTAGACACTGATTGTTCATAGTGAAGTTCATAGTGACAGTATTATAAACACAGCCGTGTGTATAGCAAGTTTTTAATTTATTTAGCTCTCGGAGTTTCTCCACCCCTTTTTTAATGAGATTGAGAGAGTCTCACACTGTGGCGTTAGCAGATGGACTGTGTCTCAGTTAGTGATGGACGTCAAAGACGAGGTGAAGGCGAAAATGAAAATGCCCTCAGAACATCCCTGATCTCTGAACTCAAATCCCCAGCGGCTGCAGGCAAATGTGAAAATGTCAAGTAGGTGAAGGAAGAAACATTTAGCTGTTAAAATGTCCCACAGAAATCCCTTCTGCTGTCCTCAATCCAACCGCTTCTAACTCTCACACATTTACTGCTGAACGTGTCTATCACATTTTACTCTGTAGTTCAGGAATAATAGCATCTATCCTCTCAGCTAACAGGGAACGTTCTGGCAAGATTCTCTCAAAGTTTCCAACAAACATTCTTCCAGTAATGTTAACAGAATGTTTGTTCAGAGTAATCGGCTCTTAAATTATGTTCTCAAAGCATGGAAAAAAAACGTTAGTTATGCATCGTTCGTGAAATGTTTTAATTGGACTTTTGTCTAACGTTTAAAAAAAAAAACAGGGCTTGTTTCGGAACATTCAGAAAACATTCAAAAGGAACGTTCCCATAATGTTTGCAGAATTCTAAACGGAATGTTCATTAAGTTATTAACATTCAGGCCCTTTCACATTGGACACTTTTGACGCACAAATAATTTGTGCGATGGTTTTATTTTTTTATCAGCTGTTTGTGTAATGAGTGCTTCCACACCGAACGCGCTGCGCCGAAAAAACAACTTTATTTTTTTTTGCTTCGATGTCGATTTTTATTTTTATGTTGCGGTGACAGAAAAGGCTTCAGCCAATCACATACAGTGGATTGCTTATTTGATTGCATGTAAACGAAGCCCCTGATGATTTTAAGAGGACAGCTCACCTTAGCAGACTGCCAGACGCTGCTCCGGACCGAGTGGTTCCCTGAAGTCTGTGGTTTGACTCGTCAGATGCAGTGCCACTGTCTGGAGCTCCTCAAATTGTCCCACAGACATCCGGAAGTAAGTGTGGACCCGGCCATGATAAAGTTTTAGCTCCTGTACAAGATTAGCAGGTACTCCTCTTCAGACCTTGTTCTTTAAGATTGGGTGCACCCAAAACCTTCTTTTCTGCCTTTTAAAGAAAACGAAAAGCTCGTCTTCACTGGATGATGATGATGAAGATGAAGTATCAATGTTTTCTCAGCTGTCGGTGCGAAAGTTTTGGAACGTTAAAGCTCTGAACGTCGCAAATTCACGTCGCGGCTGATGTGAATGGTTTTGACGCTAACTATTCGCACGCAAACTATTCGTTTTTTTTTTCCGTTACGCGTCCGGTGTGAAAGGGTCTTTAAAATGAAACAAACCTTCAGAGAAGTGTAGCAAGGTTCGTTGTTATGGGAAGAAGGAGGCGGGAACCGGCGAACATTCAAAGATTTTAAAACAATTACAAAAATGAAAGTATAAGCCAGCAGCCCCTCGCGGACGACTGCTGGCCACACAAAACAGAAACACAACATAAAATCAGGCCTGTCCTCTCTCGATCTTCACTGTCGTCGCTCCTTTATGCTTCCGCTCCTCCGTGAGAGATACGAGACTGGTGCGTCTCACAGGTGCCGCTCATCATTAAATCACGCCACCGGCCTCGCGCCGTCCTCTCACGTCCCTCGACCTCGTCCTGTTCGCCACAAGGACATTCCAAAATAACGTTTTCAATAATAAAGTTATCCTCATCATGCATCCATGTTTCTGAACTGAATCGTTTCTCAATTAGATGTTATTAGCGTGTAAATGTGGCCAGTCAAAGTTGCATGAGTTATTTATTTTTTTTGCAGATGATTTTCAATAATCGTTCACAGGACATCAGCCAGCCGTTCTGGACAGACCATCATGGCATCACCTCCTTCACTCGGCACACCATTCAGGGGAAATCACTCTAATTTATGGCACATTCCATTAACTGAATTATCTGCGGCTCTGATGAATTGCTCAGCCATAATAATTACATTTGCATAATGTCTTTTCTGGTTCATTTCCGCCCTTACATGTGTTCATAATTACTGAAGTGCCGGCATGCCATGAACCTGCGGATATTTTTCCCCATGAAAAAACTTTGGGTTTGTGGGAATTTGGGGGTTTGTGAGTTTTATTAAATTATATATTTGCCAAATTTATCAGTTGTGAGTGGCATGTCGGATATACAGATGATCTCATTTAACTGTGTTTATCCGATAGGACTGTAATTAGTATATAGCAGCTGCATGCTAGAATTGCATGTTGTGTTTTCATATGCAATAATAAAACATTTATTTTTGCAAATTTGCATTTTTTTCATATCATAGAAACATTGATCAAGTTGGTGTGTATATCAAAAAAAAAAAAATCTGAGAAAAGCAGATTAATTTTTATTTTCTTACAAATATGGTTCACACAGGACTTCAATCCTGTAATTCATCACACTAAATTGACATCCGCAAAAAAATTAATATATAATAAAATACTACAATGTTTTTGTGGGGAAAAATATCTGCAAGTTCATGATAACCAACATTTCAGTAATTACTGGAACATGTAAGGATTGGAAATGAATCAGAAAATGCATCATGCAAATGTTATTATTCAATGCATTCTTATAATATTCTATATCAAACATAAGGACTATTTTTTGTAAACACCAACACACTATCATGGCTCTCATGGTGAAGTGGTGGCGAATGTAAGTTAGTTTAGCTGGTGTGTATGCCTGAATGACTGGCAGGTGCCAACAATATGAATAACATTGAGCTGACTTGATCAGTAAAGGTTGGCATTAAACAGAAGTTGCATGCATCTTGTCATCCCTATTGTGCCGTACATCCAATTGAATCGGCTTCTGGAACAAGAACACATGTGGGCGGGGCTTGATTTTGTCTGTGGGGAATTGATTGGCTGGTTGAATGGTTGTGGTTTGCTATTGGCTGATCTCATATGAGTGACAGGTTATAGCCCCACCCTCGTCATCAGAGAAGAGAAGAGATGCAGCAAGAGGGAGTTATTCTGATTCAAGATTACAAGGAACATGAAAAATGATGCGCTCCGATAAATTATTTGCAGTAAACACTACAATATTCCATTAAACAGTCAATTTTGATTTCATGGTGACTGTTAAAATCATTCTCAGATCCCTTTTAGGAATGCACGACTTGCATGAATGGAATACACATCATGTACAAAGGTTATGAGCGTTGCATAACCGTTGCATACTAACAAGCAGTTGCGAGCACACACTTAAAACAACATGAAGAAACAAATCTGCATTGTATCCAACATGCATGTAAAGTCTCAGGAGCTTTGGCTGTGCTCAAACTCCATTAGGATCTCCCCATGAGAACAAACCTGGCCGGATCGATCGGCTTGGCCTGTCAGTCTTCATCTGTGTGATTTTTCCAGATGCAAAAAGGTCTCAGGCTTCATTACCCTTTGAGAGTCACTGGGAAGGAAAGAGTCTCACAGCGCTGGCCTTCTGCAAACTGCTAATGGCCTCTGCTTCTCAATCCAGCTTTCTTGGGGTTTATTCCTTTGTGTCATTGGAGAGCGCAACAGAGATTGCCTGTACGGTTTCAGTGGCCTTGGTTCTGGAAGTATAATCATTAAAAAAAAAAAAAAAAATTAAGATATAGGGCTGGGCAAAAAAAAAAAACGATTTTTCGATTAATCGATTTTTAAAATGTGGTCGATTCAAAATCGATTCTTGTGTAAAAAATGTAATTATTCATATTTTATATAAAATATATATTTTCACAACCTGGTGGACTCTAAAAATGCAAAAACAAAAAACAAAGCCAAAAATCTGAACAAGTTTTTTTTTTCTTTTTTTTTTTCATATTTATTTATACCTATCTAAAAGCCAGTAGTTTTCCTACAGTGTTCATAGGCTTGCAGCCTCTCGGTTACAGCGAATGCTGTGAGATTTGATGTTAGTTTTCTCTTAAACATAAAATAACCTGATCCTGATTGATCAAGGCATGCGACTGTGCTGACTTGTCTAATTTTCCGCATCAATTTTTCCTCTTGCATCAAAATCCTGTCTATTCATTGTATTTGAAGGTGGGTTTTAATGTACCCAAGAGTACCTAAAATAAAACAAGTTTAATATACAGGTTTGTGGCTCTATTTCTTTTTATTAATTAACCACTCGTAAACTTATGTTCACCGTTTAAAAATAAATAAATATAGGATTTGTATTAAATCTATATTCATTGAGTCAAATCGGGAATCAAAATTGAATTTAGAATCGAAATTGAATCGAGAATCGAAATCGAATCGAATTCAGAGCTTGCGAATCGAAATCGAATCGAATTGGAACATCTGAATCGATACCCAGCCCTATTAAGATATCCTAGCTATCACATCTCACTGACTTTTAGCATCCACAGATGCATATTTCATAAAGTGTGATTGTAATATTGTCTTCTGGCCTCGTTCATTTAAACTGACGACAGCACTGATTACCCCTGATGGATCCTTTTCACAAGACGAGTTCTGCTAATGGCTTTCATGTAATTATCTCCTCCTCGTCAAGCCGGCTCACTTCCTGTATGTCATGTTTTTTTATTTTCTGCGTTAAGAGATGCCAGCGTTCAAAACACACGTACTGTAGATAAAATAGCAGAGGCGTTGATGGATCACCAGATGACGTGAGAACAAGATGCTCTGGGTTTGGATGTTTTTAGGATGAAAAAATGAACAGCATTGGAAAAAAACAAATGATAATTCAATGAGCAACTTTAGAAACATACAGATCCTTTTATGTTAATGGAGTATTGAATTCATAGGGTCATTTTGCTGTATTATCAATGCGATTAATTAAATATGTTAAATCCTATCACATTTAATTAATGCTTCTTGATTTGACAGAATAACATCTTCATTCATTTCTGTGATTTCTGTTGCCGAATTCAACTCGTATTCCAACATCGCTTGACCCAAACCTGAATATAGACAGAAATTAAGCAATATAGGTGAACATGTACTTGTATAATAATTAAATAATGCGCATGTGGTCAGGTTGAATGTTAATTCTTCACAATGTGTCCATCGATTAAAAGTCCACGCAACCAAAAGTATAAACAGCGTCTAATCAAAGTCTTTTGAAGAGATGCTGTCACTTTATATTATTAACAGATTTACTTTTGGCCATAAACCACAAATCTCGCACATCAAACACGTTTGAGCTTCAGTTTATCATATTTGATGTGCAACTGATCAACTAAACATCTAATCGTGTATGATAATCTCAATAGCTAAATAAACAGGCTTGACGTCTTTTAAATAGATAAAGCACTATATATTTATATCTTTGATGTCTTTAACTATTTTTATTGCGTGTATAAAATGTGGTGCATATTCTTGTGATTATACAGATGACAGCATTTTGTGTCGCCTTGTCCTCAAAAGCCTTCCACAACATTACGTTTATTTATGCGCTTTGAAAAAAAAAATAGTATCATAAAAATGTTCATAGAAAATAAAACAAGCAAATTAACTTTGACTAACTGTGATCTTGAAATACTGTACAAACCTTTTTATTTCCGAACATTTTGATTTTGATTTGATTTCTTTATTTAAGGGACAACGCACATTAATCAACATGAGTACAGAGTTCAACACGCAAATGTGCCAGATTTATGCCATACAGGCTAATTTTCATCTGCAGTCCCTAGCAGATTGATGGTTCAAACAATAAATACACTACAACAATACTATAAATACATTAAAAAAAAAAAAAAAAAAACATAACATAAATGTCACACAGTAGACACAGGTAAAAGTGTATATACACACATTAGAATGCATCAACAACACATAAGCACACACAGAAACACCACTATAGCAATGAATACAAACACATTATTCAAACACATGAATACACGCAAATTAAGAAGTAAATTGAGGAAAATAATACATTTAGTCAAATTAAATAAAAAGCACCATGCATTAAACGTTTAAAATAAACCAATAGAGGTTTCAGGTTTAGCATAGTTTTGAGTCGCCACTTACATCTCGATAATGAAGCAAAACCAGAAGAAAATCTGCACCTGGAGCAAAACAAGCCTCATGTCTGGAAGTTAAACGAGGATATGACCGTTTGACAGGTCGTGTGGTGCGACCGTCAATGTTCATACGAAATCTCTGGCCCCATAAATATATATATGAAGATATAGCGTTGCTCTCAGTGTGCTCGATGGCTGCTGCTTGAGAGAGGCATATGGCACTAGTGTAACGATGATATTTATAAAAGGCCAATATATCTCATAGGATCACTCATTCTTAAGAAAAGCTAAAACACCTCTTTCCAACCCGACCCTCTTGCCATTACAATTCTCACGCCGCATGTATCGAACGGCCGCTTACTCTTCAGGGAGCGATTCAGGGCAAAATCTACATTAAGAGCCAATTTATCTGCAGAGTCCCGCGTCCTGAAGCTCTGTGTGTTATCAGCGTGAGACCCGCAGAGCCACAAAGATACATTCATATTTCATCCGGCCTGTGGCAAGAGAGGCTATAGATAGCAGAACCAACAGAACAAGAGCCAAAAAAACCCAGCTGGGTCATGCTTACTGTACCGTACTGTACATCTTCATCATACTGGATATGTGTGCATCATATCCGATTGTTCGCCCAAAAAATGACTTTCATTCATCTTCGGAACACAAATGAAGATGTTTTAACCCCTTAAGCGGCGCCCCCTGTGTCTTTTAATAGACATGAACATACAAATTCTGAACTTAAATGGTTGTAATTCAAGAATGCTTTGGAATATAGATGTAAGATTGGTCTTGTTTTAAAGAAGACATTTGGCAGATTTTTCTAGAAGTTAAAAAAAATTGAGAAAGTTAAACAGAAAAAAAAGTTATAGAAGTTTGAGTTTATGAAAATGTACAATGTAAAAAATTTAATTATTCATATTTTATATAAAATATATATTTTCACAACCTGGTGGACTCTAAAAATGCAAAAAAATAAAACAAAGCCAAAAATCTGAACTAGTTATGTTTCAAATTTTAGGTTGATATCTCATAAAATAAGCGTTCAGTGAGATGTAGTTTGGGCGCAGTACCACACTTCTCCACTAGTGGACATTACTGCCCATATAAGGGCGCCTGCATTTCCATATATTGTGTGAGTGATCTAAACCATTATTTTTACGATTTTCATACGATTTATGTAATAGACATCCTATTCAGAAGTAGTGTTGGAAGTTTGGCAGATTTTGAAATGAATTCAACCTCTAAGAAACACAGAAGATCACGTATGTGCATTATAGCTCGCCGCCACATCACTAATGCTGAATCTATTACTGTTTTCTTTATATTTAAAACATTTTCAGACCTTTTTTTCTAAAAGAATTGAATGGATGCTATCTTTTGAACTCTTGGCATGAAAACAAACTGAGGTTTCTACCATTCTTTCATGATTTTTCATGTTCATCACTATTTCAAAATAAAGGTCTGAACACGCCTTAGGAGTATGAACATATTCTTGTTGCAAATTGATAAATTGCGGCTCCTCTGTAATTTATTTTGAAAATCAGTCACCAAATATGTAAACTAGAGATTGAAAGCTTTCAAATGATATATAGTTTGTCAAGATTAGTTTAGGTTTAGTAGGATATTACTGTTGTAAATATGTAATGGATGTGGGACAGATTTCTGTCCCTTGCTGGACCATTTTGACCACTTTGACTAAGTGTGATCTTGAAATACTGTACAAACCCTGTTATTTCCGAACATCTGCTTTACCCCTTTATATAAAAATAAAAAAAATCCATAAAATTACAACTATTTTTTAAAGTGATTAAAATGTCTCTGCATGAAAGAAAAGATCAAGCGATTCTTTTATAAAATAAGAAAAACCCAGGAGAAAAAATAAAGCTTTTTGGGTCGAGAGGTTGAAAGACAAAACAAGAAACAAGAACTATGTCCATTTGTTTCTCTTCTTTGCTCTCTTTTTTTAGAGATGTTTATTCCCGTCTCCAGAGCCTTTCCATCAGTTTGGAGATCCTGTACAAAGAGAGAAAAGAGTGACATGAAAATAGATCAAATTATGACAACGGATCACTATAACTAAAATAAAATCTTTATAAAGTGAATAATTGATGTCGTTTTCTGTCACCTACAGTTAGCAGTTGCTATACAGCTCGTGATGTTTTTGAGTCGTCGTCTCTGATTGTGATGTTGCTATAGTTACTGTCACTAAGGAGGCCGAGAGTGTTGGTGATTACGCTTGATCTGAGTTCTCGCTGACAGGAGTGTTTATGGATGGTCTTGGCTCGGCGCTGATGGATGTGGATTGTGAGGCAGAAGGCCAGAGTCTGCTCAAGCCCAAAGGAAACAAAGCCCATTGTTTTTCTGGCACGACACTTGAGACAATCAGTCACAAATTTGATCAAATGTCTGTCAAGCTTTTAAAGTACATTTATCCTATGACAACTGAATTTAAAAGCGAGGAGACCGAATGTGGATCTGGATTTATCTCTGCTCATTCTTGGTGAATAAAACAAATGTAATTAGAGTAATTGGAATCTAATAGGAATTGAGTTAGTGACACATGACTGTATAATACGATTTAAAGGAATCATCATTTAAAGTTACTCAACCTGGTGTTGTTTTAATGCCGAATGCCCTTCTTTTTTTTTCAGACCACAAACGTATGTATATATACATATATTAGGGCTGTCAAAAGATTAATAATGATTAATCACATCCAAAATAAAAGTTTGTGTTTACATAATATATGTGTGTATACTGTGTAGAATTATTATGTATAAATACACACACATTCATGTATATATTTAAGGAATAATTGCAATTATATACTATATATACATTTATATAATTTATATTATATACTAATATTTTATATATAATTATAACCAATTTTTCTTAAATATATACATGATTGTGTGTGTTTTTATATATATAAATAATTATACACAGTACACACACATATATTATGTAAACACAAACTTTTATTTTGGATGCGATTAATCACGATTAATCTTTTGACAGCCCTAATATATATATATATATATCTTGGTCTGGTCGCTATTCACTATATATAAATATATATATATTATATTATATGTGAATAGCGACCAGCACCAAGCTGGTATATTCCAAGTGTTGATATGATAGTGTTCAACCTAAATTTAGTGTATTATTTAAGGAAAATCCTGGCCTTGGGATCTTCTGTGCTCGTCTGCACGTTCATGAGAATCTATTAGCAACGCAGTTCACTAATACAGTCTCACAACCGCACAACCATGCATAGATGATCAATGTTGGCGAAGGTCGGGATTTTCCATAAATAATACATAACATTTTGGTTTGTTTTTCACCAAACGCATGGGATTATTCTGTGATTCTGTGCATCTTGTTTTTTTAAAGCTTGATGCTGTTTACTGCCATTATATGGACGAACGCGAACAGGAC
The DNA here is from genome assembly GCF_949152265.1 of Phoxinus phoxinus. Classification (NCBI taxonomy): domain Eukaryota; kingdom Metazoa; phylum Chordata; class Actinopteri; order Cypriniformes; family Leuciscidae; genus Phoxinus; species Phoxinus phoxinus. The sequence continues at coordinate 46,022,399 of NC_136878.1, read as the reverse complement.
ATTTTTTTATTTATTCTCATTTTGTGGTCCATAAAAGAAAGACGGACATGCAGCATTAGAACAACACCAGGGTGAGTAAATGATGACTTCATTTTCACATTAGGGTGAACTGTCCCTTTAACTCTTTCCCTGACATTGACGGAAATTTCCGGCTTTCCGGGTTTTCAATGTTACACGTTAGGGGGCGCTATTACACGTCTTCTGAAAGATTGGAGAATCTCGTGATCAAATGACATGTGAAGAAGAAGCAGAAACTAGTGATATGACAAGGCTTTCCTGTAGTTCAGTGGTAAGAGCATTGCGTTAACAACGCAAGATTGTGGGTTCGATCCCAGGGGATTGCACATACCTATGTATAAATGTATAGGATAATGCAATGTAAGTCGCTTATGCATTTGGCAGATGCTTTTATCCAAAATGTAAGTGATAGCATGTGTAATCATATGCATACGTAAAATAATGCGATACTCAATATATAAATCAAAACACAGGACTGTGAAGCGTTGGGTGTGTTCTGTGTTTTGATCATCATTCTGAATCCGATCCAGGTGTAATCTTTTAAATTTAAGCTTTTTTCTCAAAATTTTACTTTTTTATTAAACTTACCCACATTCAAGTGATGATTAAAAAAAAAAAAAAAAAGAATGCATGAAGCTAGAATAAAACAGGTTTTGTTTATTAAAAGCTCTGTTCTCCTTTTTAATATATTCAGATATTCATACAACAAAATATTATGAGGCCATGCAACTTTTGTGAATATTATCAAAAATGCTGGCAATATTTTTCAAAAGTGCAATAAAGTTTTTAAAAATAGTCACAAACTACTATTAATTTACTTTTAATTAGGGGGTGAAATGTGACAGACCTGTTTTTGTGAGATTCCCTCTTGCATGGAAATATTTACGTTTACAAATGCACAACATCAGCCATGATCATTTATCATAAAGTGTCTCTTTAACAGTATCATTACAGTCTGGGTCGACTTAGTGAAGTGAATCCATAAATTACCATTATTTTACTGTACATCATTAGCATAAGTATTGTTCTCTGTGTCCTTACTATCCACATTGAAGGACCTTCACTGTCAAGCACAAGAAAGGAAAGTGGGACAGAGTGCCGCTATAAAGGAGAGCGTTCAGCCATTCATGACCACAACCAATTACACACAAATACATCTCACCATCATGACCTTTTTTGCCAATGTTCGGTTTCAAGGTGTTTACAAATTGCAAAATTTGGACCTCATCCACATTAAACTGAAGTATAAAAGCTGGTCGGTAGAGCAAGATGACTGTGAAACATAAATAAACATCTTTATTTCATGAAACGGTCACATATGACGCAAGTGTGGATTGATTTGATTTGGAATTATTTGTTTGTAGGTCAGGAAACTGTCAGGTTACCAGTTTCAATAAATCATATGTTTCCACCTCAGACACAAAGCAGGGAACATACAGTGTTGTTCTTGTTTTTTAATGGCCGACTCGTACCCAAATCCTAAATATGTGGTTCGAGCTACATAACAGTTCAACAGGTGCTTATTGTTATGAAACTCAAACAAAAACCCCAAAGAGCTACGATATTTTTATTATTTTAATACCTTATATTTACTTATTATATTACCACGATATTTCATCCCTGCCACATTTGAACCTTATGCACTAATTTTAGACTACCGTTCAAATCTTTGGGGTCAGGAAGAATTTGTTATATATGTTTTTGAGTCTTCTGCTCATTTATTTAATCAGAAATAAAGTATAAACAGTCATATTTTTTCCTGTGCTGAATTTTCAGCATCATTACTCCAGTCTTCAGTGTCACGTGATCCTTCAGAAATCATTATAATAAGATGCTTTGATGCTCAAGAAACATTTCTGATTATTATCAATGTTGAAAACAGTTATGTTGTGGAATCCGTGGTACTTTCTTTTAAGGATGCTTTGAATGTAAAGAAGAAAATCTATGGCACTTGGCTTGACAGCTGAAAGAAATGGAGGTGTATAATTGCAGCTATTTACTTTATTAATAAACAAAAAAACAGAGCAGATAATCCAACAAGAAACTATGACACATGAGAAAACATAACAGCTAGTGTTACACTTAGGCTGTTTACATGGAAACGATCTGAAGAGAGAACACAAAAGTGGCGTTGCGTTATCACTTTTTATTCGTGGTATAGACGAGCGTTATGGGGGGGGGGGATCTGTGTGCATATGGTGACGCAAAAGTGTGTGCTATTGGATGTAGTGTGCACTCCAGACGGCTAGGTGGCAACGTGAAGCAATGAAAGTGAAAGAGACACTGACAGTTTTCCATGTTTAATACGGTAAAGCTGCTGCTTTAACCCTCGCTGCTCTTCACGTGTCGCTCAAAAATGACAGAATGTTTTTTTTTTTGTCATTGAAATTAATGCTATTTTAGTTTGATAATGTTTTGTTATTTTCCTGTTCTGGCGCATGCCTGTGATGTAAACGCGTATGCGACGCCTTCACTGTCTAGCTGACTTTTGCGTTTTTACCGTTTTTACCCTTTAGACGGGAACGCGACGGTGGAGACGAAAGGCACATCCGATAAAATATTTTTACGTTTTCACCCGCAAGCGTTCTCGTGTAAACAGAGCCTTACACAATACAAGACAATGGATTGAAACAAACTTTAGACAGGGAAATGAGAACTAAACAATACACAGATGAACATAATCAATAATAAACTAAATAGAAACATGAATTAAGATACATGGAAACAGGAACTAAATATCTAAGTACGGTAATGGGAAAACTGGAACCTGAGATTAGGTTACAAAATGTGAAAAAAAAACTACTTTTGAACAGTAGTGTACTTTGAATAAATAACATTATATTTTGCAAGTATCACTTTTTTTTTTTTTTTTGTATTTATAATAGATTAAATATTGATCAAAATCAAATATTGAGAACCATGACATGTTTCTTTTTTGCCCACTCTGTTTTTGGGTTTCAAAATGTAAAATTACAGCCTTAACATGCAAATATTCACATTACATTATTTAATTACATCATTACATTATTTAAAGTCAGTATGTACAGTATGTGCTTTTTGCATAAAAAGCTATATTTTTCAATACAGGGAAATTTACAGCTAGATGGGAGGTATATTTTAGTATAATCTCTCAGTGAAGGTGATTGAGTTGATTATTACTGACACTGAAGGTATAACAATAATGAAAAGGTTTTTTTTTTTTTTATCCCAAAATTAGATGGTCAACAACACAAAGCGGAAAATGAATATATAACAAATCAATTTGTTTGTACAGGGGAAGAAACCATTAATAAAACAGCAGTAAATGTCCTTGAGATGATCACGGTTACACCAAAGTTTCTCTGAATCATGTTGATGCTGTAATAGGGCTCTGAATAATGATGCATGCATGTGTTATTACTGTTATTCATACAGAGGATATGGACATGAATGTGTCTCTTTTCACCCAATTTCATTTCACAACTATATTTGACATGAGCAAGAGAAGTACTAAACGCATGGTTGCAGGTTTTCCAGCTGATAAATCTGTCACAAAGCTCTTAAACCGACGACCAAATAGTCTTGCATTATATAGTATATTCAACAGTCCAAACAGACTTATTCAATCTGAATTATTTTTGAATTATTATTCAATTATTTCATTGAAACCAAACATTGTAATGGAAGGGCACAAAATAACATGCATGACTTCTAAACGATTACAACATGAAAACATTTAAAATATTATATTATATAAGGGTTATATTATACATTATATTATATTATAATATAATAATATTAGAGACTCGACATACACAACTTAATTTTGTGTGTAATACACTGTACTGTATACGGTATAGGTTTGCCATCCTTTATAGCATTCCCAGGATACTTTTGTCACGACTGTGTCACGTTATAACTGTATTTAATTTAATTTTGTTCTCCCTTGGTGATCAATTGCCCGGTCATCTGTGCCCTTCGCTTGTTCTGTCGTCACGCTGGGAAGAAGTGCTGTCGCTGGAACGCTTTCCCTGAGAACCGGCTCTCGCTGCTTCTCCCAGATTCTCTCAAATTGAATAATTCACAGAGGGAATACACACTGCTGAGCATCCAGCTTGTTTTTCAGTGTCTCTCCCTCTGTTCTTGAGAGAGAGAGAGAGAGAGAGAGAGAGAGAGAGAGAGAGAGAGAGAGAGAGAGAGAGAGAGAGAGAGAGAGAGAGAGAGAGAGAGAGAGAGAGAGAGAGAGAGAGAGAGAGAGAGAGAGAGAGAGAGAGAGAGAGAGAGAGAGAGAGAGAGAGAGAGAGAGAGAGAGAGAGAGAGAGAGAGAGATGGGGTTTTCTCTCCTCCCTGTGGAGTCACTGAACTCAAATTCTGCAGGGATTTGGAAAGAAATTGAAATGGCTTCCTGGTGGACCTTCATCTCTTCGAAAGGCTGTAATTGTTGTTTCATCCACATTATTATTGATTTTGCTTGCCGTAAAGTTTACAGTGCTTCTATCATCCCATTAACCTTCAGAAGACTGAGAGCCGTGACACACCGGCCGCCGGTGAGCGTCTGTCGGGCTAGTTTCAGCAGTGTGTGCCGTATGGTGTGAGTTTGACTGATTCAGTGTGTTGGCGATACGAGAGATCACTCTGATTGGCTGTTCAGTTTAACCAACGGGTCAGTGCACCAGAACTTGCATGTTGTTGTCCTATTGTTAGTTTAACTGCTTCTATTGCTCTCCTCATTTGTAAGACGGTTGGAAAAGCGTATGCTAAATGATTACCGGACTTTTCCGGACTATAAGTCACACTTTTTTTTCATAGTTTGACTGGTCCTGCGACTTATATATAAAAATTAATTCATACTGACTGAGATGAACCAAGAGAAAACATTACCGTCTACAGCCGCGAGAGGGCGCTCTAGTTAGCGGAGTTGTTCAGAAGCGACACCGAGGATGAAGAGTTCAGTGGATTCAGTGTTGAGGAGTGAGATCGGGAGCTTGGTGAACTTGCTTACTGGTAACTTGTTGGACTCGCTGGCTAATGTTAATTTAGTCTATTCAGCCTCAGGTATATGTTCTTTATGCTATTGTGCAGCTGAATAACTGTTAATGTGTTACGCTAACACACCGGACACCTTCAGCTGTTGTTCTGTGTGCTGTTGTGGAGCTGAATAACTTGCCTTTCCATATTAAATGTCTGTTCTTGGTCTTGGATTTTGTGAAATACATTTCGAAATAAATGTGACTTATAGTCCAGTGCGACTTATATATGTTTTTTTCTCTTCATGACGCATTTTTTGACTGATGCGACTTATACTCCGGAGCGACTTATAGTCCGGAAAATACGGTAAATGTAAATGTAATAAAAGCAAGCAAAGAAGTCAAGACAGCCCAGACAGAAGGATCTCACCTGAGCAACCCAATACGCACATATTTTCATAACAACATGAGCCGTCTGGAATGAACAAAGTGATGATTGATATTCAAAATAGTAAGCGCTGCTTTGTTTAAGGTTTGTGTATCTGCAGGTCTAGTTTCGGTTACACTTTTTGAATGACGAATATAGACTATTGATTCCTGCTGATATAGAGAGTTATTTCCATACACACAGGCACAGAAGGCAAGGTTTTATATCTTTATAGATTTTTTTCATATTTATTTAAATTTTTGTTATTTTAGTACAAGGTAAACTAAATGAAATGTTTCCTTGGCAACTAGCTGAAACAAAATAAGTCTAGATATAAATATAAGTATATATGTATGTACGTATGAGCCCACTTTTCTTCTTTTTTTTCTTTTTTTTAAGACATTGAGAGTCACGCAGACCTATAACAACCCAGCCACAACACATTTTGGGAATAACATGCCTTACCTTAACCCAGAATGGATTTCAAGGATCAATGCCCTCGTTTATATGTTTTTCCGACAAATATTTTTGAGTTAACATGAGTGGAATTTGCACCGCACCTTGATGCTCATGACAAGAATAGCATGTATAGTTATCTTTATTGAAGTGAATTACCGGTAGGTTTAAATCGCCGTCATGCATGAATGAATGATATTTTTGCTATTTTAAACATAATAATCCACAATGATCATATTACACAAAACTGGAATTGCACGTCAAAATAACACCCCCCAAAATTTCACAAATCACGTTTTCAGGGGAGCCCATGTCTTATTAAGGAGAGCCGAGCTCCCCCGTAGTTCGCACCCTGTGTGTGTATATATATACAGTATATATATAATTTCAAATAATATATTTGTTTTAAGGTTTTAGTTAACACTAATATCCCTGGTGTATACATGGAACACAACACATCTTGTTGTCATCGGCACAAACCGCTCTGGCACTGACAGCAAACAGGAAGTCTGTCACTTTCGATTTGTGAACCGGGATTTTTGTTAAACACTCACTATGCTTGCAAACAGATTCCTGGTATTTTAAACCGTGTTGCCATGGTGGGGGATTAAACAGGAAACTGGGAACAGAACGAGTCTCACACACAGTTTCCACATATTGGCTGATTGTGATCAGATTTGATCTGTATGTTGTGCGTCACATCTATAGCGCCACCAGCGGGCAGCAGGAAGTGTGACACATACAATTTGACATAGTCCTCTTATGTTCCCACTTAAATACAAATACATTCCGTCATCGCTGCTTAAGTTGCAGCTATATTTATTATTGTCATTATTATTATTATTTGGTGGAATTTGTTAATTATGCTATAAAGGTATTATTAGTACACACACTGGCCAAGACTGGTTTATGCTGGTTAGTGCTGGTTTTATGATGGTTTAACCGGGCCATGTTCTCCAATAACAATACTTATCTGATTATCTATCTAGTCTGATGAGTTAATCTAGTTAAAAAGCCTGGTGGCTCACCATCAAAACAGCATCCCAAAAAACATACTGAGAAATTCATCATTTAATTAATCTAATCATTGTTTCATAAGTCTATATATCATTAAAAAATATAAATTAGCTTGAAACATAAAACTGTGTAATATATCATATTTTTTCTCCCCATTGGCAATGTTTTGGTCTTGTCTTAAGCACAAATCTAACAGAGCTTAATGAGGTTTAAAGTCACCATGAAATCCAATTTTTTTTATGGACTATTGCCATATTTATTTTAAATGATTCATGGGTGCACATCATTATTATTGTTTTAAATGCATGTTCCTGGTAATCTTGAATCAGAATAAGTTCCTCTTGCAGCATCTCTTCTCTTCTCTGATGATGAGGGCGGGGCAACCTATCAATCACATGAGATCAGCCAATAGCAAACCCAACCAGCTAATCAATTCCCCACAGACACAATCAAGCCCCGCCCACATGTGTGCTTGTTCCAGAAGCGATTCACTCGGATATACGGCACAATAGGGAAGAAAAGACTTGCGCAACTTCCAATTCATGCCGACTTTAAGCTTTAAACGATCGTATTTGCACATATTCTCTGAAATAAACATCATGCACTTCTGCTTCTCGACACACAAGGCAAAAATACTGAGGAAGAAACTCTGCTGTGTTTCTAAAATGTATTTATACGGCAGTGTTTATTAAGATGTTTTTACAGCAAACATGAGCATTCATGACAACGGCTGAACTGTCACTCTGGCCGTTTCTCTGTCAGTTTATGGGACATTTGGACACAGATCCGCCTCTAGCGTCTCCACGTCTGTCACCGTCCGTCCACCATCTCTCAGGAGAGGCGTTTATAGCTCGCGTGTCAGTCCGCTCTTCTCTTTATTACCGTTCTCGTGCTCTTATGAGCATCTGCTCGACACAGACAGCCAGACGAGTGGTTCTCCAGATTGCAACTGACTTTGACCCTGACGCCGTTTCTTTCTGAATTATGGTTGGCCGTCGCTTCTTCTTATGTCTTAGTGCTCAGCGAGTAGTCAAGCGGGTAATTGGCATTCCTCTATCTCATTCTCCTGTGTCACACGGGACCCATGTAATAGACACATAGTGTACACAGCGCTTAAGCTGGAACAAACAGCACGCGCCCCTAGTGGGTTTGGTGGATTATCTGAAGGGTTTGCTGGCATCACTCCGCTGAGATCAAGCTCCAGACCTCGACACACTACTTTTGGCTGTGTCCAATTCCTAAAGACACTGTTAACCCACTGTCGCTGCTGATAAGAGAGGAGAGGAGATAAGATGAGAGTGAAGGAGAAACAAAGGGCGCAGGGCTTCAGATGACGACGACGAATGGATTTGCTTTGGTTTCGGTCACTCTTCAAAATCATGCAGATCACTGTTGTTGTCTATCTGTGAACGCAGAAATAATTCACAGGTGCTTATGGCAGAAATCATTTCACAGGAAAGGTGACAGGTGCGCATTTTCACATTACTCCACGCTTCCTGGACAATCTCCAAGTAATCGCTTTTAACCCTTTAGCTGTCACTCCCCTTTTTGAGAATGGACATTAAAATGCACTATTCAAGCTAAAATGGTTGTAATTCAAGAATGCTTTGGAGTATAGACCTAAGTTTGGTCTTGTTTTAAAGGGAAAAAATTACAGATTATTGCTGATGTGAAAGCACTTCAAAAAATTAAAGTATAAAAAAGTTATGGAAGTTTAAATTTACATTAAATCCAATATAATTTATTTAATATTTTTCTTTTATATAAAATATATATTTTACAAAATAGTTTTTACTATAAAATTACTATAAAATCAAAGCCAAAAATCTAACCAAGGTGTGTTCCAAATTTGAAGTTGATATCATAAAAATTGAAGTTCCCATGAGATTTTGTTTAGGCGTATTACCAAAAGTAGCCTCCGGGTGTCATTAAATTCCATTGAATTTAACTGTATGCATTCTGCCATAATAAATGTATCAATTTCTGTCCAAATATCACTTCTGTCACAAAATATGGAACATTGAGACTCAGACCTTTCTGACAATATGTGTTTTGTCAAGATTAGAAAATATTTTGATCATAAATTATGAAACATAATGATGCCCAAAAGGGGAGGAGCCTGATACAATAATTTAGAGTAATGTTTCTATGGTAACACAATGTCCCAATTTCAAAACAGTTTTCACAGGATGAATTCTGAGATCGTAAGCTTTCAAATGATACCTAATTTATGATAACTACTAAAATATGTAATGTAATAAAAAAAGGCGATAAAAAAGATAATATCATATTTTAGAGGATAATATATATATATATTATAATTTTGAGAAGATAATATAATTTTATAATTTTTTTATTGACAAATACTAGATTATATGTTTTCTTATGAAATTTTAGCATGAAAACCAACATTTTAATGACTAAAAGTGTGTGCGTCGACTTTTTTGTGACAAAGGTCAGAACTCCTGTTATGATGTAGATTTTTTTGAGGTGCGCTCTTGTCATAAATTCATCTATTACTGTTCCTGCATAATTTGTAACAAAAAACAGTGCTGAAATATCTATTAAGGAGTCTTAGACTTTTCCAACAATATATAGTTTGTCATGATTAATTTAGGATTTAATTGTAATATAGTGAGGTAAACGTAGGTGTCCCGTATACGGGACAGTGACAGTTAAAGGGTTAAAGATGTCATCTTCGACAGCATGACAGGGGTCCGAAACAAACAAAATCAAGCCGTGTAAAACCCGTACTGACTGACATAATGAATATTTTTGAAAGAAATATGTTCAAAAGAGTGAAATTTGAATAAACAAATACATAAAAAATGCATTAAACCGAGCAAAAGCGCCGTTTCTACTGTATTTAAAATAAATGCTTTTCTTTTAACCTGTTAGCCACTTGGAAAAATCCCCAGAAATGGCATACCTAAACTAAACCAGACACAGTTCATGAACCCTTTGCACTAAAAGCACAAGTAGGGTCATTTGAAACTTGGCAGTTTATTGTAAATTTAGAATTAATTATTGTCATAATGAAAAACAATTGTTATAAATAGCTGCAAAGTTGTGTAAAGTTATGTAAAATTTTATTTTTATGAAATATCTTTATGAAAATAATATTTAAAATGGCATTGTATCAATCTAGAAATGCAGTGCAGCTAAAACCACATGTCTGACAGTGTTATTTTTTAAATCTGAAGATAAGTCTAAAACTCTGTTTTTAGTTCAATGTTTTTCAAGATCACGTCATATGAATATATTTTGATTAGACTAAAATGCAAACTGATGTGTATTGTCATCTTCTAAGCATGCATTCAGTCTATTATTTCTATTCTCGTTGAGAATCCTGAAAAAAATGATGCAGCTCAACTGTTTTCAACCATGATAATAATCAAAAAAATGTTTCTTGAGCATTAAATCATTATATTAGAGTGATTTCTGGCGGATCATGTGACACTGAAGACTGGAGTAATGATGCTGAAAATGCAGCTTTTCTCCTTTATTCCGTGTGTTCCTGAACTCCTGCTGTTTCTGGCTAGGCAGGGCAGATAAAATATGTATCTTGTCTTAGATAAAAAGCAGGCTTGCTCGTACTTCTTTCTGATATTAAGTTGTTCATCTTCTTGAGAGATCTCTTTTTCAAACCCATGCATGCTTCTTTCTTCATTTCCCGGTGGCAGCAGTTAAGAAGATGAAGGAGTCTCTTGCTGTTAATCTCACTCTGTCTGTTTAAAGACTTCCGTGTATTTCAACACTCATTTGTTTTTTGTATTTGGTGACACTTTACAATAAGGCTGAATTAGTAGCGTTAGGAATATGATTAACTAACAATAAGCAATACATTTGTTACAGAAGAGTTAATAAAGTTAATAGAACCATTCATTGTTAGTTGATGTTAGCTCAGGTTTATTAAATAATATTAACAGATACAACTTTTGATTTTAATAATGTATTAGTAAATGTTGAAATAAAAGGGATACATTTTAATTCTGTCATTAATTACTCACCCGCATGTCGTTCCAAACTCGTAATACTTTTGTTTTTAATGAAATCTGATGTATTGATGTCCCTGCAATGAAAGCCTCAGATGCTTTAAAATGTTCATAAAGAGATCGTTAAATAAACATGTATGAATCGGATGGTTTAGTCCAAGAATAAAAGCCTGTTCATGATATAAAGCGACGTGTCTCTTCAGAAGGCTTGGATTAAACCCCTCAATTCATATGCATTTCTGTTATGAATGTTTTGAACCGTCAGAGTTTTGAATGAATAGACTTTAAATGGAGAGACAGAAATCTCTCAGATTCCATTAAAAATATCTTCATTTGTGCTTTAAAGATGAAGGAAAGTGTTGCGGGTTCGGAACGACACAAGTGTGAGTAAATGATGACAGAATTGTAATTTTGGTATAACTAACCCTTTAATACTAACTAAGAAGCATGCTTTAAAAGAATTGCTCATTGTCAGTTCCTATTAATAAATGTAAATGTAGCTATCTAATGTCAACACATACTTTTTGTAAACTTTTACCATACATTTTTTATGCATAAAGAACCTACATGAAAAGCGCAAGAATGGTCGAGGTGTTCATGTTTTAAATAATTCACTTACCGTATTTTCCGGACTTTTTTTCATAGTTTGGCTGGTCCTGCAAATTATAGTCAGGTGCGACTTATATATCAAAATTAATTCATACTGACTGAGATGAACCAATATAAAACATTACCGTCTACAGCCGCGAGAGGGCGCTCTAGTTAGCGGAGTTGTTCAGAAGCGACACCGAGGAAGAACTCAATGGATTCAGTGTTGAGGAATGAGATCGGGAGCTTGGTGATCTTGCTGACCGGTAACTTGCTTGTTGGACTCGCTGGCTAATGTTAATTTAGGCTATTCAACCTCCCAGATTTATGTTCTTTATGCTGTTGTGCAGCTGAATAACTGTTAATGTGTTACGCTAACACACCGGACACTATTCAGCCTGTTGTTCTGTGTGCTGTTGTGGAGCTGAATAACTTGCCTTTCCAGATTAAATGTCTGTTCTTGGTCTTGGATTTTGTGAAATACATTTCTAAATAAATGCGACTTACAGTCCAGTGCGACTTATATATGTTTTTTTACTCTTCATGACACATTTTTTGACTGATGCGACTTATACTCCAGAGCGACTTATAGTCCGGAAAATACGGTATGTTTACAAAGTAAAAGCTGGAATGCACTACACAACGTTTTAAATCAGATTTTGAACTTTACTGTAGACATCATACACTTGCGGACTCTGTGAAGGGTTACATATTTAAACTGATCATCGTACATTAAACGGATGATGCGACAAAAGCAAATGAAAAACCCATTATAATCCGTGATGCTGTCTACACTACTTCTATTTCTATTTCTATAATCTCAGCACTATTTTCTGTGAAATCTGTTAACTCCCGACTGTTCTGCACGCTGGCTCAGACTTTCAGCAAATTATGTCGGCTGTAAATCGAGATATAAATCATGTAGTGTATCCCAGCCTCAAGCAGGGCGTAGCAGTGATTGTGTCTCGGTTTGTGCCAGTCGTGATGTGTGATCAATATCACAGAGGAGTCCAGACAGTCACGGGGTGCCGGACGACCCAGTTCAGACTCTGTGTGTCTCTAAAGATGCACAGTATAAGAGTAAATCATTCGAGACGATTTCTTCAGGTTACTCACTGAACTGGGACACAAGCGCCAGATTCTGTTTACACGCTGGCCTGGTTAATGGCTCTGTGAATATTTTGTCATTTTCAACATCAGTGTTGTTTTTGTGCAGTACAACAAAAGTTGTACGTTTTATTGATCCACGTTGAGTAAGAATTGAGTCGGCTGAACAAATTGTCCTATCTCGGCCGTCGTGAATGATTTCACGAGTGGACATTTAGAACAACGGCCAACTAAACCCCCAAATCCCATTTAAACACAAATGATGGGATGGCCCTGGAAAGGCAACTGATTGCATGTATAAGCACCCAATCAATAAACTGTCACCGCACGAACAAGACGGACACACAGCAAACCATCAGGGATGAAGGATGGGCGTCTGAGGAGCGCAGACTCTTAAAGATTTCATCTCCAACTCCCCACAGAACAAACACGGGCCGCGGACATGAAATATGCATGGAGCAGTTAACCTGTACTTCTCAGTCATGGCAGGTCGGGTCTTAAGTGGATCCGGCTCAGTCTCGATTTGTTTGGTTAGCTGTGGCTGGATTAGCCATGAGCACAGTCAAAGACCCGACCGGGAATACTGAGCATTACTGCCTTTACCACACTTTGCTCTCTGAGAGCGTGACAGTGACCGGCACCTTTGTCCAATGCTTTGGCTCTAAAAGTATTTTGGTTACACTTATAAAGTATGGTCCGTCATTGTTAGGTAACTAGGCTGGAAAAAAAGAAAAGGCGTTTGGATGACTGATGATGTGGAGGTAATACACTGTAAAATCTAACTTTGTTATTACTAATGGTGCGTTCACACCGGACGCGAATAGCACGTCAGGCACGAATGATTTCAATGTTTAAGTCAATGCAAAGACGCGTTACGCGCGTAAAAACTTACTGCGGCGCGAATGAGGCGTAGAGTGCGGCGCGGTAGACGCGAATTTGCACGTCAAGTTTGCGCGAATTGAGCGTCTGGCGCGTTAAGCGCGAATGATTTATGTAGTGCTTTTTGTGCATTCACGCATTTGACGCACATAAATTCCGCTTCAAATTTATGTTTTTATGAATGGACACAAAGTGATTAAGCGTATAACTAGACGCGGCAGGCGCGAATTTGACGCGCTATTCGCGTCCGGTGTGAACGCACAGTAAGATTTTTTTAGTTAACTTTACTTAATGTCCAATAATTTGTTGATCTTACTTAAAATATTTTAGTAATCTGTACTGTTTGCAAGCTATGCCTTTGTCGCTCAGAAAACACAAGTAAACAGTGCTTGACTGGTTTGAGGACCATTTTGCCAAAGCAAAAATACAGGCGGGACAAATGGTTTTTGAGGCGGGGCAATTCCTTTCACTTATTGCTTCCACTTCTGCAGTCATCGTTCATTTTACAGTAACCTGGAATGTTATTGTCAATAAAACAAAAAAAATTTGAGAGAACGTCACATAAGTTGACTTCATAAATTCATGTTGATATCCTACAATTTCTCACCGTTATTGTGATTAGTGTTCCCTTTGGTTGGGCATTTGGAACGTCATTTATATTATTGTAATTCTCTTCCAATTGATGAAATCGCAGTTGTTTGATTTCAAAGGAAGTGAACTAATAAATATTATATATATTTATACTTAAATTAAGTCATTGTTTTGAATGAATGTATTAATGATATATAACATAACTTTAATGTATAATAATGATCTTTTAACGTTTTATTGCTAACAATTATGGTATAAACTTTTAATTGGGTTGATATAATCCCTCTATATTTGTGACAATATCTTGTTATTTTTCTTGAGTCAAACGCAGACTTCAGCATGCAAACCACAACAATGGTAACAAATTTTTTTTTTTTGTTAATTAATTAGACCGTTACAATTTTATTTGCTGTCTCTTGTCAGTATAACCCCAATAACGATAGCAAATACAATTGTAAATAAAGCCAAAAATAGTAAAACAAAGCAATTAATTTATTCATGCCGCAATGGGAGTACACTTCCTCAGATCACTGATAGAATTAAGTTGACAAAACTTAAATGGATTAAGTTATGCTTACTTATTTAAATTAAGGCAATGAGTTTGCACAATTAAATTTAATTAGTTGAATAGGGTAAATTAGGTAATAAGGTAAGCCAAACCTAGTTTAATATCATGGCTAACCTCTAAATGTTTTTTTTTTTCTTTATTGATCCCTGATTACACTATAATTTAATACAAAATATAAAACAATACACTATATTCTGTAAAGTCCACTAATGTTAGACAAGATGTCTTGCAAGATGTAATGCATGCCAAACGAGTAATGCTACATTAACACTTCATCTACTACAGAAACAAGATTAACTAGTGATGTTCGAAATAGCTAATTTAGCACTGAGATAGTTTGTAATTAGGCAATCATTAATTACTGAATGAGATTAGCCTCATTAAGAACCAATATCTAACAATGACAAATTATAGAGAATTACCAAGGATTTGCTAATCACAACATTAACGTGTCTCAGACGTTTTACTCTGAACATGGTCATAACATTCATAATTAATTACTCAAGTGTTACCTAGTTACTCTTCAAGAACTATTAGTGTTCTGGACCATTATTTTAAAGTGTCTTTCTACTTCAAAATGTCAAATTTAATTCACTGTGCTATACTTGCAATGTGTTTTGTTGTTATTTGTGAAATTTAATAGCAATTTTTTTGACAATTGCTTCAGAGGAAAATCATGTGTGTGTGTGCGTGTGTCATGATAATCAGAACAAAAGTGAATGAACTTCTAATCCCATGATGCACTGCAAATGGCATGACATATTCTGTAGGAATAGGATGATACACTTATCTCCCGAATCATTACTACTGCGGTACTTGGGTGCCAAATCGATATGTGTGATTAGAAAAAATTGTGATTCTACAAGTAGGCCTATAGTGACATTATACCATGCGAAAAAATAAATAAATAATAATAATACAATTATACAGACTATGAAACTCTGGATCACAAACCCAGTCTGGAGTCGCACGGGTATATCTGTGGCAATAGCAACTATACATTGTATGGGTCAAAATGATCCATTTTTATTTTATGCCAAAAATCATTAGCATATTAAGTAAAGATCATGATCCATGAAGATATTTTGTACCGTAATTTCCTACCGTAAATATATAAAACATGTATTTTTGTGAGTGAATGCAGCACAATCGTGAACATAAATGCACAACTTTAAAGGAGATTTTCTCAATGGTTCGATTTTTTGCATCCTCAGATTCCAGATTTTCAATAGTTGTGTCTCGACCAAATATTGTCCTATCCTAACACACCACACATCAATGGAAATATTATTTATTCAGCTTTCATAGTATGTATAAAATAATGTGTATGAAGATTCACATTTCCAAAAAAAAAAATATATATAATATATTTTTAATTTTTTGTTTCTTTCAGGATCGTCGATCAGTACGGTAATACACAATGGTCATTAGAAATCCTTGGACTTCACTGCATTTAAGAGTGTCAATAAAATGTCCAATAGAATTAGTTTTGGGTGGTATGACCATATACATCTGTCTCATAAGGCACTTTTCCACTGCATGGTACGGCTCACTTAAATAGTTAAACCTTGGTTGAGGTTCCAAGCGAGCCGTGCCGACACTAAAATGTGAAGTGTAAACACTGCAGATCACTGATTGGTCAAAGAGAATCGTCACCGCCAGGGACACTAAACCCTCCTGTGCATTTGTTTGTGTCGTGTTTACAATGATGTCACGGCAGTAGAGGCGGCAATCTATATATATATATATATATATATATATATAATCAGTCTATAATCCCAGGCACTTTGAAGTGGTTCTAAACTGCAGTGGAAAAGCAAACCGAGCCGAGCCTAACTACAAAAGTATTTTTTTTTTAAGATTTGGCCTTTTCACAGTACAGTATATGCAGTAACTTCTCTCCACCTCGTCTATAATCAAAGACTAAAATAAAGCAATTGAATATGAATTATATTGATTGTAGAATAAAATAAATCTAAATCATAAAAAGAATTGCAAAAGTTACATCAATATTTTTTTTTCCACCGCTATTGAGTGGCCAAATCACAGCTGTGCTGATCCTCAGGACAGCATGATCGATAGTGTGGTGTTGCATATACATATAGATGTAGTTTGAAAGAGTAAGGAGAACGTTTTATGTCATTTGCAATGCTTCATGGGAATTGGCCTTCACTATTTTGCCGCAATTTGCATTTCTGTGGTAACGGTGGATCTCTTGAAATCAGAATCATTCTAAGTAGTTCTTCATAAACATGAGCATTTATAATTCTGGAGCTCATGATTGGTGTGTGTCAAAAGGTTTTTGGTTGAACACATATTGCTCTATAGCAGGGGTTTTCCAAGTCTAAGACAGTGGGCCTCCCTTATGACACAACTTACCCAATGGCCAATTGCCAACTTACCCAATTTGTGTTAACTTGAGAAGTGACTGTCAGTGAAATGTGACCCAATTCCGATTTTTTTGCTCATATGTGATACAGATCGGATGTGTTCTATGTTCTTATGTAAACAGGAAAAAAACGCATGCATACGGATATTTCGAGATGGGTTTCGGGCCTCATTCATATGTGGAAATAAATCAGATATGTGTGACCAATGCGACTGTCATGTAAACAGGCAGATCGGATTTTCTGAGGCATTAGGCGACGTCTTTCGCGGTTTAATGACGAGAGAAACCCCGACGCGCATCTACAAAGGGACGGATGACCGACAAAACGTTGTGTCGTCGTAGGAGAGGAATGTGGACAAACGTTGACACAACATATGTTTTTAGCTCATCCTAAAATTTCGGAACCACTGCTCCTCGTTAAAGCCAATATTTAAAGACGATATGCTCCCGCCAGTCCTGAGATCTCTCTGCAATGAAGACACTTTTCCCCGGCCTCCGCCTCAAAATCATGGTGATGTTTGTCGAACTTAGCAAATCGCTAATAGTAAACTATTTCTGTGAGCTCATCTAAAGTATAGCATTTACAACGGAGATGTAAAGGCTCATTTGTTTTCTAAACAGAAAAAATGGAAATAAACACAACACAGTGATACAGAACATAAATATTAAACTGCCTTTAAATGCCTGTGTGTGTGTGTGTGTGTGTGTGTGTGTGTGTGTGTGTGTGTGTGTGTGTGTGTGTGTGTGTGTGTGTGTGTGTGTGTGTGTGTGTGTGTGTGTGTGTGCGTGCGCACAATTCTTGATTGCATAGATTCCTTTTGTAATTAACAAATTTGCCAAAAAACATTAAATATGACTGGAACTTTATGGCTGTAGACACTCCTCTCTATCCTTGTTCCTCACTCAAAAGAAAAACACCAGATGACTTATTCTGCAGTGATCAGATTGTTTTCCACACTGATCTAGTGTCTGTGAACAGGATCCACACATGAGTGTGACACGTACATTAAACAAGCAGCTGCTAATTAGACAGAATGGCGCACACCAGTGAAACCCAGTAAAATAAATAACCAGTCTCTCACTACAGGGACACGGCTTCATCCTTCTGCGAACGTCTTCGTCAGGGGGCCTTCAACATAAAGCCTCACGGTGCGGGGGGAAATCGCCCCTGTCCAGAGCCATTACGCCTGTGCCGAGAGAGCGGCCTCTACATATCTCAAGTTAATTGAAGTTGTGATGCAGCACCGGCCGCTGGGAGTAGCGATGGGTCTTTGTAATGGAAGTGGGAGATAAATTGTTTGCGACTTTTTGAGGCATCTCATCCCACTCCATCTCTCGGTTTCACCTCCTCCCACTCCTGGCGCACACAATAAGAGGGAAGTTTATTTTTATATATTATGCCTCTGCTGTGGTGCAAATGGGCCAGAACATGTTCAGATGGGTCAGCGGTGTCCCCTGAGGGAGTCTGTTTTACTGCCAGTTGGAAATATAATACTAACATTGCAGGGCTGTGAGCATCGCACCACGCTTGCCCATCTTTCCTTCGGCCCCCCGTCTGGAAGTGCTCTTGGTTTACAAACGGGGGGCCAAGACGTTTACTCAAATCTTGCAGTGAAACTACAACAACACACACACATGTGAAGGTTGCTGGATGCGCTCCATCTGCGTGGATTTTTTGGCAAGTCAATAAAATGAAGTTACTCTCCTTTTGGCCTGTAACATCACATGGCTCTACTCGAATAGCAAGAGTAATAGTGACTCCTAATAGCGAGTCTAAAATAATGCAAAATAAAGGTTTACATCCAAGACCCCCTTTTGATCTATGGGTTTAACTGTTTAAATCTACACAGATTAACAAAATAAAGCATACAGGCTTTGTACAATGGGGTGCGTCAATGAAGGGAAAAAGAAACGCACTTGGTTGTATTGAATGTGCACTCGTAGCGTACTTCCAATCTCAAAAGTATATTTTTAAAGAACTGTACTTGCAGATAATATAATACTAATGAAATAAAAGGCCACTTGAGTGCACTTAAAGAGAGTAGACTTTCATAACTATGTTTCTTAACACACTTAAAGGCACACCGCGGACTTTGTGACCTAAAGAGTTGAAGCATATGAGTTATTTTAAATGATTCCTCAGGCCAATATACAGCGTTTGACACTATCAATGCTCCGGGCGGGGCTGTCCTCTTGATATACCGCCTATGTAAGTTGGGGGAAGACGCACCGTCTTTGGTCAGGTCATGTGACCTGGAGAATGCCTGGAGAACGAATCACTTTACGGCCGTCACGTGACCACAAGCTCTGATGTACTCAAGGAGCTAACGCTTTTGCTACTATTTTTCCGCCTGCTCGACTCCTGGCCATGGCTGAGGCAAGGAAAAAGTTTAAAACTGCTTCTGAGGAGGCAAGAAAGAGAAATCGCGAGAGGGGTCGTGGATGTCTTCTTGACTTTAGCGACAGTGCTGCGGCGCTTGTGGCCACTAGGGGCGCTAGACGTGAAAGTTACAGGTCTAGCGCCCCTAGTGGCCAAAAGTTCAGCGGTGTGCCTTTAAGTGCACCTCATTGATGCTATACTGCATCCGAATGTATCCATGTTCCAACATCCACTGGAAGTTATAGCATCTCACTGGCCTTGGTTTTGAAATTAAAGGGTCAGTAAATGTGGTCAAGGCTCTCCACATACTATTGACCAGGTAGTTCAATTCACTCACTGCCACTGTAAAGTTCATTTTGGACATTTTGGACATTGTTACTGCTGAACCTTCATGAGGAAACCATCTCAGGATTATCATAGCACACTACAGCTTTTACTCTCATGGCGAGAACAAAACTTTCACAAACTGCTGAAGAGGAACTACTCTTCCCTCGTGACCTGCACTTTTTCAGAGTCCACGTCTCTTTAGCCTTCTCTCCAAAATGCATCGCAGCGTGTGCTGTTCATGAGACGAGCGGAGAGGTGATGTGGAGAGATAAGACAGTGGACGGGAAAGGAGAGTGTGTTAAAGACAGGATAAATGAAGTTCTGGAGATTGTGCATAACTCATATGTCCTCGTTTCTCTTTTAAGGACAAACCGTTTACTGAGTAAATCATCTCACGCCCTTTACGTCATTTATCTTCTCTCTTTTTTTTTTTTATACACAGGAATAGATAACCATGACTACAGCATTTTCAGCATGTAGTAAATCATGCGCTGCCCTCTAACGCCTTTCAGCAGAGGTGTGTGTCTCACAGGCTTGTGTGTGTGTGTTTCAGCAATGGACCCCGATCAAGAGAGCGTAGAGGCGCTGATGCAGAGGTTTAAAGAGAGTTTCCGGACCAACACCACTATGGAGATAACACACTTCCAGAACGTTACACACAGCTCCTCCACTGGCCGGAAGAGAGGACAAACTCACACCAGAGGTTTGCAATGCACTGACCCAATGACACACACAAACCAAAAGCTCTTGTTGTAACCGAGTAGATTTCTCACATGTGTTTCATTGGCGTATCGCTGTTAGATCGGTTCCCAAACCTAGTGCACTAAGAAGGGAAGGATGAGGTTGCTCTTTAATAATACAATTTTGACATCCACGAAATAACCAATAGAGCGCTGCGGGGATGAATCCTAAAACCTTTAAATAAATTATTTGTTTTCAACTTCCGGTTACATCGTCCTGAAGTCAATGCGTTTTTGGTAAAATGCCTGAAATGAGGTGAACATGAGGTTTATATATATATATATAAATACAAGCCTTTTTTTTGTTATAATTTTGATGATTATGGCTTACAGCTTATGAAAACATTTTCACAATATTCTATATTCAATATTTGGGGTTTCATAAGCTGTAAGCCATAATCATCAAAATTATAACAAATAAAGGCTAGCAATATCTCACTTTGCATGTAATGAGTCTATATAATATATTAGTTTCACATTTTATGTTGAATATTGAAATAAATGAACTTTTGCACGATATTCAAGTTTTTCGAGTTTCACGTGTATAACCTACACTGAAATAAATTAAAAATAAATACAAACAATGTTGGGTTGTTTCAACCCATGTTTGGGTCAAATATGGACAAACCCAACCGTTGAGTTAAACATTTAATAAAAAAATGTAAACCAATGGTTAGGTTTGTCCATATTTGACCCAAACATGGGTTGAATCAACCCAGCATTTTTTATATATATAGTTTTTCTAAACGGTTCCATTCCAAACAAATGCCATTTTCTGACGTTTATTTCATATGTCAGGCTTTACCGGGTTAAGAGCTTATTTTCTGAATCGACACTGTCCAGCAGTGAGTGTTTCAGAGAGAGCAGCGTCTCTCGTTGTGTGTGCTGTGAATGTGAATGAGGAAATACACACAGACACACAGGTGAGAAGGCCTCCATCACACTGAGACCGGCTCATTACCCTTGCAGATTTCACTACAGTGCACATCAGCTGGAGTGAGTCAAACTGGTGGAGACAGACAAACCAATTACAAACTTAACCACATGTTAAAACCAAAATTAGCTTGATCTGTGAACGAACTGTTTAGTTAAATTAGACATCTGTCTCTCTGTCATGACACCCGTATGTATGAGTATCTGGTGAATTATGATCAGAAAAGTAGAACACAAAACATGTTTTTTAAGCTTGATTTTGTTTTAATAAATATCATAAGCTATGGTGACACTTTATTTTATGGTCCAATTCTCACTCTTTACTAACTATTAACTTCAACCTCAATAAACTCCTAATTACTGCTCATTAATAGTTAGTAAGGTAATTATAAAGTTTATGGCTGGATTAAGGGATGTAGAATATGGTCATGCAGAATAAGGCATTATTATGTGCTTTATAAGTACTAATAAACAACCAATAAAATTATATTAATATGCATGCTAATAAGCAAGTAGTTAATACTGAGAATTGGACCCTAAACTAGACAAATTGTATTTCTTTTGATAGTATAATGTAAATGGTGTTAAAAGATCATAATACAAATACAAAGTAGTTCATATGAAGCATGCTGACATACTTTAAGTATGATCTTGTGGAAAATAAGTACTACAATACTTTAAAATAAATGTGCGTGAACTGGATATAATCTTTTTGGACACTTAATTCCATATGAATTGCAATTAAATGAAAATGAATTAGTTTGCATTTGTAGTAAATGTAATCATCTGAGTGTTTTTGACCCACATAAGTAGGACTTAAATATATCTTTATATATAATTGCGTACAGTAATTAAGTATAGTATGTGATTATGTCCAAAAAACTTGTCATTTCACAATTTTCCATTTCCGTTAAGTATGCTCAGATCCATTAACACGGTGTAAACATCAAATTAAAACATAAATATGCATTGAACTAAAAAAAAAAAAAAAACACAGAAGAGACTTTGCCTCATCGTTTCATAAATTCACAACACGCCACTGACGCCCAATCAGGTCAGAGCTTAAAAACATCCCATCCCATTAGCCTCAGCGCTCAGCCACAATTTACCAGCGCCGGTCTCCACCCTGAGATTAAACCCGAGCGAGTGCGTAGTGTGCCGGGTCGGGCCGCTAACATAGAGAAGCGTGGACAGAATCCATATTAGCCTTGATTTTTAAACTCCTCACCGCACCGGCTCACTTTCTTGGGCTCTTTGAAATAAAATCTTTGCTGGACCTTTAATTGTTGCCCACAAAAATGATTGCCTTTAGCACAAAACTCTTCTTTTTTTTTTCCTTCTCTGCATCCACTGAGGATAACAAACAAGCTAATGGGACGAACTCTGGCGCAGAGAACTCAATTAAACCGAGAGGAAGTGAGAATCCATCGTGACGCTACATAGATTAGGCCTTTCCAGAAATAAAAAGGAACCAAATGAATCAAATGCACAGTCAAATATTACGGTCAGTGTGATACTGTAATACCTCTGTGCCTGACGCTGCATTTTGTGTCGAGAAATTCAGTTTTTCTCTCATGGCTGGTGATTTTGCCTTCCACACAATCCCCGCCGCACATTTGCATGGATTTACACGCGGGCTTGCTCTCTTAAGTAGATTAGGACTCGGGAAGGTTGAGGGAGGGGAGCTGCTTATGCCAGTGTGGTGGTCAGAGATGCCAGCCTGGAACACACTTGATTGGTTTTGAAGTTCTTGAGGATTGTGCAAATGGTGTAAATGAATATTTCAACCTTCTCACGCTCATTTTGTTCCAAAAAAACTGATAAAAGAGCATCATAAAATACAATTAAAGTAGATCATTCATATGAAGCATGTGCTGACAGATTTTGAAAGTGAAGGTGAAAGTGAATTAGTGAAATTGTTATCACAACTTTTTATCTTTTGTCATATCAACTTTGATAACTAATGTGTGAAGATAACATACTATTTTGAGTTTCTGTTTATTAAACCATTCTTCTTCATTGTATTAACTTACATTTTAATTACAACAAACTAAATTTTTTAAGGCAACAAGGTAACTTGCTTTTTTAAGTTAAACCAACATTTTTTTTACAGTCTAATTGCATGTTAATTGCAAGTCAATTGCAATTAATAATAATGTTTTTATAGTTTACATTTATAATAAATGCAATTTGAACTTTAGAATGTTTTTGACCCACTTAGGTAGGACTTAAATACATATTTTATATGTAATTTAATAATTACTTCTATTGTCTTTGACATATGTTTAAAGTGTACGACTGAATGAATTTAAATATACTTTAATTTCATTTGTTTTGAAACTTGTATGTACAATTTTAAAACTTATTTGTCATATTGTAGACAAAAAATCAAAATAAGTAGCCTTTTATTTAATTTTATATTAAACGCAATCACAGATATATATTATAATATATATTTTTTTATATAATATACTTTATATACGTTTTATGGACAACTGGTGCATAGTTTTGGAATGACGTGAGAAAATGATTTCAGAATCAACGTCTTGCATGAACTATACCTTGACATGTAGGAAGGAGACTAGTGCGAGTTCAATACGCTTGATTGAGCTCAGCGTGAGGTTTCTGTGTGTGTGCCCTCAGAGTCAATCAATTACCATTGTGGATCTTTAACGCCATTCAGTCAGAATAATTTCCCCAAACATGACAAGACAGCGAGACAGTTCTGGGCTGGTGTCAGTGTGGTAAGTGTGTGTTGGCAGCACAGATATGAAGTGTCTCTCTGACAGTGATTAGCTATGCTAACGTGACCCGTGTGTCTGCAGGGAGAACACCATCTGTGTCCAAGCCGAGAGGTCTGACACGAGCACTCGTACTCCTGACACTAATTATTCACAGCCTCTGTCACACGCTGAAGAAAGGAATCAGACCACAGGTGGATGTTAGCTGGATAGTTGGATAGTTGGTCTCCTCAACATTTGATGGACAATTAGATTGACCTAACTTGGATAATGTTTCTCGTTCATTTCCGTAAGTCTTTTTTCATGTGGAAATCAGTCTTTAAAGGGATAGATCATTTGAAAATAAAAATGTTGTCATCATTTACTCACCCTAATGTTGTTCCAAACCTGTATGTGTTTCTTTCTTCTGTTGAACATAAAATAATATATGTGACCCTGGACCATAAAACCAGTCTTATGGGGCTCTTTTTAAAACAAATTGAGATTTATACATTATCTGAAAGCTGAATAAATAAGCTTTCCATTGATGTATAGTTTGTTAGGATAGGACAATATTTGGTCGAGATACAACTATTGAAAATCTGGAATCTGAGGGAGCAAAAAATCTAAACATTGAGAAAATCTCCTTTAAAGTTGTGCATTTATGTTCACGATTGTGCTGCATTCACTCACAAAAATAAGATTTTGACATATTTAAGGTAAGAAATGTACAAAATATCTTCATGGAACATGATCATTACTTAATATCCTAATGATTTTTGGCATAAAAGAAAAGTGAATAAGTTTGACCCATGCTGTGTTTTGTTGGCTATTGCTACAGATATACCGTGCGGCTCCAGACTGGTTTTGTGATCCAGGGTCACATACATATATATATTTTAAAGAATTTTGGTAATCAAACAGTCCTTTGACTTCCATAGTAGGAAAAAAAATAGGTGACACTTTATTTTGACGGTCCCTTTATAACATTCTGTTGACTATAAGTAATTACTGTACATGTCAACTAACTCTCATTAGAGTATTAGCTTAATAACGGCAAATAGCTCTTTATTGTGATGGTCCTTCAACAGACCCTATACCAGCCTACATATACTCTACTAATACTCTGCTAATACTCTACTAATACTCTACTAATACTCTACTAATACTCTGCATATACTCTACTAATACTCTACTAATACTCTACTAATACTCTGCATATACTCTACTAATACTCTACTAATACTCTACTAATACTCTACTAATACTCTGCATATACTCTACTAATACTCTGCATATACTCTACTAATACTCTGCATATACTCTACTAATACTCTACTAATACTCTACTAATACTCTGCATATACTCTACTAATACTCTACTAATACTCTACTAATACTCTGCATATACTCGACTAATACTCTACTAATACTCTGCTAATACTCTACTAATACTCTACTAATACTCTGCATATACTCTACTAATACTCTAATGAGAGGTAGTAGACATGTAGGTGCAATGTTACTTATAGAAAAAAGCATGTGTTAAGCATTAACAAATGCATATTTCTTAAGTCTGTATGACCAAAAATGACGGAGTATTTTAAGTCTATTTTGCTGCTATGTAAAAAAAAAAAAGAGCAAAATGCCCCGGCGCGTTTGCCGTCCCCAGAGGGTTAAAGGAACCATCAAAATAAAGTGAAACCAAATAAGTCAAAGGCTACCATAAACCGTTTGGTTACCAAGATTCTTCAAAATATCTTCTGTTTGGTTCAACAGAACAAAGAAACTCATACAGGTTTGAAACAACATGAGGGTGAGTATGTGATGACATAATTTTAATTTATAAGTGAACTATTTCTTTAATGATAGTCCATCTTTGTTTTGACGCAGTTTTAAGTGGGTGTTGATGAAGCATTATTGCTGTCACGATCCCTGTGTCTGTCTTGGACTCTTATTTTGAAGATCTGTGTGTCCAAATGTGTTGCATTGTTCACTTCATGTTTTTCCCTGCTGCTGTTCCCTTGTTAGTTACAATAGCTACTCATTTGCCTCCCTGAATGCCTGAACATTACAATTGCCTTCCATTTCTGCACATTTTAAATATTTTTCCGCTACTGCAAGCCTGAGTAATTCACAGCCAACCCTAATCAAACACACTGGTAATTAGGAAGTAATCCTGAAGGTCTTGATTTGATTGGTCAGGTATGTGTGATTGGGGTTGGAGGAAGAAGGACAGCGGTTCTCCATAACTGTGTGAGACGGATGTATATGGCTTTAAGATGCCATTAAAAGAAGTTTAATTTTTCAAAAATCAGGAGACAGCAAGTGAAGATAACATTGATTTTGGACGTGCCTCGATCCCTCTCCTACCTCACATGCATCCTCCGAAGACAGCATTGATAAGCTTTCGGGCACAGACGAATGTTTCTTCCTTGCAAAAAAGAAGTATAGCCTAAGTCAAGTTTATTTTAGTAACACTTTATTTCGATAGTCCACTTTAGACATTCTACTAACTATAAGTAGATTTGCAACTACATGTCAACTAGCAGTCACTAGAGTATTAGTAGACTGTCTGCTTAATATCTGATAACACTTTATTTTGATGGTTTCCTAACAGATATTATACTGACTATAAGTAACTTGTCAACTTATTATCCTAACTCGAACCCTAACACCTAACCCTAACCCTAACCTAACAGTCTACTACAGTCTACTAATACTCTAATGACAGTTAGTCGACATGTAGTTGCAAATTTACTTAGTAAAAGTTGAATGCCTAAAGTTGACTATCGAAATAAAGTGTAAACTTTATTTTAAGTAAACTCATGTAATGGTCAAGTACATTTCCCAATTATACTTCATGTAAGTATACTAAAATCAATGTAGTAGTAATATATAAATAAATAAATGAGCTATTTCAATCTTTAAAAAATCTAATTAAAAGTGTACTGTTAAAGAGTAACAGTAGTAAGCCTTCAGTACACAGTTCAGTTTTCCTTTTTTATTTTTATTATTATATTTATAAAGTATTCTTAGAATACTTAAAGGGATGCTTCACCGATTAGCATAAAGTTTTGTATCAGTAGAAACCCGGTAGTATTCTCGAATGACCGTGCTTCTACCCCTCATGTCCCCCTGAGACGAGAGATTTATGTATTTTTTGTCTAGAAAAAATCCTCAGATAATGCAAAAATAGTCATTTAGCGTCATCATCATCAGAGGCTTCATTAGCCAGAGGCGAGAGACTACAGCCAGTAGTAGGAGAGAGTGTCGCATGTTTTCAGCAAAATGAATATAAATCCGATCAGTATTTCAATTAATGTATCAACTAAATCGTCACGGAGACTCACGATAAAACAGCGTCTTTTCAACTAGTAGCCTAGCTGTATCATTTCTTCCGATACTGGCCTCTGTAACCGGGAGGCGTGGCCTCTGTAACCGGGGGGAGTGGCCTCTGTAACCGGGAGGAGTGGCTTCGTAGGGCAGCGTAGTGCATTCTGGGAATTGCTGTCTTTCATCCACATGAACCAAAAATAAATTGACTGGCTTTTCTCAGTAAATACATTTACCCCATTTAAATACACATTCATCTTTCCAGCGGTTAAATATCCCTTTAAGTTTACTTTTCTTAAATATATCTAAAAGTGCAAGGCAAATATATGTTATACTTGTCAGTATAAGCCAAGTGTACTCGATGTAAGTATATTTATCTTTCAAGTACAAAAAAAAAGTAAGCAAAGTATAGTTATATATTTAATTTAAAACAAGTATTTATTTGAATAAAGGTCTTGTGTGAACGGTCCTCCAGAAGGATATGCGTACAGTATATAAACAGCACGGCTGCTCATAGGGTTCAGATCTGAGCTTATATCCACATGTAATTCCGATGAAAGCTGGTGCAATTCAGTGCCACTGTAAAGGGACAAATGAAATATATTTCACACAGGCATATTTTTTTCTGCTGCCAGTAAATAGATTCTGTGAAAAATAGGCCCACAATCAAATATGAATTGAACAGATCTATGTTGTTGAGAAAGCACTAGGTTTATGAATACATTTAGTAAGTGACTTGTGCTGTATGTGAACAACACATGACTGCAGTGATATTTCATCGTAACGGATGCTGCTGCTTTATAGGCATTGTGTGCTTATACTTGCTTTCTAGTCGAAATTACATTTTCACAGCCGTGTTGTGTTTATAATCACGCTCTCACATTTTCTAACGTGTAGATTTTAAGGTGTTGCTTTTTGCACATTTCACTCTGTTACTGATTTGATCATCGTTCTGAATCTGATCTGAATGTAGTTTTTGACAAAACTTTTTTTTTCCCATGAAACTTACATTCAAGTGTTGATAAAAGAGAGTGCATGAAGCTGAATACAACATTTAAAGCAGAGAGTCTTTAAAATGTATCTTTATTTTGATAAATGTGACCCTGGATCTCAAAACCAGTTATGCGTCGCACGGGTATATTATAAATGGCAATAGCCAACAATACATTTTATGGGTCAAAATTGTCAATTTTTCTTTTATGCCAAAAATCATGAGGATATTAAGTAAAGATATTTTGTAAATTTCCTACCGTAAATATATAAAACATGTATTTTTGTGAGTGAATGCAGCACAATCGTGAACATAAATGCACAACTTTAAAGGAGATTTTCTCAATGTTTAGATTTCTTTGCATCCTCAGATTCAATAATTTCAATAGTTGTATCACGACCAAATATTGTCCTATCCTAACACACCATACATCAATGGAAAGCTTATTTATTCAGCTTTCAGATAATGTATAAATCTCAATAATAATAAAAAAAAACTTTGTGACTGGTTTTGTTGTCCAGGGTCACATATTGCATGTTCAGATTGATATTCATAAAAACAAAAATATTCTGGGGGCCATGACGTTTTTGTGAAAATATCAAACATGCTGTTGCTGACTGGCAACTTTTTTTCAAAAACGCTGGCGGGGAAAGAGTTAATATGCATGTCTGTAGTGTTTCTTGGCTGTTGAAACACCATTAATAAAAGAAAGAGTAATATTCAGTGTAGTCGGCATATACTTGACCCTGGAAACTAAAGCTGCTGTTCAGAGATTAAAATGGTTGTAGTTTTTCTCTCTTGTGCTTTTCTTTTTTCACTAAGTAATGTTCCCTTGACTGGGCTCTGCTCATCTGCATATACCTCTAGTTACATCTCAGTGTTTCTCTCTCCTCTGTTAGACCGTCTGGCTTGATCTGTTCAGACGTCTCTCTCAGGTCCTCTTACATGAGATCTCTTCTTGCTCTACTTCTGTGTTCATTTGAGTAGTTTGAAGCTTAAACATGAAAGTTTGGAGCGTATGCGAGTCTTCGAGAGAGGAGAGGTGATGATGATGTGTGAAAGAGAAAGGCAGGTTTCTCAGGCACATTTCAATCTTTTTTTATTTTCTTTTTTTATGACAATAGAGTGTGATTACAGCTCAGAGCGCCAGACAGGTTGTGTGTGTATGATTTACAGCTGTTGAGGGTTTTGTTTGTAGCCCTGAAGGAGGTGAGCGAGATAGAGTTACTGCAAAACCTCAGTCACACTTTTTAGAAACATGTTTCTATTTACAGAACATTCTTGGGTTCAAAAGTCTGTGGCATCTAGTGAAAATGCATGTGTTTTGAAGTTTATTGGAAAGTTATCGACAGCAGCAAATGCAAATGTGGCTACTGTATGTGTGTTTGTTTGCATGTGTTTGTTTGCACACACACAAACACAAACACACAGAGTGCATATGCATGCACAAATAGCCAAGAGCAATGACTCTGAGTGTCTCAGCAGGTTTATAATGAGAGTGTCACTCCGGCCCCTGTGGTTCTCAAGGGCCAAGACAAGCATCACTGCGACCCGCTGGAATAAACACAACCAAAGACATCTAAATAATCCAAAAAATTAACTTGACAAAATTACCTAGAAGAAGAAAAAAAGAAACTGCGTAATACTGTAACACGTTTATTAATGGTGTTTGCAAACTCAAGCATTAATAGGGTAAGTATAAGGATTACAAGCAAAAAAAGGATATTAAAATGTGTGCAAAGCAGTGTTCTCGAGTGACACCTCAAATATTGCAGCTTTTAGAGGAGCTTTTATTTTCTAAGCAATCAGACTTACAATTATTATTCAAATGCAGCTCGGCTGTGTGAATGAGTGCACAGGCAATTACTGGTGAGTGTCAGTCATATATTTGTCAGTGCATTTTGCAGAGTGCATTTGATGTTTCATCCATTTGTAGAAAATAAGAAAAGAACGGCCCGGTGCATTAATATGCCCGCTCTCCTAAACGAGCCGTTAATCAAAGTTTGAGGACACGCATAAACCTGATGAGTGGTGTAGGAGTCGATGGAGCCGTAAACATCGCTGGGACCCGGAGAGCTCAGCAATGTGCACCCATGATTCTGGAGCATAAAATCTGTCAGCTTTATTTGTAGTCCACTTATGATGACTTCACTGGCCCTGGCCTGAGGTGGCTGCTTTTATGGCAAGTCGTCTCAATCTATTCTGAATATTACACGTTCTTGCTAAAGTGTCATGGGAGATAAAATTAGCAATTGTAATATGGTTCCAGCAATTATCGGAATCCAGTGGCTTCTGTCAGATCATATTTTGTGCATATTGCTCCAAGAGAAATTGCTTGGTACATACTTGTTAGGTATGTGTACAAAACTTCATATCAGCCTTAAGCCTTAAATACATGAATGTTTCTCCAATTATTATCATGTATTCGGGTTTTTAGCAACGTGTATCTATATCTAGCACGGATGGATCTCTAGCGGTCGTGATAATATAAAACTCACCTTTTGGAGCTTGGAAGGGTACAGTTTGTGCAGATGTTTTTATACCATCATCACTGTCCTCGTCAGAGCTCATTCCCCAGTACAATCAGCATCTGGCTCATATTCGCGATCTCAAACATATTCTCAAAACTATCATCGTCAACATCTTCAACTCGACAGCTTCTTCACCAGATCCTCCATCAAGTGACAGTGACACTAATATTTCATTGCGTTCAGTACTTGCTCGCTGAGCCATTTCAATTTTGCTGATGATATTTCCAATTCTTTTGTTTTCTGCCTGCGTTAACATGTATTGAATGAATGAATGAATGAATGATTGAATGAATGAGGCATTTATATATCACTTTCATATGTACTACTGTACACCCAAAGCGCTTTACAATCATATCAGGGGGTCTCTCCTCAACACCACCAGTGTACAGCATCCACTTGTGCAACGGCATGTATTCATGGCTGTAGTGGCTCATGTTGTCGACCAAAACCAAGGAATATTCATGTTCCCTACATTGATCCTTGCAGTGTTTTGACGATGATGGGGAGTAGCTTGGCAGTGATATCCTGAGAGTAGTTCTCTGAGAAGTGGTTTTAGCCAAAAAGTCGTTTATCCACATTGGGGAATCACTACTTATTTTTTCTCTGAAGCTGTAGAGATGCGCTGACCACGGTGCTGAATCTGATACACTGTCCATGGTGCTGAATCCTGGATTTTTACTATATTCTGCCTCATTTCTCATGAGAGAGAGAGAGAGAGAGAGAGAGAGAGAGAGAGAGAGAGAGAGAGAGAGAGAGAGAGAGAGAGAGAGAGAGAGAGAGAGAGAGAGAGAGAGAGAGAGAGAGAGAGCGCTGCAGGTCATCTTAACCAGCTGCAGTCTGTCCACATCTGGATGTAGATCACCTGCGGACTAAAGATGCTGTTTTGACAGAGCAGATTGTGCTGCACTAATTAGTAGAAATAGGAAAGTGCAGATAATAGAAGAAGAGCTGTGGACGTGTCTGCTTGTTTCTTAATGGAGATTTTGCTCTTTGTTTAAACCATAGCCTGTAAACAAATATGGGCGTAGTGTCCGTGACGTCACCCGTAGTGTTTCTGAAGAGCATTTTTGAAGCCCAAAGTGGGCGGAGCCGGCCGGCCGTCGCCATCTTGGCCGCCCGTCACTCCTGGATAAACGAACATGTGCAGCGAGTCGGATTAGCTAAGGTGACGTGACGCTAACAGACAGCAGACAAACGGCTAGTAGTCACATCAGCGGCAATCCACCTGTGACTCAAGTGGCCACACCCTTAATTATGCAGAACTTAATATAATTTAAACTGATGAGTTATAAAAAAATAATTCACCCGCCTCACAGTTGTCATGAAGAGCAAAATTTGCAATATAGACCAAAACCCCTTTTTGTACCAGGCTGTAAACATGTTTTTTTCTTCTGTAAAGTTGGCCATTTTAACATGGGGGTCTATGGGATTGACTCTCTTTTGGAGCCAGTCGATGAATGCAGTTCAAGTCACTTCCGTGTTGCATTCAAGAGAGAGATATTAAACTGAGGGCCATGCATGATAGTGTCCTTTATACATGCATCCAGTGGCACTGCTATATATAGTGCAAAGGCAGAATGGATGTTCGCTTTGACAAAACCGCAGTGCTGAATTGACCAATCAGTATGCATAACTGTATCTGTACAAAAAAAGCTTTAAAATGTATGTTTGCCAAAATGTATTAGTACACACAAAGCAAATTATGCAGTTCAATGGTTTATTTTGCTGTTCATGTAGACTCAAATGGAGTATCAACTCTCTAGGTGTTAAGAGGCAAACAGAGGAGGTTATTTAATCCCAAATGACTCCTGACTGAGGCTTTCAGCCTCCAATAGAAGCCAGAGGTTTGTTTTGATTTTCATCTGCACCGCTGGGTCACCGCCTGCCAAGAACCAGACGCTCACACTGCCAATGTCTGGATTCGATCGACAGTTGAATGCTGGGAAAACGACAGAACTCAAGCATTCAATGGAACATAAACACAGACTCCATTGCGTCTCTCAGCACCTCGTATTTTCACAGCCATCTGTCAAAGAGACAAAAACCCTGATTTATGGTTACTTTATTACACAGATCTGTATTTTATTAGCTGAGGAATGATTGAAACTTTGCCAAGAAATCATAATATTGCTCTGGAATCATTGAATTGCTTTCAGAGCTTTACGGCTGTCAGTCACCATGTGCAGATCCCAGTAGAAATGAATAATGCTCAAAATTGTCCATGACTTCTCTTATAAAAGACATATGAGCACACTCTATATATCTATCTATCTATCTATCTATCTATCTATCTATCTATCTATCTATCTATCTATCTATCTATCTATCATATTATATCATATCCATCCATCCATCCATATATCGTCTGTCCATCCATCCATCCATCCATCCATCCATCCATCCATCCATCCATCCATCCATCCATCCATCCATCCATCCATCCATCCACCCATCCATCCATCCATCCATCCATCCATCCATCCATCCATCCATCCATCCATCCATCCATCCATCCATCCATCCATCCATCCATCCATCCATCCATCCATCCATGCATCCACCCATCCATCCATCCATCTACCATCTGTCCGTCCGTCCACCCATCCATCTATCCCTCCATCCATCCATCCATCCATCCATCCATCCACCCATCCATCCATCCATCCATCTACCATCTGTCCGTCCGTCCGTCCATCCATCCATCCATCCATCCATCCATCCATCCATCCATCCATGCATCCACCCATCCATCCATCCATCTACCATCTGTCCGTCCGTCCACCCATCCATCTATCCCTCCATCCATCCATCCATCCATCCATCCACCCATCCATCCATCCATCCATCTACCATCTGTCCGTCCGTCCGTCCATCCATCCATCCATCCATCCATCCATGCATCCACCCATCCATCCATCCATCCATCCATCCATCCATCCATCCATCCATCCATCCATCCACAATTGGAAGTGTAACACTTGACAATAAACTTCAATATATGTATATTGTATAATGCAATAGTGCAACATAATGTATAATAGGCCATGTATAAATGGCCAATAGCCAGTAACACAGGAACTCTGCAGGACTTGTGACAGGAGATCTGCTTCTTCACCAGACAAGAGATTGTTTGTTTTCATTGAATGAAGCGAGTTTCTTGCTATTCTGAGCTCTATATGTCTGGGCCTCAAGGGATTTTTGCTTTTTTAAAGCGGTTTTGAAGCAGCATGGAGAGAGAGAGAGAGAGAGAGAGAGAGAGAGAGAGAGAGAGAGAGAGAGAGAGAGAGAGAGGGATGGATGGATGGATGGATGGATGGATGGACGGACGGATGGACGGATGGATGGCTGATTCATTCGTTCTTTGATTCATTCGTTCGTTCGTTCGTTCATTCACCCGTTCATTCATTCGTTCATTCATTCATTAATCTATTATTTAATTTGTTCGTTCGTTCATTCATTCATTCATTCATTCATTCATTCATTCATTCATTCATTCATTCATTCATTCATTCATTCATTCATTCATTCATTCATTCATTCATTCATCTATTCATCTATGTATTCATTCCCCTACAAAAAATACAGTAGATCCATGTATAATTGCATCTAATATTCAATCCAGCAGCACAGCTTTAGGGAATTCAGTCGTTTTTGGTTTTGCTTTTTCTCCAAATACCCCTGTTTGAGCAACAGTAATGAAGGTGAGTGAGGATTAGAGAGGGAAGCTGACAGAAAAGTGTTCATTTGAGCGGTTTGAGTCAAAGACATCTCAGGAGTTTATGCTACCAAAAGAGTCTGATAGAATTTTTTTTTTTTTTTTTTTTGTCTATTCTTACCATTTGCCGAGCTTAGAGAGACGTCTCCGGGATTCTTGGATCCGCCTCTGTGTGGTCTTTGGCGGAGAGGTTCCCACGGGCTTTCCTGATGTGTGTTTTGACTGTTTGATCCCGGGGATCACTCGCCTTAATCTCTTAATCATTCATGGAGAAAATCTGTTTAATCTCTCTGTCTGTGTGGCCGCTCTCTCTTTTTGCCTTTCTGAACCTAAAGACTATTGTTAATGAGTGCCTTTACTTTATCACACGGAGTCAGAACAGTGCTTCTGGAAGAAGGAAGAACACACACACACACGCCTCATGAAGATGTTACTGACAGCAGGAGAGACGATGCATAGCGAGACACTGAGCTCATTCCTCCTGGGAAAACACATCTAAAGTTTGGCTAAGTGAAGTTTAATTAAAAATAAGTTTGTCCTTGAAAACGAAAATCGTTATGAATTTATGTGAAACTCATATGTCATTTGACCTGGACATGTCTGGGTGAATCTGACAAAGATAT
Organism: Phoxinus phoxinus; assembly: GCF_949152265.1. Classification (NCBI taxonomy): domain Eukaryota; kingdom Metazoa; phylum Chordata; class Actinopteri; order Cypriniformes; family Leuciscidae; genus Phoxinus; species Phoxinus phoxinus. The sequence continues at coordinate 45,987,122 of NC_136878.1, read as the reverse complement.
TTCTGTTACACTTTATTTTAAGGTGACATAGTTACATTGTACATATTCAAATAAGTATGGATTAATATTAGTTAACTACATGTTAGTAAACGATATACGGTTGGGGTTTGGTTTAGGGTTAGTTACTTGTATGTTATTTTATATATAATATATGCTAAGACAATTAATCAAATAATCTAAGCCTTTTTTGAAATGACATTGCATTGTGACATCTCATGTCACAATGATTGTTTTTTGTGTATTAATTGATTAATTTACTTACTTAAATACTTACTACACTGTAAAACGTGTCCATGATATCTTAAAGAGGTATTTCTACCTGATTTAGCCCATCAAATATGTTTTGTTGGTATAAATTGATATATTTAGTTTGATCAGGGGATTTGACTCCTACAAGAAATTTGAATAAATCAATTAAGTTGAAATGCTACTTTTTTTAGGTTTTAGATTTCATACAATTGAACTTTTCCAGTGTATTTTACAGTAACAGTACTACAGTAATGAGCTGTTAGGAAACAGAAGATGTTCATTGTCTTGATTACTTTTAATGAGGCTTCATTGTGTTATTTCTTTTTTTTAGTTTTTGGGTTAAAATATGTGGAATAATATGAAATATGCCCTGGAGATTCATCCGCCTTCTGCGCTAAAACATTACCGTGCAACCAAAACCCTGTCAGCGCATTTCTCTTTCATTCTGCACATTTAAATACTCATTGTGCACGGTATATAATGTCGAGTAAATGTGTGTGTTGGTTGTTCAGAGAGTGTGTGCGCCCCGTCGAGATCATGTGATGTAAACGGATTGTGAGCTCCTGCTGTGACTCGCTGAGCTTTTATTCTTTCTTGCGCTGTTCATCATCCGTCTGACGTGTTCTGTGATTGCTCTATACTGTGGTTAGGAGAAAGCCTCTCGAGTGCCCTCGCTCCACAACGCTCACTGAAGTGTGCACTCCCAGCATGCAATGCAATCAAGCAAAACCACTCTTTTAATTCCAGACGCTCAATAATCCTACAGGCCTTGAAAGGAAACCTGCAGAAAGGGAAACTTCAGGAGCAATCTCTCCCTGGCTTTCATCACACATGCTAATGTTGTTTCCCTAAACACAGTTTGTCTGCTGAATAAACAAGAAACCCCGTCTGTTGAGATGTGAAAGGCAACTCTCTCTATTCATTGACGTTAACCTCTTATGAAGTGACCTTTTTTATTCATTCATTCTCCTCTTTTCATCTTCATTTCTATTTCATCGTCTCTGTTTTCTTCCTCTTTTAAGACTTTGCATTCAGAAGCTCTGATCCTGCGTTTCAATTTCCTAACGCACAACTAAACTAGTCGTTCTCCTGTCTGAGATCATGGATAAATCTGGTTTATTACTCCAGATCTTTCTTTATTAGCATGTGTGTGTGTGTGTGTGTGTGTTTGGGGTACTTGATTCGCTGGCAGACAACAGTTATTTTATTTCACCAACTTTAGCGAACATATGTACTGTAGATATACTACATTTCCCTTACACACTAAAAGCAGTGTGGATCATGACAGTTCAAACGCAGTAATGTGAATGAACACATGCAGCATTTCTAAATAAGCTCAGTGTAATATTGTGTTCTGTACACTACTGTTGAAAAGTTTGGGGTCTGTGACTTTTATTAATTTTTTTTCATACAAAATTAAAAAAAAAATATTCAGCAAGGATGCAATAAATTGATCAGATATGACAGTAAATACACGTATAATGTTACCAAATATGGTCCCACTTTATATTAAGTGGCTTTAAGTACTATGTACTTACATCGAAAAATAAGTACAATGTACTTATTGTGTTTATGTTGTATTGTAAAACACTTTTGCTGCTATTGCGGTGTGATACGGTAAGGTTAGGGTCAGGTGTGTTGGGATGGTCAAGTTTAAGGGTGGGTTAAGGTATAAGGGAAGGGTCAACTGTGTAATTACAAATGAAATTACATAAATTAATTACAGCTGGAATTACATGCTGGTATTTTTAAAATATAAGTACAATGTAAAAACATGTATGTACACAATAAGTCTATTGTATCAAATTGTTAATTTCAATGTAAGTACACAGTACTTAAAGCCACTTAATATAAAGTGGGACCCAGAATATTATTTAATATTCTTTTGAACATTCTATTCATCAAAGAATCCTAAAAAATGTGTCACAGTTTCACAAAAATATAAAGCAGCACAAATGTTGCAACATTGATAATAATGATAAATGTTTCTTGAGCAGCAAATCACCATAGTAGAATGATTTGAATGAATGAATGAATGAATGAATGAATGAATGAATGAATGAATGAATGAATGAATGAATGAATGAATGAATGAATGAATGAATGAAATGCACTTTATTGTGTACACTGTCAAATTTTGTGTTGGACTCGTGTTAATAACTCATGTTAAATTGACAAAATCATTGAAAACATAAACAGAAAATTGTACAATACACAATTTCTGTTTTAAATTGCAATAATATTTCACAATATTACGTTTTTTTACTGTATTTTTGATCAAATAAATGCAGCCTTGGTGAGCAGAAGAGACTCATTTATAAAAAATAAATAAAAATCTTACTGACTTCAAACTTTTGCACAGTAGTGTAAGTGGTATCAAATAAAGTAAGTTAATTAACTAACAATATTACCAGAATAAACAATTGTTTCACCATACCTACCTACTATCGGCGGGCAGACATTTTGAATTTTGTTCTCCTCCATGTTATTATTTGACAATATACAATAAAAATGGTGTGTTAATGACACACAGCAGCCATGGGAAATATGCTTTCTTTTCTCTTTTCTCTGGACAAAGCAGAAGTCTTAGAAAGACTATTTTGAATGTATATTAATTTTTCACAATACGATTTATAACATGCATTTACAAAACACTCAATATATCATGTTTCTTTTCTCACAATATCCCATCAACACATTAGAATTTCATTTCAATCACAAATCATTGATGAGTTTTGATGTGTATCGTATAATGACCAACCAACTGACCAAATCGAATCTTGCCCACTCGAATCACTAATTACAACAGGCATCGCTAACCACGAGTCCCTAAGCACAAGTTAGGTGACTGCAGTTGCTCTGCTGTTGAATTGGACGTGTTACACGTGTATTGAGCTCCTGAAATTGAATGTCTATCGTTCTAAGAGTCCAGATGGCGTCTCTGTGGAGCGGTGAGCTGTGACGGAGAGGGCAGCCCAACATATACTGACACATCACTGCTTTATGGATGTCACGGCATTCATTAAGCACAGACCAAACATGAATAATGCTTTCACAGCTGTCGTTTTGTTTTATTAGGGCCATTAAATGTTGAAATCCAAGGTGACATTGGATAGCCTTTGTCAAAGCGTGAATATAATAACTACACAACACTTGTTTGCATCACGAGATATTAGTATCTGTGAGATTACATAATTCTCTCTGTGTTTGTGTGTGAAGCTGGAGGCATGTTCGTCCGTCAGGGAGATTCTGGATCAGAAATGGAGGATGACACTCAACTCAAGTTTTACACGGAGCACAGGGGTCGTCGCCGCAGCAAAGGTAATTCATTTGACCATTGCACTATTCATTTACACCAGTCATTTTACACATCAAAACTTCATAAAGACGATCAGCTATACTGACTATTCCAGGCTTACAATATAGAAGCTTGTTTCTGCCACAGAATAAAACAATTTAAAAGATAAATACAAATTTTTATGTCACAATTGCGAGTTAACATCTTTGCGATTCTGCCTTTGTTTCTCAGAATTGCGAGATATAAAGTCAGAATTTCATGATATAAAGTCGCAATTGTCGCAATATATCTCACAATACTATGTTTATAACTCTATAACTCGCAATTGGGAGTTATAAAGTCATAATTGTGAGATATAAACTCGCAATTATGACTTTATAACTCCCAATTGCAAGTTATAGAGTTATAAACATAGTATTGCGAGATATAAACATGCAATTCTGAGAAAAAAAAGTCCGAAATGTGAGTTTATTTCCACAATTGCGAGTTTATATCTCACAATTTTGACTTCATATCACGCAAATCTGAGATAAAAAGTCAAAATTGTGAGAGAAAAAGTCGCAATTACCTTTTTTTTTATTCTGTGGCGGAGTCAAGCTTGTATGTATCTCTTGAGTCATAATTCATGTCATAATTCAATGTATTTTAATGCCGTCTTATAACGAGTGACATCTTATGTTACCTTCCACCAACATTTTTTTTTCAGTACTGCAATTCGATCATGTGCTGAAAGCAATGTGAAAGTGTGCAATGAAAGTCACAAGATGCACACATGTAACAACACAAACCTTTGCAGCAAACTCACTCGGATTCTTCCCAATCAAAAGCCACAGTCGACCAAAGACATGCAAGGAATGACAAGGCTGTTCATTCTCTGAAAAACAACGTCCTTGAATCACAAATGCTTGACAGGAATCTTTGAAATGAGCAAACACATTAAAAGAGCAACAATTTAGTGGTTTATTAGAGCCAAATTGTTCTCACACAGCAAGACTTGTCACTGTCGACATAACGGACATACCTCGTACAGTTTTAATTATGCTTCAAAATACAGTGCAAAATGTATCTCTTGAAATAAAATAAATCTTAATTGAATATATAGTTTCAGTATTAAAATAAATAATGATTATAATATTTATAAATAAAAACTAAGACAACTAAACGACACAATGACTAAAACTTGAACCAGAAAATATATCAAATAAAATCTAATATGAACAAAAACTACAATATAATATATATGATATCAACAATGGTTTAAACATCCACTATTTAATGCAGCAGTCGGCATCACGTGAAGCCAAAGTGGAAATGTATTTGGCTGGAATAAAGATCTGTGTATGCAAATCAGCTCGCCGTGTCTACATAAACGGAGGAGGGGAAAATCAGTCGCTTCCCGTTGTTATTTTATCAGGGTTGAGAGACAAACAACTCCTGGTAGAGATGATTAGCTCAGCGTGTCTCCTGCAGTCGCAGTCATCTATCACCAGCTTTCAAAACGGCCCGCTGAGAATTTATGACGACGCACAAAGCAGGACCTCCGAAGAGACGCACATCAGTGTTCACACTGACACCGCTTTCAGACCGCTTCATTGCACATGGTGAATTTAATACCCAAATCTAGCCTATAAACTATAACTGTGCTCCAAAACCCAGAGCAGACGGCATACGCTCGCACTCTTGCATGCTCTTTTGAAAAGGTAGGCAGTATTTTCTAAAAGTCATGAACATTTCCACCCAACGGAGGTTTATTGGAAAAAAACATGCCTTGTATTTTTGCAAAACTCTAAAAGCGTACCGACAAATCACTGCAGTTTCCAGCTCAAGGCGAGACACTACGGGTGAATAGGGTAAAATTTTTAACTAGCAGATCTCACCATGAAACTTTTCCAGTTGATTATCTACATTAAGATGAGAAAAAAATGTATTACAAGTTTTCTGTAATTTAATGTGTAAATATGCAAATTAGGGAATATATAATTAAATATGCGCTAATTTGCATATATTGAAAAAAAACGAAATCTGAGTATTGGATAAAGCCAGGTTAATTTTTTTTTCATTGTGTTTACATATTAAATGGGAAAACTACTTTTGTTATCCTGTAAAACAGAATGTACTGTCAATAGCCTTTAAAAAATGATTTTTGCCATGTCTTTTTGGAATAAAATGTTATATAATTCAGGCTAGGAATAACATATTTACAAATCCCTCTGTAAATGTCTTCATAATATAACTAGGTACAAGACTGGAAGGTTTGGTGTATATCGGTGCAACTGAAGTGGAGATTTCAGACTTGGAGAATGAGAGAAAAGTCATTTTGAGAAAATATTTATCATCAGCCAATGAGATTGCGCATTCAGCCCTTTTACTTTCACGATTGGTTGCTGATAAAAAGGAAATGACCATATTTGGTAATTTACCAACTTCTACGGAAGACTTTATTCTCAAAATGTTTCGAAAAAGAATGTTTTTTTTCACAGAGTTTTTTGTATATTTTTTTTCACCGATTTTTTTGTTGTTGTTTGATTTTTGTTGCGGTTCAGGGCTTCCGTATATAATAGATAACATTTATAAATATTCCAAACTAAATCAATTTTACAAAATTCCAGCTTGATTGGAAATGATCCACAATAAAAATAGTCTAGAAATAGTCTAAAAACTAACCAGCTAAATAAGTCAGCAAAGTCAGAAGGCTGGTTATCAGGATAATCCCAGTGGAAGATGTTATAACTACACCATTCTGCAGTCAGCATATTTCTCCTCTGATAGTCATTCAAATGTTTGTGTGTATAGTGACAAATGATTTTATTTCAGGCAACACATTTAAATGGCCTGTTTGTTTGTGTAAGGCTCTTAAAAACATGAAATGGACCTGTTTTATATTTTATATCTTGAGACTGTGATATTCGACCTCCTCCCACGGCAAACATCACTGCTGTTATTGCTCATAGTTCTTCCACCCACTTTAGTCTCAGTGTGTCCCTCGCCGCGTGTGCTGTGGACATGAACGAGACCTTAATTCTTACAGCTGGTGAGAGGTGCGCTGTTACACTCTTCTAAATGATCAGGCCTGCAAGTTTTACCTGGAGGATTGTAAAACAGCTAGGGGAAAAATACACAGACCAACATTAAAGGGGGGGTACAATGGTGTTTCATGTATTCAGAGTTGTTTACAGTGTTAAAGAGATGGATTCTCATGCTAATAATGGCCAAAGTTTGAAAAGTTATTTTGAACGAATAACAGAGAATTTCTGTGCTGAAAATCATACTTCCGGGTTGCAACACGTTTCGGCTGGTTTTTTTCTATCGTAGATCTAATGACGTAGACCAGAGTGGAACTCCTTATATGAGCATTGCTCTCGGAAAAGCGAAGCGCGTTCACGCACACGTCGACCAGAGGAGAGACAGACAGCGCTCATCGACGCGCTACTACCGCAAATCATCATCATCAGCGCAAAATAGGAATGGTTGATGTCAAGAATGTCTCCAAAAAAGTGTGTTTTGGGATGTGAGGGAGGGAAGTTTACCTTGTTCAGCTTCCCAAAGAACCCAGTGTTACTGGAACAGTGGATGCAGTTTGTATTTCCGGGACAGCAAAGGAGTTCGGCAAGTGCGGTTTTGTGTTCTGGTCATTTCAGTGACGAATGTTTTATTAACAAGGCCCAGGCCGTCGCTGGATTTGCAAACCGGTTGCAATTAAAACCTGGCGCGGTCCCAGTGATAAAACACCCCATTCATGTAAGTACAACGGTATCACGCGCTCCCGCTTGACTCTATAGCTCCGCCCACGCCCAGAATCAAGGACCTCGGCTTTTTCCGGATAGAATCGGAAAGCTGTATTTTTATTTTATAAATATGATTAAACTAAAGACTTTTGGGAGATATGAAGGACACACTATTACTCTATAGGTACTCAAGATTAACATGAGATTGACTGAAACTAAGTATTTTACCCCCCCTTTAAATCCAAGCTCTATCTAGAGACCATTATATATATTTATACTACAGGGCCGTTGAATGCTTGAATCTGATTGGTTGACGAACGTTCTGAGGTGTGCAATTATTTTCAGGGAACCGCACGGCTAAAGTAGTTCCGGCAGGTCTTGACCTCATTACAGTTCCATATCACTTCGCGTAGTCAACTGTAATAACGGACAATACGATACAATTCATAACAAGAAAAAGCTGCAGCCCCATGCACTTGATCTGCAATTTTCAATGTCTAACTTCACAATCAATGAAAACATGCAGTTTAATTTTAATAAATAAAGTAAACAATCCTATTCATAATCAAAAGAAAATTAAACTGAATATTTAAATAAATTGATAGTCCTGTTGCACGGGTTTTCGCAATTATTGAAGATAATATAACAAATAAATAAAATTGATAGGCCTATACTTGTTAAAAGGGCTTTGTGTTTCATTTATTAGTCTAGTCTACTGTCACTAATAGAAAAAAAGAATGAACGAATTAATTAAAACGAATTGAATAAATAAATAAATAATAATATTGACGCACATGCTTCTCTCTAAGGCCAGTTATGAATGTAATTTGATACTTATGTTATGGACTGATCATGCACGTGTTTTCAGCGCGTTCAGTCTGTGTTCACAGTGGTGTTTAAAATCTGCTGCATTCACAGTCAGAGGATGTTTTTAGTCGTTACGTGTGTATCCAGCATTACTCTGCTATCAGCGGCTCAAACCTCCGCTAACTCTAAAATGACGTTCTGGAATTAGCAACGGAGGATGGGTTTAGATGCGCAAGGAATTAGTCCTACATACAAGAGCGTTTTAATGACAAAAACTTTACAAACGTCTTGAAATACATCATCTGAACAATATTTCGAGGTGTGGTAACTGTAGTATAAGCGGAATAATTGACTCCAGACCGTTGAATTATTATAAAAATAATGCACACCCGAGGTGTAACGGCCACTCCGCTTCGCGTCGTGACCGCATTACCACCTCGGGTGTGCATTATTTTTATAATAATTCAACGGCCTGTCGTCAATTATTCCTTACATATTTGAGGAAGACAAAAAAAAAAAAGGCAGTGGTTTTTTCACAGTTATCTTCTGCACTGTATTTGCCATTGCAAAACTAATAATTTAAAGGAGTAAGAAAAATAAATTGCTGAGGACAATCCATTTAACAGCATTGGGTCTCATTCATGAAACATTCGTAAATATACGAGTAAATATGTGAGTGATTTGCGCGTAAAGAGACCTTCCCGAAAACTCTTCTCCTGATTCACAAATATTTTGTAAACGTCAGATGTGATAGTGAAATGTGTGTGTGTGTGTTAATGAATTCCAATCAGTCGTAAATGGGACGCGCGTGCACGCTCATTCTCAATTACCATAAATCCCGCCCATTAAATCCGACCGACAACTATATATGGGCATCATATTATGACACCAAACGAAAGATTTCAACATGTCTTCTTAAAAGCGAATGAAAAAGAAAAATGTATCATTATCAGATAATATTTTATTAGCAGAAGTTCATTCAAAACGCCACATTTTATTTTCAAGCGTACAAAGGTGTATCAGGTCCTAAAAAAAGGAAGCTTGGCAGATATTGCAGACGCAGTTACTGGAGTTTCATCTGTTAATCGAACAGTCCCAGAAGTGAAAAGAAAATGGTTCGACATGAAGCTCGACTGCAAAAAAAAAAAATTAGTTCACTTCGAAAAAATATAGCCCAGCCCTATTAAGCAATTCATGATTTGATTAAAGTGTTCCGTTTGCAGATGCTATTACTGGCTCTCATAATAAAAGTAAAAAGAAAAACCGAATGTAATTACTATATATATATATATATTTTTTTTAAATGCTGTGTAAATATGTACCCGATTAAGGTGAATTAAAATGCAGCATTATTAATGAGCAAAACGTTCGGATGTTAAACGCATATATACGCGTGGCTGGGAGCAGGTGTAGATTTCTTTCGTACCAACTAACATTTGGAAAATACGAACATTTTAATGAATCCAAAAATGTACGTCAGAACCACTTTACACACGATTTACACAAACATTCGTTCTGCTCGTGTTTCATGAATGAGACCCATTGTGTCTAAATCGAGCCGTATTAAAAGCTGCATTGGTAGAACTGGTTAAAACTTGTTCACTATCAAACCAGGTAGCTCTGAGCAAAAGAGAAGAACAGGGTTTATTATTGATCCTCAAGACCAATATTTGCTCTTCTGAGCCATTAATAGCCATGCATTACCGCTTATAGGATGTTGTGGGTGTACACACAAGGAATATATATATATGGAGAGACAGAGAAAAAGAGAGTATCTATCCTGTAGTATATCTTTGATTTCTCTGCTTGTTGAGCAGTGATTTTCAGTTTGAATGTGAGATGTAAAATGGTCCTTGATAAACCGCTCTTAGACAGACTGAAGTTATACTTTGAGCTTTACACAAAGCAAGCGAACAGAAGCACAGCAGAAATAAATAAGAGTGGGCTGTGTTTCTACAGTTGTGTGTGTATATTTATATGTGTTTGTTTGTCTAATCAGCGGTTGTCGTGTTTTATGTGTATGCATGAGTGTTATCATTGCACGGCTATTAGTGTTGCCGAGCGTTGTGTGAAAGATGCTCTCTATCATGAAAGTGTGAAGGACACGCCGCGAGTGTGAAGCTTCGTCAAGGACTTGCTCATTCACTTCTGAAAGCCACGAGAGAGTGTGTGTGTGTGTGTGTGTGTGTATATGTGTGTGTGTGTGATTCATATGCTGTTGTGTTGGTACATATGCTAATGCAGTCTCAGGTCTTTAACAGTGATCGCAGCCTGTTTCAAAGATGTGTCATTGTACCCCATTATTATTTAAGTGACTGCTAAATGACTAAACACTGCAATATTCCTCATATTATGTAGTTTCTTTATATATTAGTCATATATGATATGATATCATTATTTAAACACTACCTACACATTTTAAAGGGATTTATTTTGCACAAATATCAGATGTTGTGTGGTTCCCTCTCAGAAAGCAGTGTATTTTCAGCTAATGCTAAGCAAACAGTCAAACTAACACATGAACAGAGAGGCGCATCTCAGATTAGTGGTCCATAAACATTGAATATTCAATGGTGATTCTTGAATAGTATTTTGCCAGCGTTTAAGGGACACTAGCTAAGTTTCCATCCACTTGTCAATCGAATTATCTGAAGTTCGGTTAAAAAACTCATGTGAATAAAGCTGGTGAAAGTGTGTGTTTCCATCCAACAGCTTTAAAGTGAATAAAAAACTGTGCGTAATGACGTCACATGCTGTTTTGCGATCAAATTGGTATATCGAAATGATTTTAGGCATTTTAAGGTGTTTCCATTCATTTTCGCACTGAATCGCACAACATTCAAGCCAACATTTGCGAACAAAGTTTTGCTAGACAAAATGGATTCATTATTTATTCGGCCAATAACGTTTACATCAGCGTTTATCGCATAATTTTTTTTACAGTCAACGAGAATAGTTCAAATCACAGAACCAATGCAACACCAACACAGACACACACACAGTAAAGGCATTTTATTCCTGAGTGATTCAGTGTTGTTGAACACATCGGTTGAGTGAATAATACAATGACTCACTCAGAAAAACAGGTTTTGACAATGTAACGGTTTAATAAAAATACATCAAATAAAGTGCACAAGGTTTACTTCAAAGATTAAAAAGAGATGCAAGGCTTCAATAAATCAGTCTTCTCTTTCCACTTTACTGTTTTGCATTAATGTCATTGCATCAAAGGCATGTTTATATTTTCAAATGTGTCATGCTTATTAACATGCTAACATTTAAAAATATGTCCAACACCTTTATTAATCTTGTGTCAACCTTTACTAACAAAAGCAAAAATTAAAAAGTTGTATTTGTATTAACCAATTATAGATTAATTAACAGATATTAATGTAGTGGGTGTATTTCTCATTGTTAGTGTTATGCTGCGTTCACACCAAACGCGAATAGAGCGTCAAATTCACGTGTACCGCATCTAGCTTGACGCTTGAACATTTTGAATGCATTCGTAAAAAGCAAGCGTTTGAAGCGAAATTGACGCGCGTCCGAGCCGAAATCCGCTTCTTTTATATGAAACATATAAGTTAAAATATAGGAAACATATAAGTTAAAAAAAATTAATGACTCGTTATAACGTTGGTCGAACGACTTCTTTAATTATGTGAGTTTTTCTTCATCTCATTCAGAAATGTACGACTGCAAGTGTTCAGTGTCACATTCATAGTTAACATCTGAACAATGTCATTCCTTCTTTCACGCGGGCATTCAGTCATATTACAAATTTTTTTATTGAGGCCAAACATTTAAAATGGCATTATAATCTGAAAAGCGGGCCTGCCCCCGTTTATCACGTCACTTCACCACGTGACAGCAGCAAGCAGGCTCCTGATTGGTTAACGAGGCGCGAATTGACGCAGAAGTTCAGATTTTTCAACTCGGACGGCAGACGCAAATTCGCCTCAAACGCGTGAATGCACAAAAAGCACTACATAAAATCATTAGCGCGTAACGAGCTTAACGCGCCAGACGCTCAATTTGCGCCATTCACGTGAACTTGATGCGAGAATGAGGCGTATTCGCGTCTACCGCGCCGCACTCTACGCCTCATTCGCGCGGCAGGAATTATTTTTGCGCGTAACGCGTCTTTGCATTGACTTAACATTGAAATCACTCGCGCCTGACGCGCTATTCACGTCCGATGTGAACGCACCATTAGCTATGCATTACTATTGGGACCTTGCTGTTAAGTATTACCAAATAATGTTTTTTTTTTAAGATGCACTACATCACACACACACACACACACACACACAGTACCGGTATATCATGAAAGCGACCCAGTTACTCGTGAGATCAAGATCTCTTCCAGATGGTGACTTCCTTTCATTTTTGCTTATTTTGCACTTTTCTTTACCTGTGTCCACGTCCACTTGGTCAGCATCCATCATCTGTTTAAACAAAATATCTTCTTGATCTCCAGTGGAGATTGTCGCGGGCTGCACACTGAACGCTACATCTAGGAACAGATTGTTGTGGAAGAGACGTGCGATACTGTGAATATTGCAGTGTGAAGAAGAAGAAGAAGAAGAAGAAGAAGAAGAAGAAGAAGAAGAAGAAGAAGAAGAAGCCAGGTGTGACCTCTCAGAGGAGCGACAACTAAACAAACACGAGCATCTGTGAGATATGTGTATGCAGCCTACAGGAATCTCAGCGTCTCCAAGTTTGCTTAAAGAGAGTTGCTGTCACCCCACCAGGCCCTGATAACACGTATAACACTGAGCTGGGGATATCTTAGCACAGTTTCCAAGCAACTGTTTTCCGGCTAACTCTGATATATAAGTCATGTTGGATAATGATGAAAACTCATTATCTCTTTTTCTGCATAAATCAGTCACGTCTTAACAAGGACTTTTAAACTTAGCCAATTAGTGAATAAAACAAATAGAAAGTTTATTTGTTCGTAAAAGGGCTCTAATACATAATGTTGACAAGTATAAGATTTCTCAGATCTGGTGCTGGTATTAATTGTTACCTGACTTTATCCTGCAGGATATCCAAATAATCCGTTTTTAAAGGTGTGGTCGAGTATTATTTCACTTTTCTAACTTTAGTTAGTGTGTAATGTTGCTGTTTGAGGATAAACAGCATCTGCAAAGTTACAATGCTCAAAGTTATACAAAGGACTACAAAAAACAGCTGGTAGGAACTACACAACATTCCTCCCGGGTTTAGTGACATCACCTACCCTAAAATGTACATAAGCCCCGCCCCCTGAGCACACAGTCCATGTTGAGAAGAGGAAGAGTTGCTGTAGTCGAGCACATTTGTGAGTCAGCTCAAACTTTAGCATCCGTCTTTTCACATGCAATAGAAAGTCACTCTGTGTGAATCTCACAGTTCCTATACGAGCGATTTATAGATTATCATGACAGAATATGCTAATTGAAGATAGTTAACTCCACATCAGCAACATAAACTCATCAACTAACCATTCAGAGACGTTCTGTTGCTTGTTGTCACTTCTTCTTGAGTCTCTCCATCTTCGTCTGACTCCGTTTTAACATTAAAGGCAGAACAGTTTCTGTCATTTTAGTGTGTGTGTGTCAGGTAATCGCAGCTGCTAACACACAGAGAGCTCTTGAAGCTCCGCCCCCTGTGCCGGGAGCAGCAGCTCATTTGCATTTAAAGGGACAGACACAAAACGGTGCGTTTTTGCTCACCCTCAAAAAGTGACAACTTTAACATGCTATATAAAAATATCTGTGGGGTATTTTGAGCTAAAATTTCACACACACACTCTGGGGACATCAGAGATTTATTGTACATGTTGTGAAAAGGGAATTATACCACCCCTTTAAGATTGTCAAACCCTGTTAGTTAGTCATTTCTCAAAATATGTGGAGGTTTCAGACAGAGAGGAGGACAGAAGCTTTATTTTAACCTCTGTCTCGCTGATGAATCGCTCCTGTTAAGCTATTCTTTCAATGTTACATAAATCTGATCGTCATCACTGAGCTTTTGAGACATGGGAATAAACACTCTCACTCCCACGTCCACTCCATAGGGAGCTTGAGGATTCAATTTATAGACCGGCTGTCCTCAGAAAACAGTGGGACACTTGTCTTTCCTCGTGTTATTGTTACATTAGAGGTGCTTGCTGTATTATTATTTTATTATTATCATCAGCATCATTATTAAACTAAAGTGATTCCTTTATTCAGCAAGGATGCATTAAATGCAATGATTGGTTGGTTTAATGGGTTAAATGTCAAAAGCAGATCACAATAGCAGAGAGTTGTTAACCTGGGGTCAGCATTGACAGGCTCTGCACAGTTAAGTCGGTTTGCTTTGTGTGAGAAAAATGTTCTTAGAAAGTCGGTGACAATTTTAGATGATATATCTCACACTTTGTATTCAGAATTTGATATCTTTCCTTTGAGAAGACGGTACAGAGTCCCCAAGTGGAGAACTGTTAGAGCGTCTAGATCTTGTGTGTCAAATGCAGTTTAAATACTCATTTGAAGCATAAGGATACAGGGGTTTTTCAACACTTTTTCTTTTCTTTTTTTTCTTCTCACATCCTAAAGTTACGAGGAAAATGGTATACGCTAATATACAAGTTTTTATGAGATTCATGCATGTTTATGATGTCTTGTGTTATGTCAGTTTGCATGATGATGCTGCAGATATTGCCCAGAGAAGGGACACATAAAGTGTACTACTACTACTACTACTACTAAATTACACAAAAGTGACCGTAAAAGCATTTGTTGCAATGTTATAAATAAATAAAATAAAATAAAATATATAATTTTTATTCATCAAAAAAATCCTGGAATAAAATTAGTTATCACAAAAATGTAAAGCAGCACAATATTTTTTTCAATATTGATAAAAAAAATCATATTTTTTTCTTGAGCATTAAAGGGGTCATGACATGAGAAACCAAATTTGCCTTGATCTTTTGGTATATAAGAGGTCTTTGTGTCATTAAAACGTCCTGCAAGTTTCATAGCTTAAGACGTCCTCCCCATTATAAACGAATCATTTATTTAATCAAGCTCTAAATACAGCTCGTTCTGGATCCATGGTAAGAAGTGACGTCACGGTACGAAGTGACGTACCAGCGTTTGCATATGACCGCCTCCAGCACAAGACAACTACGCTTAAAGCTCAAGACTACGCTCATTTCGTATCGTTGTCGCGCCCGCGCGCCTCACAAGTGCTCGTTCGACGGACAGCGAGTGGGTCTGTGTAGGGAAATGACGATGCCACAGATGTGCTGTTCCTGGCTGTGGACAAACAACATCTGTGAGTACGCTGCGAAAGATCCAGTCGTCAGGGGAAAATGGATGCACTTTATTTTTTGCGGACGTCTCAGTCACGGCAGTGTTAATTTAAGCGTTTGTTCTATACATTTGAAGGATGACTGTTTTGAGAACAAATCCCAAAATGATGCAGAAAACTGTTGCTCAAAGATAAGTCCATGCCGACTATTCTGGGCTCAACAACGACGACGCAAACTGTAAGTAATGTATTTAAAACTTTAAAATAACTTTTTAAATACGCTGAATCCGCAAATGTTCTAGCTGGGGGCGTTAATAATTGATGCATAGGCACTGACGTTAGCCAATCATAACAGTGGGCGTTAACACTGAACTCTTAAAGGGGAAACACCCCCAAAACAGACTGTGTGAATCAGAGGATGAGAAACAGGGAAAAGGTCATAAATCACTACATTTTTAAAGTTTTTTGTAAAAAAAAAACTATAGTAATACTATAATTGCACCTAAGGGAACATAATAATAAAATAAAAAAAAACATGTCATGACCCCTTTAAATCATAATATTATACTGATTACTGATATCTGATCATGTGACACTGAAGACTGGAATAATGATGCTGAAAATGCAGCTTTGATCACAGGATTAAATTACAGTTTTCTAACACTGTAAAAAAAATATTTTTAGTTTAACTTAAAAAAATAAGTAACCTGGTTGCCTTAAAACTATAAGTTAATTGAAAAAAATGAGCTGCTACAATGAAGAAGATTGGTTTAATCAACATAAACTCTACATATTATGTTATCTGAACCACATCAATTATCTAAGTTGATTTCATAAAAGAAAAATGTTGTGATAACATTTTTTTTTTACAGTGTATATATTCACATAGAAAACAGTTATTATGAATTGTAATAATATTTCACAACATTACAGTTTTTTTCTGTATGTTTGATCAAATAATTGCAGCCTTGGTAAGCATAAAATGGAAGGAAGGGTTTGTTTAAAGGTGAGCGGGCAAGAGCTGAGACGGATCTGTATAATCATGTTCTTCTGTGTGTTCCCACAGGCTGTCCACAGAGTCCCATGAGCAAAGCCACGCTAACACTGATCACCGTCTGCACGTGTGTGGTGGCGGTCGTGTACGGCACACAGTCCTGTCCGCTCACCGTCAAGGTCACACTTCACGTCCCCGAACACTTCATCGCTGACGGTGAGTCTTCTGACACTCACAGCGAGCATCTCACAAAACCTTTCAACAATGTCATGAACTTTACTTTAAGACCATTAAGCTCTTAGTGCATCACAGTAGATTCACTTCAGCAATACAAACACATCTTTACATGTGAACAAAAGACTGAATTAAGTCTACCACTGGATTAAACAGCTCGATTCACATGGGTTTATTATACGATCTCTTTGTGAATGTTTTGAAGCATCCGAGTTTTGGGTGAATAGACTTTCATTGGAAGGTCAGAAATGCCTCGAATTCCATTAAAAAGAGATTTGTTTGTGTGTCCGAAGATGAATGAAAGTCTTACGGGTCTGGAACGACGTGAGAGTGAGTAATTGATGAAAGAATTTTCATCTTTAGATAAACTAACCTTTTTTACACTTGGTGAGGGTTTGAGAGAGAGGAGAGGTCATGAGATATTCAGCTTCTCCTTCTGTCCTCCAGAAACCTCCAGATAAAGCTGTGATGCTGACGCTGCAGTCCAGAGATCCTGGACCATCTGTCAGAGATGCTGTCATGAACCACACACATGTCCGAAACACACACACACACACACACACAGAACTGTTTATAAAAGCTGTGAGATGATCTGTCTGCGATACACATATAGATATGAGTATACACGCATGAAAATGAGAATAGTGAGACTGCAGGTGCTTGTGTTGAGATGACCTGAATTGCAGATGCCACCTGGGCACCATATTGCTACTGAATGTGCCATATATTATTACTGTCTAATTGTTCCTTTTACCTGCTTGCTGGAACCTCATTATGAAGGTTATTGTTATATAGAACAGAGTGATTCATTTGTAGCGCGCACACACACACACATATAGAGAGAAATATTAGAATATTCTGTACAGTATATATGAATATATTAGTGAAGACATAATCATATACTATTGTTTTCTGGTTTAATGATAATGGCGTTCGCATCCCAAACTACTAAACAAACCCTTACAGAAATCTGTATCATTGGATTCAAATGCAAACATGATCTGTCTGATTCATGAGCCTTTTAAAGGGGTCATGAACTGGCTTTTTAAAAAATGTTAAATTGTTTTCTGAGGTCAACTTATGACGTTCGCTTGGTTTTTACATTCAAAAACATCACAATGAATAAGTAATATGCTATTTTCCACCCTGGTTTTGAGGCTAGCTCCTGAAACGCTGGTTTTTATGGGCGTGCCGCATTGAAGACGTGGAAGTAAACGCCCACTGCTATGATTGGATAATAGTTTTGCATATTATAATGAGTTTCATGTAATGCGTGAATCGGTGGGCGGGGCTAAACAGGCGGTGTTGAAGTAGGCGTCGATCTTCTTCTGCGGAGGCGGGGTTTGACACCCGGTGAAAAGCCTGTCGTTCGCTGAGCCTGGTGTCAATAAAAGCTTTTATTGGACTAACAAGGAAGTTTTCAGTTCTGAAACTTACCGGATATTCTTATAATATGATGACCTCTTATATGTCAAAAGCTCAAGGAAAATTTGATTTCTCAGTGCATCACCCCTTTAAATTGCTAGAACACATAAAATGACACACACACACACACACACACACACACACACACACACACACACACACACACACACACACACACACACACACACACACACACACACACACTGAAACCCCCACTAATTTGTCAAACTCATTACAGACATAGTTCACTGCTCTTAGCTGTATATTTAGCGAATGCTATAGCCTTCCTGTTTATGAGGATTATAAACTGTAAATGTAAAAAAGGACAATAAAGTAAAATGCATGGCACATTTTGAGTGCATCCATTTGAATTATATCTATGGTATTCATAAAAAAAAAAAAAAAAAATCTGGCACTGTATATATGGCAGTAGCACTGCTTGGCTGTTTATAATGTTCTTTATTAGGCATGGCCGATATTGACTTTTGCAGTCCTTTGATGGTTTATGATGCCTGATGTGCCACAAATAATTACTTCAAAACAAATTTCAAAGTGTACTGACTAATAAAACTAAATAAATATTTCACATAAAGGTATAGTGTGTGTCTCTAAAGAACCCTTACAGAAATCTACACATCATTGGATTCAAATGCAAACATGATCTGGCTGATTTATGAGCACGCACACACACACACACACACACACACACACACACGGATATAAGTATTGGGACACATCTCTTAATTCCTGAGTTCAGGTGAACTGAATTCAGACCCATTGCCACGGCTGTATCAAATCAAACGCCATGCTGACTGTATTTACAAACATTTGTGCAAAAAAAGGTGCTTCTGAAGATCTCAGTGAAATCAAGTGTGTTACAGTAATAGGATGCCACCTTTGCAATAAGTCAGTTTGTAAAATTTCATCCCTGCTAGATATTCCCCGGTCAACTGTGTATGGTATTATTGGAAAGTGGAGGCGTTTAGGATCCGCAGCAACTCAGCCTCAAAGCAGAAGTCCACGTAGAGTCACAGAGTGAACCGGTCACTGTGTGCTGACTCTGTGGCACATGCTGCGTAAAAGTCGCCAACGCTCTGCGGATTCCACAGCTGAAGAGCTCCAAACATCCACTGGCGTTAATATCACACAAATACTGTGCGGCGGGAGCTTCATGGAATGGGTTTGCATGGCATGCCAGTCTCACATCACCAAGTACAACGATAAGCATCAGATGGAGTGGTGTAAAACACGGCTACTGGATTCTGGAGCAGCGGAAACGTGTTCTGTGGAGGGACGAATCATGTTTCTCAGTTTGACAGTCTGATCGGTGAGTCTTGGTCCGGCGGATGGCAGGAGAATGTGGAGCGGGGTTATGGTGTGGGGTTGTTTTTCAGGGGTTGTGCTAGACCTCTCACTTCAAGTGAAGAGGAACTGTAATGCTTCAGTATATAAAGACAGTTTGCACAATGCTACGCTTCCAGCTTAGTGGCAACAGTTTGGGGAAGACCCTTTTTATTCCAGCATGACCGAGCCCCAGTGCATTATAATTGATGACACAAATGAATTGACTTGTGCATTAATTGATCCCAAATTATTTGAATATGGTTTAAATCAGTGTTAAATCTTTGTTAACAATCTCATACTCACAAGTCATGACACAAGGAAGAACTGTGAATCTAGTCTAATAATACCATTGTCATAAATTCCTGTCTTGTGTTCCCCTTGTCTTGTGTAGACTTCTTGTCATGTACTGTCCTGTGCCATGTGTTGTAGCCCTTTGTAGTTTTCCTTGTTTATTAGTTTCCGCAGGTGTTTTAGATTAGCCACGCCCCCTTGTTATCTTGTTTAGCTAGTTTGCCTGTGTATTTAAGCGCTGTGTCTAGTTTCAGGCTTTGTGAGTTTCAGTCTTTGTGAGTTCTTAACGTTGTATGTTGGTTCGAGTCCTGTTCCCGAGTCCTGTTCCCGAGTCCTGTTCCCAAGTCCTGTTCCCGTTCCAGAGTCCTGTTCCCGAGTCCTGATCCCGAGTCCTGATCCCGAGTCCTGATCCCGAGTCCTGTTCCTGTTCCCAAGTCCTGTTCCCGTTCCCGAGTCCTGATCCCGAGTCCTGACCCCGAGTCCTGTTTCCAAGTCCTGTTTCCAAGTCCTGTTTCCGAGTCCTGTTCCCGACTCCTGTTTTTGTTCCAGAGTCCTGTTCCCGTGTCCTGTTCCTGTTCCCGAGTCTTGTTCCCGAGTCATGTTCCCATTCCCGAGTCCTGTTCCCGTTCCCGAGTCCTGTTCCCGTTCCCTGTTCCCGTTCCCTGTTCCCGTTCCCGAGTCCTGTTCCCATTCCCGAGTCCTGTTTCCATTCCCAAGTCCTGTTCCCGAGTCCTGTTCTCGTTCCCGAGTCCTGTTCCCGTTCCCGAGTCCTGTTCCCGTTCACCGAGTCTTGTCCCCGAGTCCTGTTCCTGTTCCAGAGTACTGTTCCCGTTCCCGAGTCCTGTTCCCGAGTCTTGATCCCGAGTCCTGATTCCAAGTCCTGTTTCCGAGTCCTATTCCTGTTCCCGTTCCCGAGTCCTGTTTCCATTCCCGAGTCATGTTCCCGACTCCTGTTTCTGTTCCAGAGTCCTGTACCCCTGTCCTGTTCAGCCGCATCGTTACAACCATCTTTAGGAAACACTTAGGTTACACTTTATTTTGATGGTCCACTTTAGACAATTGACTAACTACAAGTATCTTTGCAACTACAACTAAAGGTGCACCGGGGTAAAAGGCAGCTTTGTATTCTGTGCTAATTTCAGCTAATAGTTGATGGTTTTTAAAAGGTTGTAGATTTTAAGTAGCAAATGAGAATCGCTAAAATTATTGAATGAGACAATTGTATTGTAAATTATTTTCAAGGTAATTAAAGCTACAGTTTTTCAATAACGGAATAATATATAAAAGCATGGTATTTGGGGTAAACGGCACAATAATCAACAATAATAAACAGCCGGCTGACTTTTCCATTTGTTGACATAGTTAGATTCAGATGGGAAATATCATATATTAAGTTTAATATCATATCATAGAGATAATCACCATATTTATAATGAAAAAATATGATATTAATATTTTCATATAACACAATATATTGTATTGTTACAAATATAAATATATTAAATTATTATTTAATGCTTTCATATTCTTTCCTTTTTAAAATAATTTTGTTTCTGTATTTTTAAAATACGTTTTTATATTAAGATATTTTAATGACAGAATATTGATTGACCAAACATGTATTATTTGATCAGATATTTTTTGAATGTTCAGCTAGACTGTTACTTTGTTCTCGCTGCTTCTCACCATATAAAGTCCAGGCACAAACGCTGCCACGCTGTGTTAAACCCCTGTGTCTCCGTGCAGCTTCTGGCAGCCGTCCACACGTCCCGCTCAGCCTCTGCTCTCGGGTTTAAGACGACAAAGAGGATTATGAAGCAGCAAAGCAATTTAATTTAAGTCGCCCTTATCTTTGGGAAAAGTGCTGAATTCACACATTAGCAGGACAGGACAGGTGTAGAGAGAAGATGGACACAGAGAAGGGGACACACATTTATAAACAGGGTTTGATTGTGCTTTGGGGAGAGATCTGAGCGTTGACAGCGATGTTATTGAAGAGCAGTAACTTCCTATGTTGTGTCTGCTCTTGTTCAGTGTTTGTGTGATGGACGACTCGTAGACACTAGTGTTAGTCACTGCAAGATAGGCCTGGAGATCTTTACATGTTTCAAGAGACTCTGACCTGGTTTTAATGTGAATTGTATGTTGGACAGTCACTTAAATAAAATGTATCATTCTATATGAGCCATAAAAGCCTGATGCTTCAAATATGAAAGACAAAAAAATAAAAAAATAACATGCAAACATACTTTTTTTTTTGTATGGATATGAGCAGTTTGTTCATTATGCCTGACAACTGCACTGTATTTATTTATTTTTATTTTAAAAAAAACATGATTTATAAGAAAATACAATTTCAGTTTTTCTACTTCAAAATGTCACTTTTAATTCAAAGTGTTATTTGCAGTATCTTTGTAATTGTTTGTGAAATATACGAATTAAAATAGTTTACATTTTAAAAGAAAGAAATTTTAAATAGCATTTTTTTGTTTGTTTTTTTGTTTGATCTTTAGATGTTTCAAGAGACTCTGACCTGGTTTGATTGTTAATTTATTATTGGATAATCACTTAATACACTATATAAAGTCACACTTAATAAAATCAGGGTGTTTATCCTCAAGTTTGAGCTCCATTTTCTCATTGTATCATTATATGCCATAAAAGCCTGATGCTTCAAATATGAAAGACAACAAAAAAAGAAACAAAAAACATATGCAAACTTACTTTTTTTATTTGATGGAAATGAGCAGTTGTTCATTATGCCTGACAACTGCTGTATATATATATAAACATGATTTATTAGAAAATACAATTTCAGTCTTTCTAATTCAAAATGTCAATTTTAATTCAGTGTTATTTGCAGTTTCTTTGTAATTGTTTGTGAAATTGAATGAAAATACTTTAAATGTAAATCTTACACCATTTTTTTGGGGGGACACTAATGCGGTTCTTGAATTTCATGTGAAAAGGATCTTAAGTTAAATGTGAAACTTTTTCTTTTTTTTTGATACAGGAAGCAGTTTTGTAGTAAGCATGGGCAGTTATCTGGACGTCTCCAACTGGTTAAATCCAGCCAAACTGACCCTGTACTACCAGACCAACACCTCTACCCAGTGGGTGAGAGATTACTGCGGTCAGAGGACGACTGACCCCTGTGAACAGCTCTGTGACCAGGACACTGGTGAGTCAACACACACACACACACACACACACACACACACGCACACACGCACACACACACACACACACACACACACACACACACACACACACACACACACACACACACACACACACACACTTTATATTATACAAACTGTATATTATCTCCTCTTACACTAACCCGACCCCTAACCCTCCCGATCACACACAACTTTCTGCATGTTTTACTTTAAAATGTTTTACATTTTCAAAAAGCATCACTTATCTATAAGCTGTTTTCCTCTTTGGATCAAAAAATACAATTCCCCACAAGGACAAATATTTCGGATATTGCCATCTGTGTAGGACTATCCTGCCGAAGAAAGGGGGAAACAGCTAAACCACTGTAACACGTGCTAACCTGCTATAGTTATGTTAAAAAGAGCAGTTCCCAGCTGATCTTACCCTTACATTTACTTATTTCTTGGTGTAACCTAATATATTTAGTTTAATTTTGTAATGTTAAATACAATTTCTATTTGAATAAAAGCAATTAATTTAGATTTAATTTAGGCTGGTTTTAGACTCTTTTAGATGGTCAGGGTGGGAGACCAGTTTGACCAAATTAAACCAGCTACACCCAGATTAAACCAGCAAAGACCAGACAACAAGGTGTGTGTTTCCTGTACAACGCCGTAACTCGCCGCTTAACTACCGTAGTACAATACATCGTTGGAGAAATCCACTAGCGTGTCACGACTGTTTCCCGAAACCATAATGTCGCAAATTGGTCGCTCAACCACGTTGGTTTATGACGTCACGCACGTGTGGAGAAATAACTAATTTTAATGAAACTGTTTGAGATCGAATTAACGCTAGATATTTTGATATAAATTATAGACATGGCATCTGAGGACTATTCCTCATGTTTCTCAGTTATTTTGCTTTATTTCCAGATTCAATCATAGTCTCGTTCTTACGCACTAGAGCTCGTTCACACATGCGCACTCTTCTAACACTACACTTTAAATCTCTTGACAAACTAAAATATATAAATTACATTTGATTGTATTTTAAATAAAAGACACAGATTGCACTGAATGTCAGCTTGATTATTTAACTCAAGATCAGGATTTATTGAGTCCACCGCCATATGCTAAATATCAGACAATATATTGCTATCACATATATACATATCTCTACATGTATGTTGATATAAGTTTTTAACATATATAAATTTGCCATATTAAATGAGTATATTGACATATATTAATATGATGTATATGATTATTATTTATATAATACTGTATGTTTTGACCATATATGTCACCGATATGTTTAATTTATATATGCCAAACTATTTACTATTTAACTATTTATTTAAAGTCTACAGATCAAGTCTACATATCCACATTTCATTTCAATTTCTATCTCATTATCAAATATTTTATAAATAAAATGTATTATTTATTATTATTTTACCTCTTCTTGACCAGCTCATGAAAACAAAACAAATACTACACAAATTCTATTTGAAAACTGATCATTATATATGTGACATGTATATAAAAAAACACTCTTATACATACATAAAATATATGGGCTGGTTTTATATGTCAATTGTTCCATTTTCTAATAGGTTTTATATATGGGCATATATATTTAATATATGTGGATATATTTCGTATATGTGTATTTTATGTGTGTACATATATTACATTACTGTATGGGGTCGCTCACACACACAACTCTGCGATGCTGTTTGTGAATGTTCGTTATAACGATGGTCTCGGGAAACACAGACTCGTTGAACTGCTGATAACGACTGAACTTGCGAACATAGTCGTTTATTTTGGGAAACTCACCCCAGCTTAGTTGTTTTGTTTTCAGCAGGGCGGGCTCAACCCTGCTTACCTTCAGTGTGAATGCAGTCGAAAGCTACAGGTTGAGAACTGTTGGCTGTTTTCGAAGGTCGTCTCTAGGTTTCCACTCTTCCAAAACACAAGTGTTGTTTTACAAGAGTAAAGGATGTTGAAAAATGATTTAGCCTTTTATATTGTATAGCAAGCTAGAAATGATATGGTGCTTCTTCTAAAAATACGCAATAAATACATGAATATCTGCCAGTGTTAGAGAAGTGATCCAAAGTTACCATGCATCATTTAACAGAATGCATTATTAATTAAACAAATGTAAAGCATGTTCATGCGCTGAAAATTAGTTGTAGAATTTACTTTTTCACTGATAATATAATCCACAGATAATCACAAAGAAACAAATCTTCACATTGAATTAAATGTAAAATGTTTAAGTAGAAAGACATAATTTATTGTAAAACATACTTCAATAATCTTTGTTTTATCTATAACATCCTAAAATATATCTTATTTTTATAGTTTGAAGTTGAATAACCAGTAAAAATAAATACATAATTAATTGCAGTAAAGTTAGGCTACAGCATCTGAGACACATATTCTCCTCACAGTTATCATAAATGCATTAAAAAGCTGTTATCTGACACACACACACACACACACACACACACACACACACACACACACTTATTTGCTCATGACCTTCTGTGGTAATCTGTCGCTCAGGGTCTCCGTCAGGTTGAGTCGGTTTGCAGGGCGTCAGTTTGATAAGCGTGCCGATGCCGGGGGATCATGGGAATAACACAAGCCCGCTGTGACGTCTCAGGCCCAGGGCTTACGAGCCTCACGCTTGACATTTACAGTTATTGTCTAGGAATCTGTCTTTGTAGCTGCTCTTTTGCAATATGGTCGAGAGCTGTAACACACGGTGCTCTTTAGACAGCGGCGGTAAAAGTATACAGTCAATTTGAGTGTGACACAATGATTGACGAACACACAACATACATCATAACAGCCTATTATTCACTGTGATTCTGTCACACGTCTCATGCAAAGTGTCACGGTTATACATGTATAACAGCATTATAAAACTGTAAAATATGCTTGCACAAGTGTATTTACAGTGAAAATGTTTCCCATTTGTGTTTATATACACTGAAATTAAATTATTATCTGTGGTAAAAAAAGAAATAAAGAAATAAAATAAAGAAAGAAAGATGGATTTGTTAGAAAGAAAGAAAGATGGATTAGTTAGAAAGAAAGAAAGAAAGATGGATTAGTTAGAAAGAAAGAAAGATGGATTAGTTAGAAAGAAAGAAAGAAAGAAAGAAAGAAAGAAAGAAAGATGGATTAGTTAGAAAGAAAGAAAGATGGATTAGTTAGAAAGAAAGAAAGATGGATTAGTTAGAAAGAAATAAAGAAAGTTTAGTTAGTTAGAAAGAAAGAACGAAAGAAAGATTAGTTAGTTAGACAGAAAGATTAGTTAGAAAGAAAGAATGAAAGAAAGATTAGTTAGTTAGACAGAAAGATTAGTTAGAAAGAAAGAAACCGAGAAAGATGGATTAGTTAGAAAGAAAGAGAGA
Organism: Phoxinus phoxinus; assembly: GCF_949152265.1. Lineage (NCBI taxonomy): Eukaryota > Metazoa > Chordata > Actinopteri > Cypriniformes > Leuciscidae > Phoxinus > Phoxinus phoxinus. The sequence continues at coordinate 45,960,870 of NC_136878.1, read as the reverse complement.
AAGAAAGAAAGAAAGAAAGAAAGAGAAAGAAAGAAAGAAAGAGAAAGAAAGAAAGAAAGAAAGATTAGTTAGTTCGAAAGAAAGAAAGAAAGAAAGAAAGAAAGAAAGAAAGAAAGAAAGAAAGAAAGAAAGAAAGAAAGAAAGAAAGAAAGAAAGAAAGATGGATTAGTTAGAAAGAAAGAAAGAAAGAAAGAAAGAAAGAAAGAAAGAAAGAAAGAAAGAAAGATGGATTAGTTAGAAAGAAAGATGAGTTAGTTAGAAAGAAAGAAAGAAAGAAAGAAAGAAAGAAAGAAAGAAAGAAAGAAAGAAAGAAAGAAAGAAAGAAAGAAAGAAAGATGGATTAGTTAGAAAGAAAGAAAGAAAGATGGATTCTTATTTACGGTGAACATGCATTTGTGTTTATATACACTGAAATTCATTTATGATCTGTGGTGATAAGCAGCAGAAGCTTGTGTAGTTCAATCCGCAGTATTCCTTTCATTGTTTGGCCTCAGCCATTGTCCATGTCTTTGAATACACTTCTCGTTCGTCATATAGGTCTGTTGCCTGCATTTATTTTTAAACACAGCAAATAATAGATCTCCTCCATAAAAGCTCCGATCTTTAAGCCAGTGTTCTGTGACCTGACATTTAGATGCATTATCTACCTCTTCTTACTCTCTCTAACCGGGCTTACTCTAAAGGAAAAGGAGGGGACACTGTGAGTGCTTCTGTATAGGAGTAACCCTGCATTGGATTATATCTCTTCTGCTTTTAGCACATACTGTACAAGCCGTGTGAAATCTCTAATGCACTGTCACTGGTGATGCATGAACACCTGAATGAACACTACAGAGATTCATACATGTGGAGGTGAATCTGGAAAACCAAAAGGAGAACAGCATGTTAGAAAAGTGCTGTGCTAATAAACAAGGCATTTGGAAGACAGCAATGAAAAGATACCAAATGATATTACCAAAGTGAAATACAGTTAAACAATGTTATCTACAAACACAGATAGCCACAAAAAAAAAAAAAGTCTACACAAAGATATAATGGTTTTGCGTTACACTAAGGTCCATTTGTTAACACTGTTAAATGCATTAACTAACATGAACTAGCAATGAGCTATGCATGTATATAATTACTGATGCTATAAATAAGAAATGAATACTCTTTTTCAGCAAGGGCACATTAAATTGATCAAAAGTGTCAGCAAACACATTTTTTCATGTTACTAAATATTTATATTTCAAGCTTCTGTTCTAGAGAACTTCTATTCATTAAAAAATCCACAAAAAAAAAAAAATTTACATTGATAATGTTAAATCAGAAATGTTTCTTGAGCCTCAGATCATCACATTACAATGATTTCTGAAGCATCATGTGACAGTGAAGACTGGAGTAATGATGCTGAACATTCAGCTTTGATCACGAAATAGTGAAATATAAAACAGTTGTTTTAAACTGTAATAACGTCACTTTATGTGTTATCAAATAAATGCATGCATAATCTGAATTATTCCAAGCTTTTATATATTACAAGACTTTCTTTGTAAAAGTTGGTTGAAAAACGTTAGTAGTGCTGTACTTCTAGTTTTTACAGAACAACATTCCTGGTTTCTAACACACACTCACAGCGCTCAGCGCGTGACCGATGTTTTTCCGTCATCTCCAGATACGTTCATATGTAAATTGCACGAGCTTATTTTTTACATTAGATCGACATATCTGAATAAACACTTACTAGTTGTGAAATTAAAGGAATATTGCCAATGAATATTGCCAACTACAAGTTGGCTGTAGTGCTTATCATGTGAATGTTAAAGTGGTGACGGTGTGCCGTAGACTTTCGAATCGACCCGTGCAGGAATAGGAGTCTACAGAGGCGAGGTTGAAGATCAGTCAGGACTGCAGCGTTCTGGATGAGCAGCTGAGGTTTGATGTATGCTGGAGGCTGGCCAGTCATCAGTTTCATTAGTCCAGACGAGAGCATTACGGTCCCATGTGCCACCAGCCGTCCTTGCCATCCTCCTGTAGCTCAACTGGTAGAGCACGATGCCGACAGCACCAATGTCACTGGTGTGAGCACTGCAGCTCTGCATGCCAATATACTACTGTACAAAACAGTCATTTGAATCTAGTGTTGCACTTTGCTTTATAGTTTCCTGGTTCACGACGTCACCACCCACGATTGGACTGATTTCACACATGCTTCACGACGCAATCCTGCAGAACGTTCCCACAGCGCCGATCAATACAGTGCGAGTTCCCGCTTCAGAGAACCAAGGATACAGTCGTAACAGAGGCGTTTTCCACCAGGATTTCCACAATTGTGACCCTGGACCACAAAACCAGTCACATGGGTCATTTTTATTTATTTATACACCATCTAAAAGCTGAATAAATAAGCGTTCCATTGATGTATGGTTTGTTAGGACAGGACAATATTTGGTCGAGATACAACTATTGAAAATCTGAGGGTGCAAAAAAATCTAAACATTGAGAAAATCTCCTTTAAAGTTGTGCATTTATGTTCACGATTGTGCTGCATTCACTCACAAAAATATATATTTTTTATATATATTTACGGTAGGAAATTTACTAAATATCTTCATGGAACATGCTCTTTACTTTCTAATGATTCCTAATGATTTTTGGAATAAAAGAAAAATCTATAATTTTGACCCATACAATGTATTGTTGGTTATTGCCACAGATATAGACAGACTGGTTTTGTGGTCCAGGGTCACAATTATTTAAAAAATAAGCTGAAATAATGCAGGCTGACATCTTCAACAGAAGCAAATACCATTCGATTAAAAAGCTTGTAGCTCACAGTATGTCTGTCTGGGCCCTATTTTAATGATCAGAAACGCAAGAATCAAACGCGATACGCAAGTAACTTTGTGGGCGGATCCCGGCGCTGTTGCTATTATACCGGCGTGATAATTTATTCTTGTGCCTGACGCAAATCTAAAATGTGTTGGTCTGAAGTCGCTTCATTACTCATAGGTGTGGTTTGGGCGTAACGTGAAATAAACCAATCAGAGCGTCCTCTCACATTCCCTTTAAGAGCCGGCGCACTTGTTCCGCGGCGGATTGCTATTATAACAGCGGGTTTGCCGGCGCACGCAACTTACATGATGGTAACGGTGATTTTGCAGTCTTCAGAATTAGTTTTCCTGGTTCTTGACGGACAACACACTTTACCAGATGTCCTTATATACCGATGTGTCTCGCCACTATTGACCGATAGTGAACAGGTTTGATCCGTCATTACTACAATTAGCCTGAATAATTTGGGTAAATGTGTAATCTAGATTTATGCCTATTTTTTCACATCTTCATGGACACCACAATGATTTCTCTCGTGTGGTAATATTTTTCCTTGTAATCATGTATGGTTTGCAAATATATGAACTGCTGCGTCTGTGTAGATGAGAGAAGAAAAGTGTGTGTGTGCTGTACACACGCTACATTATGGCCAAGCACGCGCCCTTAAAATAGCATCTGACTAACGCACCGCTGTCTTTAGACTGGGTTTTTCCTGGTCAGTGGTGGAATTGTTTTCTGAAACTCCAGAATATCTCCAGGGAACGTTTGCACCGGAACACGCTCCTCTTTTCACTGAACCGCCCCCCCGAGCGCAAGTTCATTCCCTAAGTTACTGATGTGCGTCTGTGGAGGGAAAAGTCCGCTGTGCGTCGGGTGCAAAATATGAATGATACATGCGTCGGTGTACAAAGTCAATTGCGCTGGATGCAAGATAGGGGCCTAAATGTTTGTTAACCCTCTGGGGTCGGCAAACGCGCCGGCGCGTTTTGCTGGGGGTTTTTTCACATAGCAGTAACATAGACTTAAAATACTCCGTCATTTATGGTCATACAGACTTAATCTTATCATTAAAAATGATTTTCCCAAAGGAGAAAATGAATGGATTGATGAATGAACTGATTGCGCTCTATAACAATGTATTGTGAACTCAGTATATTGTGAAGTCAATGTTTTGAACTTTGAAAATCCAGTTTAGTTGATCCTGATAAGTGTTCATTGTCACAATTATAAACCGAACAGCTTTCATCTTCCATGAGGGGCTTTACAGAACGCAACACACATCTCCCTGCACAATTCAATGTTTCCAATTTTGTGTGCCATATATGGTACTTTATATCAGAATGCTTTTCTTACTTAGTATTATTATCTTGTTTCCAGTCCAAATATCTAAAACATCTTGAATCAAGATGCATTTACTAAAGTAGTACAATGCCATAAGATATTATGTCTTGTTTTCTGGGAAATAAATTAAAATGAAGTGAATATTTGCTTAAAACAAGCAAAATGATTTGCCAATTGGGTAAGAAAAATAATCTTGTTTCTGTTTGAATTACGGTTTCTGATAGTTTGTTGTTGTTCTGTTTCTTCTTTAACTGCGGGCCTAGTGTTGCCACCGTGTGGATCCATTAGTAATTAGTTGAAATAATGCCAGGCGCATGTGCAGAGTATGTGCAGTCAGAAAAGCAGGACTGCATATCTACAATACTTTCATACCTCTGCTGAAGCTGCTGATACTGATACTGTCCATTCTCACATTTTTTAATGCATATATCTAGAGTGTATATTGTAACCATAAAACAGTCTTGCCATTCAATCACTCATGTTTAACAGTGGCGACCCTTGTTTATGCGAGCAGTTAAGCCTAGATTTATCACTGGACATTAGTCAGTGCCACACATGCACAATGACAATCATTAATATTACCAGAGTGTATAGCAATAACCACACATAACCACACACACACACACACACACTAGTCAGTGCCACACATGCACAATGCCAATCATTCATATTAGCAGAGTTTATAGCAATAACAATACACACAAACACACACACACACACACACACACACACACACACACACCCTATTAAATCAATCAACACATGGCGACACATGCATTATACTTACTGGATCATGCCGTATTTATGATATTTAAATGGCAAAAGAGGGCTTTTCATAAAGGCAGCTGGAGTCACTGATTCGGAGAGCAATCACAACTCTCTTTAGGTTTTGTTGGAGTGATAGTCTAAAGTCATTGATTTGCCTGATGCTGTTTTCTGTATGTAAGCATTGAGGACGGCGCTGGAGCTGTAGAGATATTGTTATGTTAATGAGAGCGAGTTTAATCTCTCCGGCTCAGTACAGAGAGCGGTTCTGAGCTTAGCGTCAGCTGAACGCTCGGTCAAGAGCTGATGCGTTCCTCTCTTCATCTCGTACCAGTTGAGTCCTCTTTACATCTCTATTTCATCTGCTCACTCAGCCATTTACACTCGACTCCAGGCGTGCCGAGATAATGTCCAATCAGAACAGCGGCAGAATAAAGCGTGAGGTGACAGATGGAGCCGTCACTTGCTTCATTGTTGTAGTTTCTATATCTACCATGTATAGATAGCAGAGGTTTTTTTTTTTTTTTTGGCTCATGTACATTTACTGTACAATGGGATTATTTTTCGCTTTTCACTTTACCCGTGTGTGCATGACGACAGCAGACACACCACACAACAGCAAGCACTGGGAGACAGCATGAAGAAGGTGTGTAAGGGATAAATGCACACTGTGGAAATCACTCAGATTGTACAAGATTAAAAATAGCAATTTATTTTGATAAAATACTGTATTTCACTCTGTTCTTATTATTGTTTATCTTATCTTTTTTGTCAGAAAACAAGAAATTAAAGGAAAAATATGAATAAAATAATCATAAGGCTGCATTGCTGAATGTTTCGTGTCACAATTCACCAATTTGTAGTGGGTTTAGACAAATCGTACAAGAGTGAGGTTGTACGAATTCGTACAAATTAGCTACCTTTAATATACAAATTCGTACGAATTGGTCGTGAGATAGCGTTTTTTTTTGTCAGAAGACAAAATAAAAAAAAAAATAAAATAAAAAAAAACATGAATTGTGACTTCATATAGAAATATAATAAAGTATTAAAAGTCCCCCTGTAGTTAATCATTTCATCCCTTAAAACTCATCTTTGATCACCAAAATTATATATTTATTTATTAATGAAAAGTTTCTTCATGCCTTAAAATAGCTTGAATGTAACTCGACACCCTTGCGTCATTTAGTATATGCGGGCTATGAATATGCAAATGAGCCCCGCCTCCACTCACTCACTCAGAGATCCACTGGTTGACGATCACATGTTGATCTGATTGGTTACAAGTTTGTGACGTCAGAAACACCAGCGATTTCAAACCGTGTTTTTGAGACTGTCTTTGGTTCACTGCAGTTTTAAGCAGAAAATACTCAGCAATGCTGTTGACTTGTGAACTTACACATGGTTTGTCGTAAAGCAGATTAAAAACACCACATAGACATTAGAAACAACACTAAAAGCTGGATTTTCACCACAGGGGGACTTTAATATTCTCTCAGAACACAAGCAGAAAAACGTAGTCATAATTCACAATCAACATTATATATATAGCAGTATAATGTGGTATAGTGTATAAGTAATGTTGTCAATAGTCTTTTAATAGCCTTTAAGAGAGCTGGGGTTGTAATAATATTGCGGTAATTAAATACAACTTTTTCTGTGTACTGTTGAGAAACAAAAATACACTGGCGTGCAAGTTAGCACCAAGTTTTTTGTTTTTTTGTTTTTTTGCTGCAGTAATTTGTTGGGTTATGATCTAAAATGACCTAGCATACAGTATTTTATTGTACGAAATTGCTGTTAAATCCTTTTTTAATGGTGCATGTTTTTAAAAGAAATAACTGAATTACATCCACTGAGGTCCAGAAGTCTCACTGCTTATTGAAACTGTGGGATGTAAAATCTAATTGAATCCTGGAAATAAACAGAAAAAAAAAATGCATTTTGAAATACTGAAACAGATTTTGACAAAATGTGTATTGTGAAGAAAAGTTTGATTATCCATCCATCCATCTGTTTTTTTTTCAAGTTAAACCAACATTTTTTTTACAGTGTACCTCTCTCTCTCTCTCTCTCTCTCTCTCTCTCTCTCTCTCTCTCTCTCTCTCTCTCTCTCTCTCTCTCTCTCTCTCTATCTCTCTATCTCTATCTCTATCTCTATCTCTATCTCTCTCTCTCTCTCTCTCTCTCTCTCTCTCTCTGTATCTCTCTCTATCTCTATCTCTCTCTCTCTGTATCTCTCTCTATCTCTATCTCTCATAACTATGTAAACCATAATATTCATAATAAATGTAAAAATCAGGTTATGATGTATACATATTTGGCTTGTTTTAACAACTATAGCATCATAAAACAGTTGAAGACATGAAGCTGTGCTTTTATATGGAAGATGCAGAAAGAACATGTTGTGGAGATAATTGGCAGGAGATTATTTTTGTGTTTCATTATCAGCATCTTCCCGTTGTAAGATTGTGTTGTTGTTGTTGTTGTGGTCGTTGTTGTGTGTGTTTACTGGTTGAGTGAACAAGAAGAATCCTTCTCTAAAAATCTGATGCTCTGTAAGAATGATGTTACTTGTGTTTTCACAGTTGGATCTCAACACTTGTACACAAGCAGCTCGTCGGTGGGGAAAGTTATTACACAAACATGGGGGCTGATATAATTTACAATGAGTAGAGATATTATATCTATTTAAAGTTGTTAATTGAAACTGCTTACAGAGATGGTTTGTGTAATAGCAGTTTGCTTGTCTTTATTCTTCCCCACAATGGAAACCTCATATTATAACATTTTGCGAGATCTTTGCTTTGAGGCAATTAATTTACTCAGATTCTCTCGTGTATTCAACTCGTTTACGGCGTACACTTGTGTGTGTGTGTGTGTGTGTAAACTATATTATAGATATTATAGAGGAAAGGGAAAAGTGTCGTATTCAAGTTATGCATTAATCAGCATTGAAATTGCATCTTTTATCTTTCCATATCGTGATATTATCTTTCCATAATCTGGAGACGGATCACAACATGTTCTAGCAAACCATTAAACCGGTGGGTCAAACTTTCCATGCCAAGCATCACCAGTTTGACACTAATTAAAATATATGACCATTTATTTTTAAGTCATATAGTAAAAACATTTCACAAAAATGTTGTTAGGTTTTAACATATGCACACATGTTTAATATATTATATATATATATATATATATATATATAATATATATAATATAATATATTGAACAACACCGGTGGTTATTCTGCTCGGAAACCTGAGTAAAGTTGAGGAGAACTGACATGAAAAATGACCAGTCAGTCAAAAATAGTTATTTCTGGGAATCTGAGTAATAGGAGCGTCAGTTATGAACATAATTTGAGCACTTATTCAACTTGATTCTTTTGTATCTTTTTTCCATTCTTTTGTATCTAATTCAATGAAAGTCTGACATTATTAAGTGTTAGTTCATCCAAAAAATATTAAATTATGTCATCATTTTCTGACCCTCATTTCGTTTCAAACCATATGATCTGTGGAACTCCCAAGAAAATGGATTTGCACTATCACTTCAAATGTCTAAAAGTGTCTAAATACTTTATTTGGCTACTGTACAATATACACTTTTTTTTCATTCAGCAAAGATGCATTAAAGTGACAGTAAAGACATTTATAATGTTATAAAATATTCCCATTTCCATTAAATGCTGTTATTTTAACTTTAATCAAAGAATCCTGAAATTAAAAAAGTGTCAGTTTTCACAAAAATATTAAGCACACCATTTATTATTATTATTTTTATCATAAATGTTTCTTGAGCATGCAGCAAATCATCATGAATGATTTCTGAAGGATCATGTGACACTGAAGACTGGAGTAATGATGCTGAAAATTCAGCTTTGATCACAGGAATAAATTACACTTTACTATATATTCACATAGAAAACCGCTGTTTTTAAATTGAAATATTGTTTGACAATATTATAGTTTTTTTACTGCATTTTTGATCAAATAAATGAAGCCTGGTTGAGCAGAAGAGACAAACACAATAAAAATCCGTACAGAACCAAACGTTTGTGTACAATACTCACTTTTGCAATTGATTGGACATAATGAGTAATCAATATTTTTGGTATTTACAGATTTATCCTCTATCGACGACTAGATTCACTGAAAATTGTGACTTTAGCATTACATAACATCATCTGTCATATTAGATTAAACATATTTTTAAGCTTTAAGCTTATTGGCTGTTAGTTAATCTTAATATATGATATACAACTGACACAAATATCTTATATTTTCTTTTAATTTGATCCTTGGAGTTCATAGCCCTGTTCAATGCTCTTATCAGTCCCACACACACACAGGCTATCGGTGTGTATTGCTGCAGATTGTTTGGAGACAGTTCCAGGTTTGCAGACTTACACACACCGGAGTGACAGAGACCAGCGAGCGCTGATGATCTGTCATAAACAGGAAGCCGGATCATATTCATAATCATATTCATTCTAAATTCATATCCTGCTGCTGTGATCCTGCTGAAAGCCAGCCAATGGAAGTCAAATGTTTGAGCGCTAGATAAGACGCCGGCTTGCGGGACAATCCAACTCACGCCACACACAAGTAAATAATGGGAAAACTGCATGAAGCGGAGCGGTGGAGAGTGACATCAGGACAAATAAACGGATACATGTGAATGATGTCAAGAGTACAAACTGGAACTCAACATTTATTCATAAAGACGTTTATAATGATACAAAAAAAAATCTATTTCAAGTTAATGCTGTTCTTTTGAACTTTATATTCAACGAAGAATCCTGAAGAAAAAAAAACAAAGTAGGTCAACTGTTTTCAACATAATCATAAATATTTCTTGAGCAGCAAATCATCATATTAGGATGATTTCTGAAGGATCATGTGACACTGACGAGTAATGATGCTGAGAAATGGTTTAACAGAAGTGTAAACTGGAAACAAGTTGATTTGCCACGTTCTGGCTTGGGTTTGAGTTGGACTTTGAGTTGGTTCTGTTTCCTATGTTTGCATTGGTTGCTATGGTGATTCATTGTTTGGTTGCACCTGTTTCTCGTTTCCTTTCATTTATTTATTATTCTTTGTGTTTATAGTCCTGTGTTTGTCTGATCGCGTTGGTTGTTCTGTTCATGTGTTTTGATCCTGATTCTCATGAGAACCTTAGGCTACGTCAGAGACAATTTCTATAAGAGACATGCCACTTCCTCAATCCTCAATACAACTATATAAGGAAAACCCGTAACGGCAAAGATGGCGGTCGTATCCACATGTCCCGCCCCTCCCGCTGGAAAGCCAAATCATCTGCTTTTAACAGTCACGCCGGGAAACATTTAAGCCTATCGTCTGGTTCCACTGACGCATGCGCACAGTTGAGGTTTCGCCTGTCGGTGTCGTGAACCCTTGCGCATGCGTAGTAAAAGTATAACCTGTGGGGAAAAGGCGTTTTAAACCTTATTTTGGGGCAAAGTCATCAAACTTTTTCAGCGATTTTTATCATATTTTACTGCTGTTTCTGTCACGAACACACACAGGAAAAGGTAGATCCAAGCGCAGTATTTATTTGGGGAAATCCGTACTCACAACCAGTCCAGGCAAGGGTCAAAATCCAAAATGGCAATCCAAAAACATGAAACACAAACACTAGAAAACAGGATTGAAAGCACAACGGAAGTGTGGGGACAATATACAAGGACTCCGTGACAAACACTGAAACAGACAGGGTATATATACACAAGTGCAAACAAGGTGACGAGAAACAGCTGAAGGAAATTAACAATCAGTGACAGACAGGATTATGGGAAATGTAGTGAAAATGCCTAGACACCGTGAAAACTGAGACCTCTAATGTTAAACCCAGGGAATCACCAGACACTGTGACATAACCTCCCCTCTACGGAGCGGCTACCAGACGCTCCAAGACCACAAGAAACAAACAAAACAAGAGTCCAGGCGGGAGGTGGAAAGGCGGAGGATCAGGGGGTGGGATGGGGGGCCAGGTCCATGGAGGGGAACAGGAACAAGGGGGAACGGCTTAAGCGGCGGCCAGGGCGAAGCAGACAGTCCATCGGGCGGCCAGGGTGAAGCAGACAGTCCCTCGGGCGGCCAGGGCGAAGCAGACAGTCCCTCGGGCGGCCAGGGCGGTGAAGACCCCTCGGGCGGCCAGGGCGGTGAAGACCCCTTTGGGCGGCCACGGCGGTGAAGACCCCTCGGGCGGCCACGGCGGTGAAGACCCCTCGGGCGGCCACGGCGGTGAAGACCAAGGCGGAACAGAGACAGAACCTGGTTCAGGAACAGTCACAGACACCACCGGCTCAGGAACTGCAACAGACACCACCGGCTCAGGAACTGCAACAGACACCACCGGCTCAGGAACTGCAACAGACACCACCGGCTCAGGAACTGCAACAGACACCACCGGCTCAGGAACTGCAACAGACACCACCGGCTCAGGAACAGGAACAGACACCACCGGCTCAGGCACAGGAACAGACACCACCGGCTCAGGCACAGGTTCGGTGGCGATCATCCTCCCCGAAGACACAGGCTCGGCAGACGTGATGTGAACAGGCTCGGCCGCGACCATCTTGTCGGAAGACATAGGCTCGGCAGACGTGACGTGAACAGGCTCGACGGCGGCCATCTTGTCCGAAGACACAGGCTCGGCAGACGTGACGTGAACAGGCTCTGGATCGGCAGACGTGCTGTGCCTCCTCCAAGCATGCAGTACTGCCACAGCATAAAAAAGGAAGACAGCCCTCCTTACCGTGGCCGGACTGATGGTGGGTATCTCCGGAACGATCTCTGGGATGACAGCGGCCTGCACGGGTACGGCCTCCGGGACGGCCGCGGGCTGCTCGGGCACGGCCTCCGGGACAGCCGCGGGCTGCTCGGGCACGGCCTCCGAGAAGACAGCGGGCTGCTCGGGGACGACCTCCAGGGAGACAGCGGGCTGTACTAGAACAACCACCGGGATGACAGCGGACTGTACCAGAACGGTCTCCGGGACAACAGTGGGTTGTTCGGGAACGTCAGGAGTGCAGGAAGCTCTCCCTCTCCTCCTCCTCTGCCGCCTCTGATGGCGACAGGCAGGCTCTGGACTGGATGGGATCGGCGGCGGATGGAAGTCTGGGCTGGACCTCACCACCTCAGGTTCCATGAAGGATCGAGGTGGAGAGTGATACCTGGACTCCCCTCTAGTACCTCCTCTCCTATGACCTCCGCGGGTCCCAGAAAATTTTGCCAGCCGGGTTCCCTCGAATGACTCTCTGGGATCTTCTGAAAGGGGTGTGGAAGCTTTCCTCCTATCAGCTTCCTCAGTCAATCGGGCCCAATAAGCAAAACACTCAAAAATGTTCATACGAGGAGGAATCTCTTTAGGTTGAGAATTCCCCCTCTCAGTGGCTGGAGACTTAGGAGACCCCATACCGCTGGATCTCTGCATGACGGAGTCCTTCTGTCACGAACACACACAGGAAAAGGTAGATCCAAGCGCAGTATTTATTTGGGGAAATCCGTACTCACAACCAGTCCAGGCAAGGGTCAAAATCCAAAATGGCAATCCAAAAACATGAAACACAAACACTAGAAAACAGGATTGAAAGCACAACGGAAGTGTGGGGACAATATACAAGGACTCCGTGACAAACACTGAAACAGACAGGGTATATATACACAAGTGCAAACAAGGTGACGAGAAACAGCTGAAGGAAATTAACAATCAGTGACAGACAGGATTATGGGAAGTGTAGTGAAAATGCCTAGACACCGTGAAAACTGAGACCTCTAATGTTAAACCCAGGGAACCACCAGACACTGTGACAGTTTCTATACATGGAGTTTTATGTCCCGGTGACCAGTGAAAGTTCTGACTCTCTGCCCATTCATTTAGATAGGAGCCTGGTCTTGTTAGTCCGAAATAGCTGACCGGAGGCGTTGCCAAGATGGCGGCCGAGTGGCACGACTTGCCTAAAAGGACTTTGGCAACTAAATGTGGCCCAAATCCAATTTATTTGCTCACATAAGACTCAGACTTGTTTTTGTCATGACATTGTGAAATGAACTAACCACATTTTACACACAAAAAAAATGAATGGGAAAACAGGTACTCTCTTAAAATTGTATATATTTTTTCTTGCTATATTGTTTATAATGAACTGATTGAGAAATACTAAGAAGGTTGATGTCTAACTTAAAAAAATGAATGAGGAAGAGGGTAGTGAATGACGTCTCGGGTCACTAAAGACCCGGGGTATGCATTTAAGGGTTAAACAGAAACAAAACCATAGACTGGAGTGTAATTCCAGTGCTTATTAAGCATCACAGCATTAACGTGTCCTATGAGGATGAATTCTCTCCGTGTCGAGCGAGATGGAGAATGGGGAGAAGACTCTTGTCTTTCCACACACACACACACACACACACACACACACACACACACACACACACACACACACACACACACACTGAGTCAGTGAGAGTCCGGGCCCGACGCCAGCCCAATCTCGGCCCACAACCAGCTTTTGATTAAACCACAAGGTCATCAGCTCCGATTCTCTGCCCTGCTCTCCTCTCTCACGGCCGGCTTGAGGAATATATGTTTTGCTCACGACTTAATAAAAGCTAGCCAAGCCACTCTTGTATTCATCTGCTATAAATATTCCTCGTTTGCACTCTCTCTCTCCCACACACACACACACACACGCAGACAACTAATAGAGGACAAAATGGCTCTGTCATTTCATAGTGTTCAGAGTTTATCAGCCCTATTTTCTCTCTCTCCTCTACTCTTGTCCATATGTCTCTGTGGGAGTGTAACATGATAAATCTTCTCAAGGTCCATGGGCGGAATTGCTTTCCTCGGAATTGTGTAACACCGGGAAATATTCATCCGAACAACAATATCTCTTTTCCAGTGCCCACGCGCTGAACCTTGAAATCAGAAAATTGGCCTTTCGCGAGAAGCATTCCAATGAAAGCATCTATTAATCACCAGAGTTCAGATATTAAAAAGACAAAGAGCCTCTGATCAGAATCATTGTGCACGAATCTTTATTTCCGCCACTAGGCCGTGAGAAAGAGAAGGCACAGTGCCAGTGTTGTTTGGGCGTGCAAATAATCCCACGTGTCAGCAGAAACCGCACAATAGGCAAACACTGATGCTTCATTCTGAATGTTAAATATAAGGACACCGGGAGGCCTTTGTAATGGTAATGAAGACTTGAAATAAAGGAATCGTATGTTCTTGATCAAAGTGCTGCTAAATTGTATGCAATGGCTAAACTATGTCTCTGACAGCACTGAATCCCTCATGCCATGTGTGCATGTATGCAATGCTTGATATATAGACTGCAGGAAAGGAACATAAGTCACAGTATGCAGTTAAAAAAGCCAAAAAGCTTCAGATCAATGCTTTTTTATTCGTTTGCTTCATGCTTCCTCATATTGAAGCTTTCTAATCATAGAATCAAATCAAAGTTATAGGGAGTATGTGGATATATTGTATAGTAGCCTAAATCTAGCACATGGAGTAAAAAGCTGCTGACCACAAACAAAATAGGTTTAAAATATCTTTTGTTTCACAGAGAAAAAAAATATACAGGTTTGGAATGACTTGACTTGAGTTTTTTTCATCATATTCGGGGGTTTGTAATGGATTACAAATATTCAGGTTACAGTAATCAATGTAACCAACATTTATGCAATCTGCCTTTAGCGAATGTAGGCCTACTTGTGCAAAAAAAAATCAAGTTTAAAATTTTTGTTCGTCAGTTGTGGACGCTGCCTTGTGCAATGTACAATTTTGGGTGAACGATCCCTTGAAAGTTTTATGAAAGTAACTAATGTTTTGTTCACACTGTAAAATGTGAGATCGAAATGGACATTCAAACTTTGCAGAAACTTTTCTTCATAATGCAGCCGACACTTTTTCATTCCGATAACCTGCATTAGTCGAGCAGACTACAGGGAATGAAGGCGACCAGAAACATTGATCAAATATATATTGTGTGAAGAGCCCTTGAATGTTACATGTTCTACGTTCTATGAGAAGTCCTTCAAAGAGAGTCACTTGAAACCTTTCCAACTTTGTACAAAAAATAAGTCAATGACTTCAAGTTGCTCTCGCATACACAAACTCGCTTCAGATATAACCTTCGAAGGACAGCCGTTTATAGGCAATCTACCGACAAAATAGTTGAAATCATCATTGAGAGCCGTTTGATTGAAAGCTTTAAATCAGAATAATTGGCACATCATCTGGAGGACCAGCACTTACTGCCACAGAAGCGTTTTAGTGCATTTGAACCTTCATTTGAAAAGACGGAAAGACTCATTTTCTGCCATGTAGAGCAGACGCGCTGCTTCCTCGCTGATTTGATGGTACAGGTATCTGTCATATGCATATGCGCTCATAGAAAATGAATTATTAAGCACTAGGCTATTAAACTAATTGCTTCTGTTATGTCTGCGTGTGCATTTTCACTCTCACTGCCAGACATTTGGCCATTTTTTTATTTTTTTAATCTCTTTTTGTTAAGTGCCGGTATTAGATTGTGTATTGCATCTCTTTTTATTGCATCTGTACAATATTTTTTTATGCATATTCAGAGTTTTTAACTTTGAAGTGCAAGTTGAGATGTTCAGGCTTTTTTAGGGTAACATTTTGTAACACTTTATTTTACAATGTCCTTATATATGTTACATATACTTACAATGGAACAGTAAATTATGCATAATTACAAGCAACTAACCCTAAACAAAACCCTAATCCTTGTAACTAACTCTACTCTAAACTCTGATTAAAGGTCAGTAATGGGATGCCCTCCACATGGAAATCAATATCTCCCTTTTCTCCCTCGATCACTTTAAAGAAAAAACATGTCCTAGCGACAACATTCTCCCCGGTGACCCTAGTGGTCGGGAGGAAAATTACATTCTGTAATAGTGGAACTGTTACATCCTAATTATATAGTATGTACATGTTGTTAATTAATATTACTCCGCATAATTGCACTGTAAAAAGTGCACCTTCAAATTATTTTCATCATATTCAGGGGTGTGAATATATGCAGGTTAATCAATGTAACCCACATTTATAACCAATGTTTGTTTGTTTTAGTTTTTTATCCAGTTCATGCAATCTGCCTTAATTTAGCGAGTGTACTTGTGCAAAAAAAAATTAATAATAATAAAGTTCAACATTTTTGGTCAAGTCAGTTGTGGACACTGCCGACAGAGCAGAATAATCTGCAGAGATCGCTGGTGAAAATATTTCTGTATTTAATGCACATTTTTCCTTACAAATTAAATTATCAGCATAACAATTTGAGCTGTGTAAAAGGATGATGTTATGTTGAAATTGTAACATATTCAATAGAATGGAATTACAATGTTGTTAGCTCACTCTCTTTGCCTATTTCAGTGCATTAACTGTTTGATCATATTAGTCATTCCTAATTCTTTATCACAAAACACTAAAACTGGCCCCATTTTGGAGAGAAATTGGCGATAAAAGAAATCTCGAGAAAGAAAGGCGAGAAATCTCTCTTTTTAACCCGTCTCTGGTGTGTGATGTTGAGTTTTCGGAAGAGTTTTGTATTCTTTGCACTTTGCTGACCATTGATATTTCTGTGCAACAATGGCTCACTCAGTAAGGATGCTCCGATCGATCGTCCACAGATCGTTATCGCCCGATAATCACATCCTATAACTGCATCCAAAAGCTTAGGTAGCTGACGTGTTGCCCTATCAAGCAATGACTTTTGCAGGCAGAGTTCACGAAACTGACTTCAGACAGACTTCTGAGGCAGCGTGACGGTTTAAAGATCTACAGCAAAACACAGGTGAATATTGTGCAAAAGTTCATTTATTTCACTGCAAAGTGAGATATATCAATCCTTTATTTGTTATATGATTATGGCTTACAGCTTATGAAAACCTTTTCACAATATTCTATTTTTAAATTTGGGGTTTTCATAAGCTGTAAGCCATAATCATCAAAATTATAACAAATAAAGGCTTGAAATATCTCACTTTGCACGTAATGAGTCTATATAATATATTAGTTTCAACTTTTATGTTGAATTACTGAAATAAATAAACTTTTGCACGATATCCACATTTTTCAAGTTTCACCTGTAGAGTGAGCTTTGATGAGAACTTAGTCAATATTTAAATATTGGCTGCAAAAATCCTGATCGGAGCTGCTCTGTTCACAACTGATTTTAAATCTACTTTATATATATATATAATGATGATGTGTGTATACTGAAAATACTTAAAATGTGACCCTGGACCACAAAACCAGTCATATGGGTAAAACAAATTTTTTATTGGGATTTATACATTATCTGAAAGCTTATTTTTCAATAAATAAGCTTTCCATTGATGTATGGTTTGTTAGGATAGGACAATATTTGGTCGAGATACAACTATTGAAAATCTTGAATCTAACTGTGCGTTCACACCAGACGCGAATAGCGCGTCAAATTCGCGCCTGCCGCGACTAGTTATACGCTTGACCACTTAGTGTCCATTCGGGCGTCAAGAGCGAAATTGACGCGTGTCAGAGGCGAAAGTTTCGAAACCCGCTGGCGGCCATCTTTTTAAAGATGTGCGATGTTAATAGATCATTGATCGAGAGAGTCACCGCTCTGTGTTTGCTCTGGAGAGCAGAACGGTGGCGTAGGGATCATCGTCGCCGTATTTGGGTCCACCAGACCCTTCGGAGGAGAACCCAGTTTGCCGAGTTTTTCACCATTTGCTCCAGGAGCTGCGCCTGGATGACGGCTGCTTTCAGCGATACTTCCGCCTGTCCCGCGCCTAGTTTGATGACCTGCTGTCCCGCATCGGAGCGATCATAATCCTATGTCACTTTATGCCACGTAAAGCAAGCAGGCTCCTGATTGGTTAATGTGGTGCGAATTGACGCAGAAGTTCAGATTTTTCAACTCGGGCGGCAGACGCGAATTCGCCTCAAACGCGTGAATGCACAAAAAGCACTATAAAATCATTCGCACCTAATTCGCGCCATTCACACGAACTTTACGCGTGAATGAGGCGTATTCGCGTCTACCGCGCCGCACTCTACGCCTCATTCGCGCCGCAGTATTTTTTACGCGCGTAACGCGTCTTTGCATTGACTTAACATTGAAATCACTCGCGCCTGACGCGCTATTCACTTCAGGTGTGAACGCACCATGAGAATGCAAAAAAAAATTAAACATTGAGAAAATCTCCTTTAAAGTTGTGCATTTATGTTCACGGTTGTGCAGCATTCACTCACAAAAATACATGTTTTATATATTTACGGTAGGAAATTTACAAAATATCTTCATGGAACATGATCTTTACTTAATATCCTAATGATAATGGGCATGAAAGAAAAATCTATAATTTTGACCCATACAACGTATTGTTGGTTATTGCCACAAATATACCCGTGCGACTTATGATCCAGGGTCACAAATAGTTTGTCCCTGCTGTTTTTGGCGTATATACAATTTATCACTGATATGTTAAGTATTTTTAAAAGTTAGTCATCAAACTTGAAACTGTGAAATGGATATTTTTAAAATCTATTTTTTTTAAATGTAACTACTTGTTCCAGAACATTCAAAAGTAACGTTCCCATAACGTAACACTGAATGTCACGACTGATTCTGTCCAGAGAGCGGTGTAATAAACTGCAATAGATTATTTCTGTTGGTCATTACTGTGTTGATTACGGTTACGGTTGGCAGCCGGTGGCCAGTGTGTGCCAGGGAAAGAGATGTGTCTAAATGTGCTTGTTTTCTGAAAAATAAGCTGTGAAATGGGAGCCTTGAAATGTGAAGAATATCACTATCATGGTAGGAGTACAGATGGGTGCATATTATTTCTAATATTCACAGCTCCAGCTCATGAAATATGAATGTCTGTCTGTGCGGTTTGTAAAATGACTTTTCTCATTGTTTCGTTTCCCCTCCAGCCAGAGCTGGTATTAAAATGATCCTTCATATTCAAGTGTGAAGTAATGTATCTTGTCTGATTGATTTTCAGATTTGACCTTTATTTTAATTTGAAGAGTATATGTTTAGAATGTTAATTAAAGGTCCCATGACATGAAATTTTCACTTTTTGAGGTTTTTTAACATTAATATGAGTTCCCCTAGCCTGTATATGGTCCCCAAGTTTCTAGAAATTTCAATCGGTGTAAATCGAGCTTTTGCTATCTTTCTCTGCCTTTGAAAAAGTGGACGCTCAATCAGGCTGATCTTGAATCTCCTCCGTATGACGTCATAAGGAGGAAATGTTACCTCCCCTTTCTCTGCTTTTCCCGCCCAGAGAATATTTCCCGCATGAGAAAATGAGCTAGGAAGTAGGAACGCGTGCGCGCGATTTTAGTTTGTCCACGGGAGATATCATGGCTTTTGAGCGAGCGAAGCATAATAATTGCTCAATAATTGGATGTACAAATGAACACCGAAGCCTTTTTTTAGTTCCTTCATCCAAGCCCCAGAAGAACCAGTGGATTCATTTCATTTTCTCTGGAAATGCGCCGACACAACTCCCCAAAGTTTTGCATGTCTGCGGCAAACATTTCACCGACGACTGTTTTCTCAACTTGGATCAATACAGAGCTGGCCTCGACGAACGTCTGAAAATAAATCGATCGAGCCGAGCAACAATTTCTGATGTGTAATTGTTCAAGTTCAGACAGGTAATCTTTCTCTCAAATCGTTCAATACTGCTGTTTATGCCTCAGTAAGTCAAGCCAGTGACTAAAATATCAACTTCACATCGTTTATTTTAGTAGGATGAAAATAATCGTATTTAAATTGTGAATAAATTATATACAGAAAGCGATCAAAGAACAATCTTTGTAGGAATCGCGCGCACGCGTTCCTACTTCCTAGCTCATTTTCTCATGGACACAGCGCGATCGACCTTATCTGGACACTTGCCAAACTCGTTATGAAATCAATGACGCACGTTACACTGCACATGAAGCTCTTACTGTATTTACATCATCGTGTTTGCATTGGTGAAAGCAGAGAGAGTGCAGAAACTGCGTTGCAATGATAAGATCTTCATTCTCGCGATCAACAACAGACTGTCATCTGCTTGCGCAATGCTCATCACGGCAACATTTTATGTGATGGGAATAGATCTAAATACTTTAAAAACTTCTGACGATTTGTTAATCTTGATAGCTGTAATAGTAAAAACGTATAATAACTGTAGTAAAAGTATTCGAGAGAGTTTCACATGTAATAAGTAGCTATTTCATATGCAAGCATGTCAGCCAATCACAGCAGTGGCCGGTTACACTGAAATCTCACACAGACACGCCCCTTCAAACAGAGCGTTCAAATCAGAGGCTAAAACTGGGCTAGGAAAAATGCCTTTTGTTTCTAAATTATGACTATTTTCTATCTAAAAAACATACTAACATTATAAGGGCAACCCAGGACACATTATAAAATAATATAATAACCCCATGTCATGGGACCTTTAAAGTGTATGTTTTAATTTATCAATTTTAAGTTTTATATTTGTGTTTGTTTTGTTTTATGAATCATAAGTTTAGAAACTTCAGAAAGTATCCTGATGAAGCAGAAAAAAGCAATGAGTTTGAATATTAAAGTGTATTATATTAAAGTTTCTCCTGATTAATATTAATATTAAGGTGTGACTGAGGCCTCCTGAGATTATTTTAGCCATTGTTGAAATTAATTAGCTTTTAGACAAAATATTTCTGTAATCTTTCAAAAAAAAAAAACAATCTTTCACATTATGTATTAAATTAGAATCTCCCAATAATAATTGTCATAATTTACTCACTCTCATTTGGAAGCATGTTTCTTTTTCTTCTCAAAGATTGATACATTTACATTTTATATCACAATTCTGACTATTTCTCAGATTTCATATTTTATATCTCACAATTCTGCCTTCCCTCCCCTCAGAATTGTGTAAAATCAAGAAATAATTAAATTATGAAAGAAATGAAAAAAGAAAAAAAAGGGACATATTCACAAACAATCTTAAGGCCAAAAAACTCTTAAATATTAGGGGTGTCACTCTCCACTCTCCACAAAGCATTTTAACACCTAAATAGCATTAAAAAGGAAATATATTGGAATATTTCAACGACATTGGAATATTGGTATATTAAAAAATTCGCAAAGGTGTTTCCTTAGTTTGCAGTTAGTCCAGATAGTCTTATCTTCGGTGGTTCCGTATTTTCCATCGCTACATGTGTACAGTATTTTGAAAATGTGGTGTAAATATATCCATTAATTAGTTTATTTGATTTGGGGAAACTGATAAAATTATCCAGGAGTAATACTTGATTATGTTGTACATAATACATGATGTATGTTATAGGCTTCACAATATTCAATAATGTTCTACTCACACACGCACACACGCACGCACGCACACACGCACACACACACACACACACACACACACACACACACACACACACACACACACACACACACACACACACACACACACACACACACACACACACCTTA
The DNA here is from genome assembly GCF_949152265.1 of Phoxinus phoxinus. Taxonomy (NCBI): domain Eukaryota; kingdom Metazoa; phylum Chordata; class Actinopteri; order Cypriniformes; family Leuciscidae; genus Phoxinus; species Phoxinus phoxinus. The sequence goes on along the minus strand of NC_136878.1, from coordinate 45,939,398 downwards.
CCCTGCCCCTATCCCTAAACCTGCCCATCACAGGAAACATTCTGCATTTTTACATTTTTTAATAAAACATCGTTTTTTTATGTTTTTTAAGCTATTTGAATTATGAGGACTCATGAAATGGCATCATAATCCACATTTAATTTGTAATACCAGTGTAATACACATGTCATTATACAAATTTGTGTCCTCATAAATCTTATAAACAACACACAAACACACACACACGCACACACACACACACACACACACACACACATTATTTGACATTATTTAACATTATTTGTTAATACGGCTCAGAATTGCAAGATATAAGAATGTCAACAAATAAGGTGGTGAGAAAAAAAGTTGTGAAAGAAAATAGTTGCAAATGCCTTTTCTCATTTCATTATTGTTATTACTTTAAATTTTGTGTACACAGTCAAAAAGAAAAAGTTAGTTCAACTAAAATGTTCAAGGCAACCGACTGCACAGAATTTTTGAGTTGAAGATATCAACTTAATTTTTAAAGTTTTGAAGAACTACAATTATTAAGTTGCGTCAGCTAAGTTTTTCAAGTTCTGACCACTAAGTTTTTTTAATTCAAGTTACTGGAACTTTTAAGTCTGTAAAAGCTTACTATTTTGAGTTTAAATCACCCCCCCCCCCCCATGTTTATTTGAACGACTTTCGATAAGAAAACAAGCTTCTGTACTCTCATTTCACTCTAAACCTGTATAATTGTTTGTCAATTTTGCTTACACGACTCAGTAAAGTAGTATAAATGCGAACCTGTGAGAAACGCTGATGGCGCTCACGTGCGCATTAAGAATTAATTCTATAGTTATCCACTGTAAAAAATGTGGCTGCGATTAGTACAACTTAAAATTTGTTGAGATAACTTAAATATCCAACTTAACTAAACTAAAGATAACTAAACTTAATAGTTTAAGTCAAGCATGAACACATACTTTTTAAATTTGAAACAATGTTGGATTTTAAGTTGTGATAAATAATCGCAGCAATTTTTTTACAGTGCGTTTGTATATAGGTGTATATATATATATATGTGTGTGTGTATAATACCCTACAAACCATGCACAAACAAAATACTTGTCTTGCCTATAAATTTTGATACAGAATTGTATCTTATTGTATTACTTCGGGGTAGGTACGCGAACCGAATTTTCCCACAATGCTTTATCTAGAGTGGTAAAGGGTATGAATGTAAAAAATATGGTCTTAAAAAAAGACTTTATTTCGGGGTGGAAGGTGCCATGCACATATTTCCGTGAGATTGACGCTACAATCCCCCTGGAGTCCCGGAGTATCCGTATCATTCCCGTGTCCTCAGCTCATAGCATCACCTTTGGAGAGCGAGTACTTCTGCGATGCCTCTCGAGATAAGAGCGATCTGATAGCGAAGGTGTCGGAGACTGAACCAGCTCCCTCATGTCACTCTTCCCAGCGCAGACTGTACTCTAAAACCTTTCCTCCGGAGCGGATGCACGTGTGTTGAGCGACGGATGCAGATAATCTGTCACTGTGTTGTGCTCTCTGCAGGGGAATGCAGCTGTCTGGAAGGTTACGCTCCCGACCCCGAGCATGAACATCTCTGCGTCCGCACTGATTGGGGCCGCAATGAAGGGTGAGCGCTCAAACCTCTCTGTCATCGCCTCACAAACAGGGCCAGCTAAACGCCAGGACAGCAGGGAGATGAGGAGGGGGAAGAGAAAGACTGCAACACAGAGAGATACGATTCATCACCTCACCTCATGCCAAGTGTAGTAACTCCTCTTCCTGACTCTCGCGGCGCATGCTAATGAACTCGCTCGAGCAAACAGCTGCTCTAATAAAACCTGCACCCAGACTGAGATCTCAGAAAACATGACAACAACATGGGAAGATAAAGCTAAACCTCAGTGCAATTACATGCACATTTCAGGGTGATTTATTAGCATCACTATTAGCTGAAAAATCCCAAAGACTTGCATTGAAGGAAAGACTAGAATATTACAGACACGTCCCATTTCGCATATGTGACCCTGGACCACAAAACCAGTCACATGGGTCAATCTTGTGAAATTTAGATTTATACATCACCTGAAAGCTGAATAAATTAGAAAATATATAAAAATCTGGAATCTGAGGATGCAACAAAATCTAAACATTGAGAAAATCTCCTTTAAAGTTGTGCATTTATGTTCACGATTGTGCTGCAAAAAATAACTTTTTTATATATTTACGGTGAGAAATGTACAAAATATCTTCATGGAACATGATCTTTACTTAATATCCTAATGATTTTTGGCATAAAATAAAAATGGACAATTTTGACCCATACAATGTATAGTTGGCTATTGCCACAGATATACCCGTGCGACTCCAGACTGGTGCTGTGATCCAGGGTCACATATATATGCACAATTCTATGATGTTTTTTTTAGCATAAATAGTGCGTTTACATGGAAAATTCCACATAGAAAAAGTGCACTTTAAATCCCTGAATGATGCACTTAATTAATGCACTTAATAGTGTTGGAGTTCATGCGCCAACTGTCACAGCTTTACTTACGTAGCGGAGCGGAGGGGGAGCATCAGTGAATGACAAAATAACCTTATTAAATGCATACACTGCATGGATGAGTGCATAACTACATAGTGTATAAGTGCATAATGTATAGTGCATAATTTGGGATGCAACTTGAATGTCTTAACAACTGTTTACAGTCAAACATCACAGTTATCATCATAATAGCTCAATTTTTGGTCCTTCAGAAAATGTCTAGCCTAGTTCAGAGAGATCCAGTGCGTCTGGAGAGCCAGGGTCATGCAGAGCTCTATAATCCTGAAGACTTTGATTAGCTGGTCCAGATGTGTTTAATCAGACTACAATCTCGGACCTCCGGGAGCAGGATTGGACACCATAATGCATTATTATTGCTATTTATGCTTTACAGTAGGGATGCACGATATATATCGGTCACCATATCGGCATCAGACGATAAATGTTCATTTTTAATGTTGTCATTATCGGCCCCATAAAAAATGTGCTTGAGATATTAAAGCCAATAAATAATGGATTATGTCCTTTAGCTGAGAGACTTCAGTTCAGCATGATGATTTTGAATTGCTTGAAATATGATTGGAATCACTTCAAAAAAGGAAAATATAGTTAAGTGCAACATGCACAGCACAAGTCTGTCATAAAGGCTATATAAAATTATAATGAGAACGTTATAATTGTGTGCTTGGGACATGCCTTTTAATGGTGAGACTTTTGTTTTTGTCTCTCAAAAATTATATAAAAACTTGGATTTAGATTTATCGGCTTATAAATATCGGTTATCGGCTGTCAAATATAAATAATTATCGGTTATCGGTATCAGCCAAAATCTTCATATCGGTGCATCCCTACTTTTCATATTTGTCAGATAAATCATGTATTGCATATTAAGTTTTTTGTTGTGTGTGTGTGCGTGTCTGTGTGTCTGTGTGTGTGTGTGTGTGTGTGTGTCTGTGTGTGTGTGTGTGTGTGTGTGTGTGTGTGTGTGTGTGTGTGTGTGTGTGTGTGTGTTCCACCCACAGTCCATGGCCGTACTCAAACCTGGAGAGAGGCTATGACCTTGTCACGGGGGAACAGGCTCCAGAGAAGATCTTCAGGTAAGCTCGACAGCAGAACCGGATCTGTCCTCTGAAAGAAGGTCCCATGCTGAACATGACAGTCCCTGGGGCGTCCCGGCCCGGCCCGGGCATCGGCCCTCCGCACACTGAACACAGGGCTTCGCAGAACGCCTGCGGGCTTCACTGCGGGTCTCCTGATAGGATTTGCCCTAGGCATGTTCTCCTGAAAGAGGAGTGAGTTCTACTGGAGCTCTGGGCCGGTTTAAAGCTGGGTCGCTCTGGATGTTCGCGGCTCTGTGTATTTATTTTTCATGTGTTGTGAAAATGGTGGCGATAGAAAGGAAACGAGGACAGGTCACAAACCGCAGCACGTCACTTTAGATTCCTCAATGTTTCTGTCCTGCGGGCGTGAGAGTCTGAAAAGCTCGTCACATCTATTGCAGAAAGCTCGACTGCCATCTGAACGATGCGTGTTGATATATCAATGGAAATATGTGGCTGTCTATATTTCTGTAAAACCTGAAATACTTTGCTCCGGGTTTATTTTGCTGCCCTTCAGGAGAGACACATCCACAGGAGGCGCTATAAGTGGTAACATTATTTTTTGGCAAATTTGGATTGTAGATGCAGATTTATTACACACTCATGACATGAAAAAAAGTTTAAAAATGAAAAGATTAAAAGATTAATGTTGTATTTAGTTTAAAAAAATAAAGAAAATAAAGCACCCCCTTCACTAAATCCGACCTTAAACCTAACGCATAGTGTTAACTAAAGCAAACAGGAGATTAAAACACATCCGTGCCATGTTAAGTTGCTTCTACAAGTCGCGAGCTCTATTATCATGACTTGTCTTTTATCAGGAGTGTATCAGGTGAGCTTCAGAGCAAGTTTACTACAGCAGAAAACACACACATATGGAGCTGGTTATGTGATGCAAACATTCAAATATATTAGTTTACAAATCATACACTATGGTAAACGTGTTTGAGATCATAACATCGTATTGTGCAAGAAACAGTGAAAAAATAAGTCTTTATTAATCAATAATCTCTCCCTATAATCCTCATTTGTGTGAAAAGGAACACTATAATTAGGTGTTGTTCAGCCCATAGTGTTCATTTCAACTGCAGTGAATTATATGTATGAAATGTAGCCAGTCACATATTTCCAGTTATTTTCACGTAAGAAGAGGTCTGTCCCAAAATATGAGAAAGATGCATATTGACCCTTCGCAGGGAGTTTGATTGACAGGTGATCTGATCAATCATATTTCGCCATCCGCCATTTTGTCCGACAAAGCAGTCAGGAGAGTTAGTAGATTAACGTTGGAGGATTTGAACTTGAGAAGCGGAGTGTACTGACGTCTTTCCGCGGTTAAAACAACATTCCTTCTGATGTTCATTCATGTTTATTTGATGCTATAAATGAACTAGAAGGAAGAGATGGAACGCATACACTCTTTTCTTCTAAGAGTGTATGCGTTAGGTTTAAGGTCGGATTTAGTGAAGGGGGTGCTTTATTTTCTTTAGTAACTAAGGGGGGGGGGGGGGGGGGTCTTTGCGAATGGTCAATTATGATTATACAAGATAAGGTTATTTGATATACAAACTATTATTTACCTAAGTACCTAATACCTGAATATAGTGATGTCAGTCATTTCGTCTGAAACAAATGTGTGCTTTATGCTGGTCAATTACATAATATAATGACAATATCTCACTTCACTTCCCACTATTAAACTTCCTCTTAATTAAATACAAAAATAAATTCCATTATTTTCAGGCTAGCAGCCTAAGCTCTTCTCTTTAGGTCTAAACATGAAGGCGAAAATAAATGAAATTTATATCATCCATTCACTCTCTCCTCGCTCACCCAAGCTGTCATCAGTCTTAACCACCGGACGACTCAAGGCGTTTAGTTGAGCCGGCAGAGGTTGACTGATGTGGACTGAGGAAAGCAATCGATGGCCTCTGAAGTGTCAGCTGATGGGCTGGAGCAAGGCCTGGGCTATCGCTGTCTTATTTATGAGTGGAAGTATGCATTGATCCCGAGTAATTCAGATGTGCCGGTCTATACTCAAGGTCAGGAACCGGTGGAGCTCAGACTGCGGCGGAGCGCTCGTATCAGATCGCCATGATATATATATATGTATGATAATAAGGGTGCATGTTATCATACAAATTGAATTCCCAGAATATGGATTCATTGGTTAAATTAATATTGAATTAGCTTCAGTTATCTTGACAAAATAATGATGTTGCTGATAAACGAATGATGAATTTATTTGTTAAGTCAGCCATATAATATACTGTTTGTCACACATGTGTCATTTGAAGAAAAAAAATCCCTAATTCTTATCTAATCTGCAGTTATGATTGATTGATTGATTGATTGATTGATTGATTGATTGATTGATTGATTGATTGATTCATTCATTCATTCATTCATTCATTGCTTAATTGATGTGCGTGCGTGTGTGTGTTTTTGGAACTACACTTGGGGTGATTAAATAATGAAAAATAATTGCTTTTATTTTTTATGTATCTTCTGTTTACTGATTTAATGTAAGTTCATTTTTTAAATATTTTTTATTATTTTATTATTATTGTTTTAATTAAATTAAATTTTCGTATTTCGTTTTTTAGTTATTCAACTTCAATATATTTTATATTGTCAGTTGTCTAAGCAACAATTACATTTTTTGTTAATTTTCAATGCAATGTATTTGATTATATTCATTATATGAATTAATGTTTTATTTCAGCTTTATTTCAAGCTTTATATTAGCGAAATGGATTATTAATAAATAACAAAAGTTTTAGTTTTAGTGAGCAATAATAACACTGACACCCATCGCTGTCTCTTACTGTATCTTTAAGACTTCTATATGCAAATGAACTGTGGTATGATTGGCTAAAACTCTTCACAAAGCTCTTTTATAGATTGTGGGTTCTGAAATTAAGACTATGACTACACTGAAGTCTTCACATTTTCTATTATGTGGCCCATTTCAGACTTAGCCTACTGTATATTTAAAAAAAAAGTTATTGTTTTTTTTTATTAAATACATTTGCATATGTCATTATCACACAACTACTCTCTAGTTTGATGGTCTTTATGTGTGCATGTCGTGAAGAACAGATCTTCTCCTCCAGGGTCAGTGTGGGTTTCTTGTAATAAGCAGCTCTTTGTGTTTTTATTCCAGCATGTTACACAGAGTCATTGAAATTCATGTGACGTGTTACACTCTGTGTGTGGATGTCACTCTCGCTGCAGGTCATCCTACAGTCTGGGTCAAGGCCTTTGGCTGCCAGTCAGCAAGAGCTTTGTGGTTCCTCCGGTGGAGCTGTCCATCAACCCGATCGCCAGCTGTAAGACAGACGTGTTGGTGACAGAAGACCCTGGAGAAGTGCGGTGAGTTAATCACAGCTCAAGAACACCACCTGTGTGTTCTCAATACATTATACACTGAACAATGGATACCGTAGAAGAAGACAGAGATGCACGGCTGTAACCGAAGGCTGACAGTAAATCATTCAGCCTGGTCTGGGTCATTTATATGACAATGTTTATTAAGGAGGATAATTAATAATATGACCTTGACCCAGCCAGCATATTAATTTTGCCAAAATCTCTAATTAGAGACATTTTTTGCTGAGTCTATACATGTATATACAGTATATATGTATATATACAACACATGAGTATTACACATAGGACATTGTAGAAGTGGTGCATGTTGATTCAGAGTTAGCATGTGTGTGTGTGTGTGTGTGTGAGTGTGTGTGTTATGAGTGTGTGTGTTTTATGAGGACACAAATTTGTATAATGACGTGTATTACTGGTATTGCAACTTAAACGTGGTTTATGAGGACATTCCATGAGTCCTCATAATTAAAATGTGTGTGTGTGTGTGTGTGTGCACTGAAAACCCTAATAAGTTGATTGAACTCAATTGATTTGAGTAAACTCGTTCCCTCAATTTAATTGAGTAATGGGTTCTCCCAAAACGTGCATATTTAAGTTTACTTAACTTGGTGCTTATGTAGACTTGACTTAAATTGTTTAGTTCACCAAACTTGATGATTATTTAATGTACTTAGACAATAAAGTTCACTTAACTTAGTGTTAATTTCCACTCTTAACCCGAATTAGTTGACTTTACTCGCAAATCGCGTGGAAACCCGTTGCCCTATACCACTTTAGTTTTTACACAAGCTGAAACTAAACATGTTGAGTTGTATTAACATGGAACACTAACTTTTTACACAAGCTGAAACTAAACTTTTCATTTGAGTGTCACCATTGTTGAGAGTCATATGCTGATTGTTGATGTCTATGTGTGACAAAATAACATGGCATTTTTAAAAAAAATCTACATAATGTTTTTTACAACTGTTCAAATTATAACAATTCTGTTGGATTTCCTGGTGAAAAAAAATCACAGGTCTTTCATATCAATCATATGGCAAGATCCAGACAATAATAGATTAAACTCCAGATGAAATGAGCTGCTACTGACTTATAATCTTTGTTGATGACCTTTATTGATGATAACATAAATACGCAGTCATAGTCACTAATCACTTACTCTTGGCTTTTTTTGCTATAACAATTGTGCCTTTTAAACACACAGGTATAGCAGCCAGAGAAAAACTAATGTTCAAATGTCAAGGGCCCAACTAAAGCCAACACTTGTCACCATTATGGTGACTACAAATTAAACAATAATTCATCAACATCTAAACCTCTGTTAATTCTCAATACCGTCTGCTGCCAAGGCCTGTGCCACGTTAGACGCGGGTCTTTTCACGTGACCAGGCAGGTTTTAACCCCCTCCCCTTCCTTATGAAACTAAACATACTAAGTTATCTCTGCTAAACCTGATTAGTGCAATGAATCTTTCAGCTAAATAGTACAATCAACTAATGTTGTTTAGTAATGATAGCAGGTTTTTACTAAACATAAAAGAATAAGTAATGATCACTCGTAAGTTTAATTAGAAACAAAATCTGGGTGTACAGTGTGTGTGTGTAATATATATACACACATAATAATTTAAAAGTAATCAGCTACAATTTAACCAAAAGGAACAACTTTCTTCGTACCTACAGCACTTATACTGTCGAGATACTCGGCTCACAGTTCTCACAACCACCCATCAATCACCCAGAACACCTTAACAACCACTTTTCAACTGCCTAGCAACACCCTTGCAACCAATAGACCGCAGAAGTCGGGTTCTGGAAGTTAAAACTCTTTTCATTACCTCTAAATTGATTTTTAACGATAATTTATGAAACATTAAAAGAAACCCCTACTGTGAGCCACGATTTTGTTAATCGATGCTCTGTGTTGCTGTTGAAGCGTCAGCAAGTACGCTGTTAAACTTGCTAACTTCAAAAATAAGTTTGACTGCGTAATTCGTGGAGAAAAACTACATAATGCTGTGCCAAAAATTCCACCAATCAGAGAATCGAATCAAGCACACATGCGCCAAGAGCTCTTTAGCTCCGCCCACTACCATGAAGAGTGATTTTTTTTTTCTTACATTTGCGTATATATGCATAATTTGCAATAAACTTAAAAGGACTGTAATTCCTTACTACAGTTTTCACATTTATTTGTATTGGGACCTTTTTTATATATATCTAAAAATGATTTATTTAGCTTTGGTTCTGTATTTTATTGCAATGCAAAATGCAAAAAAAGAGAAAAAGATCCTCTGGATTGTTTCAGAGTTAGTTATTAATAGACTTGTCAAAGCCCTTTATATGACACTGCTCTTGCCTCTTTATTTCTGATAGCTCCACAGATGCTGTTGGCTGAAATGTCCTCAGGGAAACTGAAAGCTATTTACAGTATTACTTTTTCTTTCTTTTTTCACAACCAAGCTGTTTTTGCCATTATTGCAAACACAACATATGCCAAGGTGTTCTCATGGTGTCAGCAGCACATGCTCGAATATGGATCCGGTACAGACTAAGAGCAGCGCCATCATGCATACAGTATGTGTGTGTGTGTGTGTGTGTGTGTGTGTGTGTGTGTGTGTGTGTGTGTGTGTGTGTGTGTGTGTGTGTGTGTGTGTGTGTGTGTGTAAGTGGACATTAGCAGTCCTGGGGACACAGCTTTAGTTTGAAAGTGTCCAAATAACATTATTTTATTTTTATTATTTTAATATAATGATATTATTAATATATATGTGTGTGTGTGTGTGTGTGTGTTAGTAGACATTAGTGGCAGTCCTAGGGGTTACAGCTTTAGTTTGAACGCTTAAAAAGGGATCAGTGTTGACATGTCCAACTAACATTATTTTATTTTTATTATTTTAACATAATGATAATAATAAACCAAGCAAAATTGCAGCAGAACTTGACAGCTAGTGATGACCATGCATTTTCGAGGTATAAAAAGGGACAGATTGTTTGTTAGTTGTTAGTTTCAAGTCAGATGACCCTGGTGGAAAAAGTACACTTTATCACACTATTAAAATAAATAGTTGAATAATATAATTTTAAAACGTTTAAATTCTAGACTTGTATGCTATTTATGTACAGCACTTTGGTCCATTTTGAAACTGCTTTATAAATAAATGTTTTAAAATAATATATAAGCGCAAACTGAATGTAATGTTCTTAGACACTTAATTGCATGTTAATCACAATTAAATGACAATGTAGTTAATGTAGTTATAGTTAATTTAATGCAATCAACTCAACTTTAAACTTATTTTTTTTACTTAAGTATGTCTTTATATGTAATTTCATAATTACCAATTGTCTTTGAAATATGGTTAAAGTTACTGCAGAGTATACTAACAAGCATTTATGCTAAACTAAAATTTAATTTATATGTATTTATATATATTTGTAATTACACATTTGTAATAATTAAGTTGCATTTTATATAATATTTAAAATATATATTACATTTAAATGTAATATTAAATAAACTACAGTTAAAAATTATAATCACTTTATATGTATGTTAGGCGACATATCAAATAAGTGTATGTCTTTAAAGCACGACAAAAAACTATTAAAACATTATTTAAAATGTACTTTAAAAATAAAACTTGTATGTATTATTACAAAGTGCACTTTGAAGTGTGTTAAGAACATATAGGGCCCTATCTTGCACCCAGCGCAATTGACTTTGAACACCGACGCATGTATCATTCCTATTTTGCACCCGCGCACAGCGGACTTTTCCCTCCACAGACGCACGTCGGTAAATTAGGGAATGAACTTGCGCTCGCGGGGGAGGTTCAGCGCAAAGAGAAGGCGTGTTCCGGCGCAAAACTTCCATGGTGCTATTTTCCAGTTTTAGAAAGCAATTGCGCCATTGATCAGGAAAAAAACAGTCTAAAGACAGTGGCGCGTTGCGCGTTAGTGATATGGTATTTTAAGGGCGCGTGCTTGGCCATAATGTTAACGCGCATCCACTTTGATTCTCTAATATAAACAGATGCAGCAGTTTTCATTTTTACAAATCATACATTATTACAAGGAAAAATATTAACACACGAGGGAAATCATTGTTGTGTCCGTGAAGATGTGAAAAAGATCTATCTAGATTAAAAAAAAAAAAAAATCTAGATTAGGCTACACATTTACCCAAATTATACGCCTGTTTAACCGAACCTAATTTGGGTGGGTTTCTCCCATCATCCCCAATGTCACTTCTCTGTGTTTTACGGTCCTGACGAGAACATCGGCCTCCTCGGCTGTGAACTGCTCCTGGCGTGCGCCGGCAAATCCGCCGTTAATAGCAATCCGCGTTGGAACAAGCGCGCCTGCTCTTAAAGGGAATGTGAGATGGCGCTCTGATTGGTTTATTTCACGTTACGCCCAAACCACACCTATGAATAATGAAGCTACTTCAGACCAACCCCTTTTACATTTGCGTCGGGCGCAAGAGTCATTTATCCCGCTGGGAAAATAGCAACAGCGCCGGGATCCGCCCACAAAGTTACTTGCGCTTTGCACTTTGACACTTGCGTTTCAGATCGTTAAAATAGGGCCCATAGTCATACACTTAAGTGGCCTTTCATTCCATTAATCTTATATTATCTGCATGTACAGTGTTTTAATAGGCTTTTATGCTTTAAAGTACACTACAAGTGCACATTTAATGGAATTAAAGTGTTTTTTGTTTTTGTTTTTGTTTTTTACAAGGAGCAGCAGATTTCAATCTGAATTTCTTCACAGCTGTGAATGTGTGTTTTCTGTCACAGCATTTTAGACAAACACTATTCTTAACCTACAATAATCATGCATCTTATATATAAAAGTGCATTTAAAAATGATGAGGGTCTACTGAATGGTCATGATGCTTTGGTCTAAAAGTGTGAAAGCACAGATCATTAGCAGGCTTTATGAAAGCTATTCTGACATGTTACGATTAATGATTTTTATTTTTTTTCATTCGATAGTAAATTAGTTCTTAAAAGCCTGCCAGTGAGGGAATTATGTTCTCGGTTGCAAGTACATTAAAGAAAATTTACGTAGTCCAGACACATTACTGCTCCATGTGCCAAAGAAGTAAAGCAGTGTGTGTTGTTTAATCGAACACCATAGTTGTACTTTCTATTTCTGTATCCAGTAGTAGAAGGATTATATTCCTTTCTCAGAAAACCCCTCATGCTCTCAGTCATTTCTGAGCTCTGATGATGAATAGCATTCATTAACATTTCAATTTCATCCCGGAATAAGGTGGCCATGCCGTTGGCCTTTGGGAAGTGGGGACAGTGACCTGTGATTGCTTGTATCCGGGCTCCGGCTGAATGTATATGAGCCTCGCTCTGCAGCGCGAGTGTTAGCTCCTGTTTTCTGATGCTCCGGATAGAGTCACAGCGCTTGGGAAAGTAAACACTCCTAATCTCCTTTATGTTACTCGCTTAATACAGCTGTCAGCTGGAGGAGAGGTCATACAAGCCTGTGCAAATAAACTCCACCTTCAAGAATCAGAAGAAATGCTGGAAGCTTTAGGAGACACAGCTGTGTCCGCTTCAAAAGAGGAAGATGCTTGTGACTTAGTGCAAATACAGTCAAGATATACTTTACACAAGGTACACTAAGGTTAACGGAAGGGGCCAGTGTCCTTTTAATTAAAAGCAATCAGATAATCAAATAAAATATACACTCTAAAAAATGCTGGGTTGTTTCAACCCAATTTTGGGTAAAATATGAACAAACCCAGCCGTTGGGTTGAATTTTTAAATTACATTTTTAACCCAACGTTTGGGTTTGTCCCTACTTTACTCAAAATTGGGTTGAAACAACCCAGCATTTTTTAGAGTGTAATATATATATATATATATATATATATATATATATATATATATTTAAATCAATTAATGTCAATTACGGTTTTTCCCAACTGCTTACACACGTTTTCAAAACTATGTCTCCTATTTTCAAAACTCTACACAATTCCCAAAACTGCACACACAAAATGCTAAATGCTTCACATCTCCTTCAAAATGTAACACTACATTCAAAATGCCATAAACACAAGTCAGAATGAAGCATTTGCATCAAATGGCAAACACATCTTTCATAATAGTACATTTTTGGATATATCATGCAAACACTGCTGTTCTAAATCTAAAGCTCTTTGGTCTTTCATAAGCTTATATCTACACTTCAATACAATGTTCTACAGTGACAGGAATCTGCTGGTAACAAGTACACTGTAAACCTTATGAATGATCTACACTGGAAACACCAATGCAATGTAGAAACAGAAAAAAACATAAACATATGTAAACCAAAAAAATATTCTTTAGAATACAGTAAAGAACACAATTGTTGTGTGTGTGGTCCTGGGGGGTCCCAATAATACATTGTTCAAAACAGGTAATCTGACCTGTGACCTACTGTATTCATAGGTCTATACTACAGTAAAGCAGTGATTGTGTGATCAGCAATTACTCTAGTGTTTGCACATGTGAGGAGTGTGTGTGTGGCCTGGTGAATAAGTGTAGCATTTTGATTGGTTGTGTTTGGAAAAGGAAAGCAAGTCACTTCCCGTTAGATTTTTGTGTTTTAGGTCGAGAATTGTGTGTAGTGTTTTGAAAAAAAGTGTTTTATGCAATTGAAAACTGAGTCAAAGGCTGAGAAATAGCTTATGGTTTTGGAGATTTGGTGTGTAGTTTTGCACTTTGAGTGAGAGGTTTCAAAAATCGTGTGACATGAAAAGATTTAGTGTGTAAACAGTTGGTAAAAACTGTAAAGTGAAACCATTAAACTAGATTAAATATTTACACTAAATACAAAAAAAGACACTATTTGATATGACAAAAACATAGTGATGAACAGCAGCATTTCAATTAATATTTCACCGTAATAGTCCTAAAATGCCACTCCAGGGGGACAATCTGTGAATTGCTGAAGCAAAACCAAGCAAGACAATTATGTATAACAGTCGGTTACTGAATGAACGCAAGTCTATTAGCTATTTTTGCCTGACTCACACATTCTGTTTCAAAATGAGAAACATCAACGTCTTTAAACCTGGAGCTCTACTAATGAGCTTGAGACTCTTTAAAGATTTCAAAGGTTTCCTACCCTGTACGCTGAAACAATCACGAGGCTAAACCGACAGCAACATAGTGTCGGACCAACGATATACCAAACCCACGATTCGGTTCGTATCACGATTTTTGACCCACAATTCAGTTCATATAATCATTTTTTTTATTTTTTTTTACTCCATGTTTTCGGTGCTGATGCAGTGGTGACGCGTTCATGTAACATGTAAAGGTGGCGCTGCCAATAAAGCACCTGAAAGCTGTCACAAAGAAGCGGCAAAAATAATGATTATGTGAAATATAGCAGCTAAAAGTTGTCACAAAGAACTGGCAAAAGTAATGATTATGAATATGTCAAGTATAGGAAGGAGACATTTTAATTGTTTATTAATAAACGTGATTTCTGCGTCAGCTGCAAAGATGAAGTTGACGATGCTGATTCGCGATCTTCGCAGTAGTGAACGCACCAGAGAGAAATGCACATTTCATACAGATTACATCGTTTTCTTTCATTTTGAATTGTTCTGTTTAAAAGTATGATTTCAAGCGTTCTTTAGATAATCAATATATTTCTCAGGTCTGTGAGGCAAGTAGGCTATGCTGAGTTTCTGTTCATTTATGAGACGAACTCCAGTTCACGCGCCGGTGCCTCCGTGTCATCGTGATATCTATTATCTTCTTTACTTATTATTTAAATTTTGAATTTTATCGAACTTATTTACTTATTATCGAAATTTTGCGAATGCTTCACATATTGTGGACATCATAGTTCACAAACAAGCCGATCCTAGAGAGAGTCAAAACAAAGATATCACTGTAGGGAAAAATTGCCAATCAGAAGCTCTTATACTTCAGTCATATTATGCAAGCTATGATCCTTGGAAACAACATTAACAGTCATTGGGATGAGAAGAAGAGACGTCCAAGAACACGTTAGCTGGACATAATCATCGCCTACATGTACAGTCAAAGATCATAAAGCATGGATAATGATGATCCATAAAGTGACCGAAAGTTGACCTCGACTGAACAGAATCATCATCACCTCAAATCATTCTAAAAACATCTAAACAATATTATTATAATTAATATACTGTATATGACATGTAATAAGCTTGTATCTACCCTTCTATTTCACACAATGCTGTCTCTACATTTCTCTCTAATAATAAGTGTGTATTTGAAGTGTTAATGCAACCCTAGCTCCATCAAACTCCAACTTTACAGCTTGCATTCATTTCGACTTGCTGAGTTAAGGTTATGAATGATTTATTGAGCTTAATTAGTACTTAACGTCATGGCAGGGACAAAAGAACAACTTTGAGGACGGAAACATGCATCTTATGAGTGATTAGTGGAGTTTCAGAGGAATACATTATACCAGTGTAATGTATCTGGGAAATAATTAGTTCTCAGCTGCGCAGGAAATGTCTGTCACATCACACACAGCACAATGAATAATGAGCCCTTTTAATTATGCAAATGATATTCAAAGGGCAGACCTATGAGTGAAGGCTGGTTCTGGTTCTTATTCATCCCAATAATGTCAGTGGTGGTCTTGGACTTTATACTGACACCTAGTGGCCTGGATGCAAGTTTATGTTTTGTGTTATTCCTTTTGTGTGACTGTTATCACTATTGACTATTGCTGTGAAATATATATATATATTTTTTTTGCATGATTGTTGGTGGTTGTTGATGCTCTGCGCTCAATGCCGTCATGTTTTTACACAATCTGAGTATGAGAGCTGCTGGTCGCTGTGGGTTGTTTCCTCCAGCGAGTCGAGCGGTTGAGCGAATGATTCAATGACTCACCATTAATCATTATCACTAAATAGCCTACAGATAAGATCACTGATGACTCTCTACCACTGGTACACATACAAGCAGCAAAGAGTAATCTGCACAATTGATGCATGTGCAATGCTGGGATATTGAATAGTGAATTTGTGGCTATTTGAGATGCTTCTTGTATTTAATGCATTTTTGCATGCAAGAAATACCACTCTTCTTAGGCTTGTGACACTCTCTCAAGAATAATTTGGCCAACTATTTCAAACAGTGTGAGAATATGAACAATTATTTACTGCACATTAACCAAACTAGCTCATTTATATGTGTTTATATTTTAGTATATTTCAAGGTGTTGTGTTTCTATGTGTGATCCATATTTTAATTATGTAATATTATTGGTAAACTTTTTTTTTTTACTTATTTAGGACCTCATATTAATCACTACATTTATTTGTACTTTTTTATGTTTCACATGATTGTTAGATGAACTTCTGAAAGGTTTTTCAAAATGGTGAACAAATTAATGGTGGTACAGTTTGCGAGTACATAAAATCTGAGGATTAACTGTTGTATAAACTACTAACTGGACTAACTGTTGTATTAAATCGTTTATTATAAGGGTTTTCAAACTTTCTGATGCCAAGGACCCAAACTTAAATAATAAGCTACTAAACTACTGAGATCAAAATCTTACAATTAAGTAATATAAAATAATATTATGTGAGTTATTTTCAGAACAAAAAGCATGATTTGTACCTCTAATGATTTTTTGAGAAGTCATGATGTCATGAGATTTTGTTTATTTTGTTAATTTATTTGGATCCCCATTAGCTTCCACAATATGGTTGCTAGTCTTCCTGGGGCCCATAAAAGTGCTAAAACGTATGTACAGTTAAAATACACAAATATAACATGCATGCATATAACATACATATAACATAACCACATGTATACATTTATCCACATATCCACATTCACACACATACAGCATTTGAAAGAGTCAGTACGTAACAGTCACTAATTATCTGGTGTAATACTATTAATTGTAATCTGTTTTAGAGTCTTCTTAAAATTACATGTTGGATATTTGTCTTGTTCTTAAGTCCAATTTATTCCAAGCAGATGACGATCTAACTAATACTGTTCTTGTCATACAATTGGACCTTGCAGATGGAACCACTAACTGTGCGGACACGAATAGCGCGTCAAATTCGCGCCTGCCGCGTCTAGTTTGACGCTTGAACATTTTGAATGCATTTTGCGCGTCCAAAGCGAAATACACGCGCGTAAAAAGCAAGCGTTTGGAGCGAAATTGACGCGCGTCCGAGGCGAAATCCGCTTCTTCTGGGAGAGGCAAGTGCTGCGGGAAATTAAAAAATACTAATGTTATTGTGACACGAAATGTAGTTTTAAGAGTTGGTCAGTCGAGAATGTAGTTGTTTAAAGCTCAAATCTGTGGTTTGTTTATAAAGATAGCGCCTATTTAAAAAAATTGATCTGACGTTTCGGAGTTGTGAGATCCAGGCGATCACCGGGCGCTCAGCGCTCATGTAACCCGCTGGAGCAGCCTCACCTCGGCTAGTCCTCCTGACGTCTGCCGCTGGTCAACCAGAAATGTTTAAATTCACAATCTATATCTATTCACAATCTTCGGCTCTATTATATGAAACATATAAGTTAAAATACATTAATGACTCGTTATAACGTTGGTCAAACGACTTCTTTAATTTACGTTATGTGAGTTTTTCTTCATCTCATTCAGAAATGTAGCCTATGACTGCAAGTGTTCAGTGTCGTGTCACATTCATAGTTAACATCTGAACAATATCATTCCTTCTTTCACGCACGCATTTAGTCATTACAAAATAATTTATTAAGGCCAAACATAAGTTATTTAAAATTTAAAATGACATCGGGCATTCCCCCGTTTATCACGTCACTTCACCACGTGACAGCAGCAAGCAGGCTCGGATTGGTTAACGCGGCGCGAATTGACGCAGAAGTTCAGAATTTTCAACTCGGGCGGCAGACGCGAATTCGCGACAAACGCAAAATAGCACAAAAAGCACTATAAAATCATTGCGCGAACTTGACGCGCGAATGAGGCGTATTCGCGTCTACCGCGCCGCACTCTACGCCTCATTCGCGCCGCAGGATTTGTTTACGCGCTTAACGCGTCTTTGCATTGACTTAACATTGAAATCACTCGCGCCAGACGCGCTATTCGCGTCCGGTGTGAACGCACCATTACATACCTGAGCTCACCTGACACATAACATGTCCGTGACAATACCCACTAAAAACCAATTTATCTACAAAAGATTTTGGATTGTTTTTAAATAGAGCATTGTGCATATAACAGAGAAGACTTATATTAAGTTTGTCCTCCGCAAAGATTGTGTTCGTGGATTGTGCCACATGTCAAGACACATCAAAACTAACTTTTTAATACACACTATTTGACATTTCTCCCATAGTTCATTGACAAGGAAGCATAAGAAAATAATGGCAACTCTTAAATGTTATACAATATTACATTCACTGTTACTGAATGAATAAAAGCTGTAATCAATGTTTGCCCAACTGTTAAAGTGAACATGACTCTATTAAAGGCTTAAAACCGATGGGATGTCTGTCCCCAAAACCTTTGTTATGTTTGAGCCTGTTTAATTACCAGCCAGGCATGTTAGCGGATGTGAATCTTGCCATTTAAAACCCAGATGGAGATCGATTGTGTGCTGTTTGTGTGCTGTCTGGAGGAAAGACGTTTGATGGAAAATATCATGGGATGAAGGGCAGAACTTTAACATATTTGATCTAGTAGGAATACTTTGCAGTGTAGAATTTACATAGTTTCCCTTGATGGGAAAATATATTAATTGTAATGTATTCATACTATTACTGGTATTAGATGCAAAGACATTCGTCACTATTAATATGGTTCATAGTTATTATGATTAGTAACTTGAACAAACCCCTGAGCCTAAGTATTTAACTTTGCCACGTGACTTGTCCCACAGCATTTCTGTTGCTGAATGATTCCTGAAATCATGCTACTCGCAAGTCTTACCATTTTTGCCTTTCAGATGATAAAATATCCATCAAAACCTAATAAAGCTGAGCCATATGTACCATTCAATGATTGTGAAAAGATTTTAGAGTAAATTGGTTTTGGTGACCTACATCAGAGATCTTTGTAATGTAAAAAAAGAAAGAAAAAAGAACTCTTTCCTCATCTCAGCCCTCTGTGATAATAATGCTCTCAGATCAATACTCATCTGCAATAGGCCCGTGACAAAGCACTGAAGTCTTGTATCACCACAAGCCTCATCTATTGGAATCTCCATTGTCCTTATGATTCATATGCCTTCAATCCCTGAAAGTCTGCTGCAGGTTTTAGTTGGCTCATAGATTTTTACTGCAGTGTTTATAGAAGCTGATCCCACATGATTTAGCCGCTGCTTTTGAGGGACTCAAGCTGTCTAAGGTCATGTTTTCCCCAGACACCTACAAGCACACATGCCATTAGCGTTGCGGTGAGTCCGGTTCTTCCGCGGACTCCACAGGTCCACTTTAGGCTTCCCTGAAGAGCTTCTCTATCCCAAACACTACATAAATCCCCCAATCAATTCCACTCCAGGCTTCTCCAGCTGTGCTCAAAGCCCATTGTACTGTCAATATGAAACTGTCGATAAGTCGAGAGTGCGGACGACAGAACCAGCGCTTTGATGAATGGTGCATTCGATGCAAGCAAACTGAACACCACAAGCTAATGTCCTCCATTCATCCTGTCATACTTCATAGGCTGTGCCAAATATACAGCCGCTTTCAGGATTTTTGGCTTTTTAAAGAGATATGCGTAGGTCATTTTCATGATTTTATTTTGTCTTAAGGCGAGACACAGCAGACAAAAAAAAATAAAAAAAATTTTTTACTGGTCAATTTTGAGATTTTTCTATATTTGTCTTCAATAACATGTCTTCTTTCAGACTTGTGCTGAAAAAAAATCCGAAATACACATTTAGCTCTTTATTTTATTACACTTTGTCTATTTGCGTCTGTAGATTTCTCATAAATGTAACAAAAGTTGGCTTTCTTAATCATCCCGCTGCTCTGCGATCTCTGTCTGCTCCCTGTCATCACACACACCGTTGGGAAGCTCTCTCTCTCCTCCTGTACAATGCTATCGCATCCAAATATGGTCATTTCTTTTTTATCAGCAACCAATCATGAAAGTAAAAGGGCTGAATTCGCAATCTCATTGGCTGATGATAAATCTTTTCTCAAAATGACTTATCTTTTTCTCCAAGTCCGAAATCTTAACTTTAGTTGCACCGATATACACCAAACTTCCCAGTCTTGTACCTAGTTATATTATGAAGACATTTACAGAGGGATTTGTACATTTATTATTCCTAGCCTGATTTATATAACATTTTATTCCAAAAAACATGGCTAAAATCTTTTTTCTTTTTCTTTTTTACAGTAGGCTATATTCTGATTTTCAAGATAACAAAAGTAGATATCCATAAATCCCCATGTAACATGTGAACACAATGAAAAAATAACCTGGGTTTATTCAATACTTTTTAAAAAGTTTTTTTTAAATATATGCAAAATAGTGCATATTTAATTAGATATTGCCTAATTTGCTTATTTAAACATTACATTACAGAAAACTTGTAATACATTTTTGTATCATCTTAATGTAGGTAATCAACTGGTAAAGTTTCATGGTGAGATCTACTAGTTAAAAATTTTACCCTATTCATCTGTAGTGTCTGGCCTTAAGGCAACCTGAATTGTCTTTGGCACGCTACAGTTTGCCGTGTGAAAGAGAAGAATGTATGAATGAATGTACACTTGTAATGTACTTCAAATCTTATTAGTGTACTAAAAAAACTCTAAAGTCTTGTAAAGTCTCTAAAGCCAAAATGTGGACCCTGATTTCATATCTCCCGTATAATATGTGCCATACCTTCCATTGGGGGAAAATGAAGTGTGATGAACCTGCTGTGTGTAGAGTTGCCTCATTTGTCATGCATGTTAAGTATCTCAATTAAAAGCGCCCGGCTTCGCTCGAGTTCCCTCACAGACTGGAATTCGTGATGAAGCGCAACATATTTATGAATTACAGCCAGAGCCCCATTCATCAACTTCAGAGCAACCCTGGACAATTATAAGTTGGATAATCATGGCCAAACACAATGTTGCCGTCCAACAGAGGTGATTAATTTCTGTGTAGGAAAGACAGAGATTATTGATGACCGCAGTATTGTCACTCTGTGCGACTTAATGCTGCATCTGTAGTTTGGTAGCGGGAGTCTCTGCACTGGCACAAAGACAATAGAGTAAAATAGGCCCGAATGGTTGGAGTTGTACTGATTAGTCAATTTGTTTTGCCAGTATTTGTTGCTTATGGCTTATGTAATCACATTACTTCAATAGTCATCATCTTGAGACAAAACAATGGGACTAAAATGCATGTGCATGTACTTTAGTCTGGGACTAGACGTAAGTCTTGTCTGTGAAACTGGGGGTAAGTGTATTTTTAGTATACTTATTTTAAACTAAAAATAAGAGTGCACCTCAGAGATTTTTTCTGTAGATCAGAGATTTTCCAGTTGCTGATATACTACATCACAATAGGGACGAAAAAATGATCGTAACGTCCGTTTCATGCCGACTTTAAAGAGGACCTCACCTTGTGAATCTCCTTGAATCAATGGTTCAACTGACTCAAAGTGTTGAAAGCCTTGCTTCTTGCTTCACTATTTTGCCCGTCAGTGTATTTGTGTGGTTTAGGTCAACATTTACCATATTTTCAGGACTATAAGTCGCATCAGTCAAAAGATGTGTCATGAAGAGGAAAAAATATATAAAAGTTGCACTGGACTATAAGTCGCGCCGGAGTATATGTCGCATCAGTTAAAAAATGCATCATGAAGAGGAAAAAACATATATAAGTCGCACTGGACTAAGTCGCATTTTTTTTATTTTTTTTTTATCACAAAATCCAAGACCAAGAACACAGATATTTAATATGGAAAGGCAAGTTATTCAGCTCCACAACAGCACACAGAACAACAGGCTGAATTGTGTCCGGTGTGTTAGCGTAACACATTAACAGTTATTCAGCTACACTATTGCATAAAGAACATATACCTGAGGCTGAATAGGCTAAACTAACATTAGCCAGCGAGTCCAAGCAAGTTCACCAAGCTCCCGATCTCATTCCTCAACACTGAATCCATTGAGTTCTTCCTCGGTGTCGCTTCTGAACAACTCCGCTAACTAGAGCGCCCTCTCATGGCTGTACACGGTAATGTTTTCTCTTGGTTCATCTCAGTCAGTATGAATTCATTTTTATATACAAGTCGCTTATATATAAGTATAAGACCTGACTATAAGTCGCAGGACCAGTCAAACAATGAAAAAAAGACTTGTAGTCTGGAAAATACGGTAGGTGGTTTGCTGCTGTAATTGTGTAATGGCATCCGTCAAGCTTGTAATAAAACGTACAGAAGAAGTCATTTAACTATTAACCTCTGCATTGTTGTCCTTCAAGATTTTCCCAAATCCTTTGGTTGAAATGCTTGTCTAACCTTCATGTAGTCATTTCTGATGCACACAAACGTGTTGCAGTAAAACACAACTGAGACGAAAGTTAGATGCAATATCAATCTATTTGTAGTAATATCATTCTTCTGTGCTCTCTGAACAGCTGTGTATTGTGGTGTTGCTTACTGTACAGTTTTTACTAGTTTCCAACTCCCTTGTTGTTCTTTTTTCTTTTTTTGTTAAACCAAGCCATCTGCGAGAGGGAGAGCGTTTGCATGCGCTAACCCGTTATTTCCCCCTCCGCCCACCTGCACGTCTCTCTGGGTCTTTGTGCTCCCCGTCTGGGACTCATTTCCCCGTGTTGTCTCGTTTGGCAGACAGGGCTGATGTTCAGCGCTCCGTGTGAAGCTTTAGCAGATGCAGGAGAAACCAAGAGCTGCCAAAGTCAAGCAGCAAAGTTTGCATTCTGTTGGAAAGGTGGTGATTTGCACAAATACACGGCAGTGTTATCATGGAGAAGTTACGAAGGTGTACAAAAGAAAGTTAAATGGGGTTCTCAATAGGGTCCTTGGCTTTATTTTATGCCAGTTCTATAACACTTACGACAAATCTAAAGAACCTTAATAAATAACCTTTTGTGCAATGGAAAGGGTCAATGGATGTTAAAAGGTTATTTCTGGAACCATCGATGCAAATAAAGAACCTTTTTATTTTTAAGAGTGAAGGAGAAATGTCATAAATTATACTTTGATCATGACACGGTCATGTTTAATGGGTTATTTATTTGATTCCATAGTGTTCAAGTTTACAAGTTGTTTAAGTTGTTTAAGTGATAACATTTAATTACAATGAAAAATGAATTGAAAAAATAATTAATTAATTAAAACAAAATCAACAAAATGATCCTATGACGGGAACTGCTAAAAGTTCCTATATATATATATATATATATATACACACACACTCTAAAAAATGCTGTTCTTAAAAAAAAAAAAAAAAATTTTAGGTAAAATATGGACAAACCCAAACGTTGGGTTAAAAATGTAATTAAAAAATTCAACCCAACGGCTGGGTGACAAACACAAACAAAACGTTTGGGTTTGTCCATATTTGACCCAACATTGGGTTGGAACAACAGTGTAAAAACCAGCACTGCAATGGCATACTATTATTGATTTTAATATAAATCAATGTTAAATTTAAATAGTCTTAATATAAGCTACTGTATCTCAATCTAACCACGTCAGGCTCTGCTCTTCACCACAGTTGTAACTCAACAGAAACCGCTATAAGTCCCAACACAACAGAACATTAAACACTAACAGATCTCGTCCTATATACACACAACTATTCTTAACTTTAACCTTTACTCTCCTTATACAGTACGCATCAAAGCATGCTGGGAACTTCAAATTTCCCTTTCTTTCTTTGCGATTGTTAATTGTGTCCAGCTTAAAGCTTAAATATATTACTTTGCTTTTATTCATGAAGAATATTAGAGAATTATTAGGTCTAGTAGGCCTAATAATTGTAGTTCTTGAAACACATCAGTATTTCTCCATCATCATATATTTTGATTTGAATTCAACAACAATATTAAGAATATCTTAAAAAATATAATGTGTCAAATACTATTGTTTACATGTCAATTTTAGACTTAACTGTTGGATTCCTAGGAATTTATTTAGGTATATTCAACTCAAACTATCACTTTAGTGATATTTAGAGACTTTATTAAGGCAGTGTAGTTCATTATTATTGTGATATTTACAAAAGAGTGTGAGCTTTAATAGGTGACGTGCTTGAGAATCTCAGGTTAGCTGTTATGCATTAGGGACACACTTCTACACATGTACATTAAAAAGTAAAAGAGTAATGATCTTGAATTGCATTGTTAAAGAGGGTGGATTGTATTAAAAGTGCTACTGATGGTTATAGTGGTGTGAATGTAGATGGAGCTTCTGTCCTGTTTATGTGTGACTAAAAAGGCTGTAAGGATATGGAGTTGCTGCTACAGTTGTATAATGTACGTAATGCCTTTGAAGCCACTTTTGCTAGTATCTGAAATCGAGTACAACCTTTGAGACTTTCATTACATCTAGGTCTTGAGATAGGGTCAATGTTTCACTTCCACAGTGTGTGAAAATGTCAAAGCACCCCAGAAGGCAAAAGATGTGTGTGATTTAGAGAGCCAAGAGAGACTTGGTCTGCCTCCATTCAGAGAAGCTTTTATTTTTCATTCTGCGAACCTCACATCTGGTGTGTCATTGCAGAAAAGCATGCTGGATAATTGCCACACAGCAAAGATCTTACTGAATTGGTCAATTTGTACATGTGCGAAATGTTAGTTGCATTCAGAAAACGAAGAAAATAATCGCTCGAGCTTTCTGAGTCCCATTAGCGCGGTAGCTTCTGGATACTGACATGAAAGGAAGGAAACTGAATGTCTGTTGTCAATTGTTGTAAACTGAATGTCTTTCAGCCGATGCGCTGAAACGCCAATTACAAGGACCGGTTTGTTTTGCAATCTAAATCATCCCTTACAGAAAGTTATACAACCTGTCACAAATCGCTCAGCTACGCCTCCCTCTGGTTTCATCCGCTCCCTCTCTCCGGAATTCTAGGACTGCAATTCCCTTCTCTCCCCCCGGTCATTATCTATTCCCAGCCCTGCCTAGTTTGTCTTATCATTCTCATCACCGTCACCTGTGGATTATTATCTTCCCTTTATCTGGACTGTCTCCCCATTGTTACTTTGCGAAGTCTTGTTTTGCCCTGCTGACATTTCCGAGCGTTATTCCCTGCCTGTTTATTATCTGTGTCTTTGATCCCCGCCTGGACTCTGTTCTATGAACCTTTGCTGCCTGCCTCGACCTTCGCCTGTGTTTCGTTACGAGTTCTGGATTATCCCTTTAACTGTGTCTGCACCAGTACATGTCTGCTTCTCTCTGCTTTATAACTTGTGTGAATAAAATACTGCAAATGGATCTTCAAGCCTCTGACTCACCCTCACAGAAGACTTCGCCACCAACGGATCCAGCAGATTTCCACCGCCTGGCCCATGAAGTTTCGTCACAAGCATCAGAGCTGGTCGCACATCGCCAGCAGCTGGTTAAACTGACTAATCTCACTGAAGAACTGGTAAAATCTGTTCAAGCACTCACTCCCGCAATCACGGCCGCTAATCAAGCTCCTGCACCTGCCGCGCCAGCTCTTCCTCAGCCTGTTGTGAGTACCTCTTCCAACAATCTCAGAATGTCACACCCTGAAAAATTCAATGGATCACCTATCTCGTGTAAAGGTTTCCTGATGCAGTGTGAGATTTATTTTAACCAGTCACGGGAGCACGCCACCGACGACAGCCGTATCTCCTTTGTGTGTTCGCTCCTCACTGGAAAAGCGCTGGAGTGGGCAACGGCGATGTGGTCAGGAGGTCAGCTCTCTACTTTCTCGTATGATCTTTTCGTTAAGCACTTCAGAGAGGTGTTCGAACATCCAGCAGATGGAAGGGATCCGGGGGAACTTCTTCTTTCATTACGCCAAGGAAGCTCCACAGCGTCTGACTACACTCTCACGTTTCGGACACTCGCTGCTCAGACGAACTGGACTGAGGAACCTCTCAAGCTCCTGTACCGAAAGGGTCTCATCTCTGAACTTCAGGGAGAGCTAGCCTGCCGCGATGATGGAAAGACTTTAAATCAGATCATGGATCTCGCCATCCGTCTCGACCACCTCATCCGGGCTCGACGCTCATCGTACAAAACTAACCTCTTTGTTAATCCTTCTGTCAGCACAGAACCCGAGCCTATGCAGATCGGCTTCACACACATCTCTTCGGCCGAGCGTGAGAGGAGGAGGCGGAATAACCTATGCATGTATTGCGCGCAACCTGGTCACTTGAGAGCTTCCTGTCCTGTGAGACCCTCTGGGAGATCCACATCCACAGATTCTGTTGCGGTGAGTCCTCATGTTTCAACTTTAAATTCTCTTGTGTTGGAAATTACCCTGCATTCTAATGGAAAGAGTGTTAACACGACCGCTTTAATTGATTCTGGAGCGGCAGGGAGTTTTGTTGATCTCGCTTTCGCTAAAACTCATTGTCTTTCCCTTATTCCCTGTGAGCATCATATGGCGGTGGCAGCACTGGACGGGCGCCCCCTGGGGACAGGAAGGGTGCAGTACATCACACAACCCCTCACTCTTAACATCGGTTCGCAACACACAGAAACTATACAGCTTTACACCATTAATTCACCTCTACACCCTGTAATTCTAGGATTTCCCTGGTTGGAGAATCACAATCCACATATTTCCTGGTCGGAGAGAGGGATTTCCCAGTGGTCTTCCTATTGTCAAAAGAACTGCGCACCCGCTGTCCAAGGTCCTGAAGCATGCCTCGCCCCAGCTAAAGATCTGAATCTTCAAGATGTACCGGCAGTTTATCATGATTTAAGCCTGGCATTCAGCGAGAAAGAAGCTGATTTACTACCTCCTCATCGAGCTGGCGACTGTGCCATTGAACTCTTACCTGGGGCAGTACCACCTCGCGGAAGAGTTTACCCGCTATCCCAGCCTGAGACGGAGTCCATGAAAACGTACATCGACGAGCAACTGTCCAAGGGCTTCATCACTACCTCCACTTCCCCGGCTTCAGCTGGATTCTTTTTTGTAAAAAAAAAGGACGGCGGTCTCCGGCCTTGCATTGACTTTCGGGGTCTAAATGAGGTGACTGTTAAATATCGCTATCCCCTGCCTTTAGTTCCTGCTGCCCTGGAGATGCTTCGCACAGCTCGGTTCTTCACCAAGCTGGACCTGCGGAACGCATACAATCTAATCCGGATACGGAGGGGTGACGAGTGGAAGACGGCCTTTTCAACTACTTCCGGCCACTACGAATATCGGGTTATGCCGTTCGGACTTTCCAATAGTCCCTCCGTGTTCCAGGCTTTCGTCAACGAAATCTTCCGAGACATGCTCAACCATAACGTCATAGTCTACATCGATGACATCCTGATCTATTCTGAGACTCTCGAAGCGCACGTTAGGGATGTGCGAGCCGTTCTGAAACGCCTAATTGACAATCAGTTATATGCCAAGATCCAGAAATGCGAATTTCATCAGACCCGAATCTCTTTCCTGGGCTACATTATCAGCGCCAAAGGGGTCTTTATGGATGACAGCAAGGTCCAAGCAGTGGTCAATTGGCCGCAACCCTCTTCTGTGAAGGAGTTACAACGCTTCCTGGGGTTTGCAAACTTTTATCGCAGATTCATTCGCAATTTCAGTATTATCGTGGCTCCTCTCACATCCCTTCTCCAGGGGGGGGGGGAGGAGATTCAAGTGGTCCCCCGAGTGCACTTCTGCATTTGAACGGCTGAAGGAGAAGTTCACCACGGCCCCCATCCTTCATCACCCTGATCCTGAGAAGGAGTTTATCGTGGAGGTGGACGCTTCTAACACCGGAGTGGGTGCTATTCTATCTCAGCGCCATGGCAACCCGGCTAAAATGTTCCCCTGCGCCTTTCATTCTCGCAAGCTCAACTCAGCAGAACGTAACTATGATGTGGGCGATCGTGAACTCCTAGCCATGAAGGCGGCTTTTGAAGAATGGAGACATTGGTTGGAGGGCGCGCGTCAACCCTTCACTGTCCTCACAGACCACAGGAACTTGGAGTACATCAGATCCGCCAAGCGTTTGAACGCGCGTCAAGCTCGCTGGTCTCTGTTCTTTTCCAGATTTGCCTTCAAAATCACCTACAGACCGGGGTCTAAGAACGGGAAGGCGGACGCGCTCTCTCGTCTGTTCGACAGTCCCTTTGAACCTTCCAAACCTGAGTCGATTCTTCCCTCCACGCTGATCGTGGCACCCGTGCAATGGGACATAATGGCTGAGGTTATCGCTTCACAACAAAATCACGCTGCTCCACCTGAATGTCCTGCGGATCGACACTATGTTCCTCACGAGCTCCGCCATCGTGTCCTTCAATGGGTTCATTGCACTCCCAGCGCCGGACATCCCGGTATTTCTGCTACCACTCAGCTCGTTTCTAACAGTTTCTGGTGGCCCACCTTGCAAGCCGACATCATCACTTTCATCCATCAATGTGTAACCTGCAGCACCGTCAAATCCTCGCATCTCAAACCTGCTGGTCTCTTACAACCCCTACCCATTCCTCAGCGTCCCTGGTCACACGTTGCCGTGGACTTTGTCACGGATCTGCCTCAGTCTCAGGGATTCACAACCATCCTGTCAGTAGTCGATCGTTTTTCCAAGTCATGTCGCTTTATCCCTATGGTGGGATTGCCTACTGCCCTTCAGACAGCGGAAGCTCTTTTAAATCATGTGTTTCGTCTCTTCGGACTTCCAGACGACATTGTTTCAGATCGTGGACCCCAGTTTACATCTCGAGTCTGGAGAGAGCTCTGCAACAAACTGAACATCAATGTAAGCCTCACATCTGGGTATCATCCTCAGGCCAACGGTCAGGTAGAACGGCTCAATCAAGATCTCATCCGTTTCCTGCGCACCTATTGCCATCAGAACCAGCACGATTGGAGTCGTTTTCTGGTTTGGGCTGAGTACGCCCAAAACTCGCTGCTGAAACCAGCTACAGGATTAACCCCTTTCCAATGTGTTTTAGGCTTCCAACCTCCGCTCTTCCCGTGGACTGGAGAACCATCTGATCTCCCCGCAGTGGACGCTTGGTTACGGCGCAGTGAGGCTACCTGGGACTCCGCCCACGTCCACTTGCAGCGCGCTATCCGTCACTATCAGCAGCACGCAAATCGCAGAAGGCGCAGGGGTCCCCTCTACAGGCCAGGCCAGTGGGTGTGGCTTTCCACCAGAGATCTCCGCCTTAAACTCCCCTGCAGGAAACTTTCTCCTCGATTCATCGGCCCATTCAAGATTCTCCGCCAGATCACTCCTGTCTCGTTCCGTTTGGCACTACCTGCTCATTACCGCATCTCACCTACTTTTCATATGTCTCTTTTCAGACCCGCTACTACCCCCAGGAGAGAGGTGGCCCAGGAGGTGACCGCGCCAGTGCAGGCTCCTCCCATTGAGGTCGGTGGCGCAGAGGCATACCGGGTGCGAGGGGTCCTGGATTCCAGACGCCGCGGCGGTGGTCTACAGTATCTCATTGACTGGGAGGGATACGGCCCAGAGGAGCGCTCCTGGGTTAGGTCTCAGGACATTCTAGACCCCTCATTACTCACCAGTTTCCATCAAGACCACCCAGATCGACCCGCACCTAGACCCCGTGGACGACCTCGTCGCCGGACAGGCCCTCGCTTCCGGAGCCGCTCGCAGGGGGGGGGCTCTGTCACAAATCGCTCAGCTACGCCTCCCTCTGGTTTCATCCGCTCCCTCTCTCCGGAATTCTAGGACTGCAATTCCCTTCTCTCCCCCCGGTCATTATCTATTCCAAGCCCTGCCTAGTTTGTCTTATCATTCTCATCACCGTCACCTGTGGATTATTATCTTCCCTTTATCTGGACTGTCTCCCCATTGTTACTTTGCGAAGTCTTGTTTTGCCCTGCTGACATTTCCGAGCGTTATTCCCTGGCTGTTTATTATCTGTGTCTTTGATCCCCGCCTGGACTCTGTTCTATGAACCTTTGCTGCCTGCCTCGACCTTCGCCTGTGTTTCGTTACGAGTTCTGGATTATCCCTTTAACTGTGTCTGCACCAGTACATGTCTGCTTCTCTCTGCTTTATAACTTGTGTGAATAAAATACTGCAAATGGATCTTCAAGCCTCTGACTCACCCTTACACAACCAAGGCATTATTGTTTTTTGATTCGGTTTTTTATTAGTCCCCTAAACTATTTCTGGAAGGCACGACCACAGAGGTACAAAAAGCAAAATTTCTGGTTTATATCACAAAACCTGCAATATATTTCATAACCTGCGCGTTAGTCATATTCTATTTTAAGGGTGTATGCTTGACCATTATGTAGCGTGTGAACAACAGCATACACTTTGATTCTCTTAACAGACGCAGCAGTTTATACATTTATTTAAAAAAAAAGTGTCCATGAAGATGTGAAAAAAATAGGCATTTATACATTTACCCAAAATTTTATACGCCTGTTTAACCGAAGCTAATTTGGGTGGTTTCTCCATCATCCTCATACAATGCCACTTCTCTGTGTTACTACCACAACTACTTGTGCAATCTAATTATTTTTTTATATTTTAATCTTAATATAATATATTTTATATAATATATTTTTTGCCTACAAATATACATTTTCCAAGTGGATTCGATAAATGAATGAACGGACAAAGCTTCTCTGCCATGAGTCTACATGAGACCACTGCTTTCCTTCTCACTAACAGTGTTTCACAATGATTTAACACATGCTGAGTTTCTTAAATATATTTGAAGAGAAAATAAAATAATTAAACTATATTGAATAAATGCATTTTAGTTTAATTTAAAAGCATTAAACATTTTTAATTAATCGGAAACATAAATATGCAGACATTTTTACCAACGAATTTTGATTTACATTTCAACACAAGACAACTAATTCAAATTGCTAGTTTCCATAAGCATGTTTATTGTTTTAAATCAGTCATATAGAATTTATACAGTTCATGCAGTTATTTATGCAGTTTTAAAGTGTGAGGTTTATTTTATTTTCCCATGATAGTATATAAATAGACTATCTATCATTAAATGTTTTCCTCTAAATAAAAACAAAGTAAATAAAAGTAAATAAAATCCCAATCATTTATATAGATTTGCTTATGCGTTCCTGGATAATGCTGTTGTGTGAAACAGTGGCATTGCAGTTTGGTGAATGATGTTGAGCCTGACCTATCGAACAGACTGAACATCTCTCATGATCTCTGAGCAGATCTCAGACGCCCGAGGACAGTAATAAACTTGTGTCCCATTGAAGAGCAAATGCAGCATCTCACAGCTAAACACACACACGGCAGAGGAGGCTTCACGGGCAGTGTTTCACGCTGGCCAGAGATGCTTATTGAGCGCTTTTCTTTTTCTAGTCATTAGTCTTTACACTGACAAGGAGAATGAGTATATCACATTCACACATGACTCCTAATGAAGGACCTGGATTCCAGATATATACTTATTTCTCCGTGTGTAATGTTGAAGGAGAGATGCCGTTTTCACTACATTATAAATCCTGTCTCAGATAGAAGTCATTACACAGACTGAGTCCATTATTTATTTAGTTTAATTCCTTAGTCAGTTGATTTAAGGTGAGATTTTCTGTGATTTCTTGAACTAATGCATTTGTGAAAATGAATGAATCGATGCTTTAGACTGACAGATAGATAGATAGACAGACAGATTAGATGGATGGATGGATGGATGGATGGATGGATGGATGGATGGATGGATGGATGGATGGATGGACGGACGGACGGATGGATGGATGGATGGATGGATGGATGGATGGATGGATGGATGGATGGATGGATGGATGGATGGATGGACGGATGGATGGATGGATGGATGGATGGATGGATGGATGGATGGATGGACGGACGGATGGATGGATGGATGGATGGACGGATGGATGGATGGATGGATGGACGGATGGATGGACAGACAGACAGAGAGAGAGAGATTGGATGGATGGATTCGTAGATAGATATATGGACGGATGGATGGATGGACAGACAGACAGAGAGAGAGATTAGATGGATGGATGGATGGATGGATGGATATATACTTTCTATATTTGGAGACTGTTAATTGTCTTATATACTTGTAAAATGTCAAGTCAAGTCATCTTCATTTATATAGCGCTTTTAACAATGTAGATTGTTTCAAAGCTGCTTTACAGAGATAAACGTATAATTTAAGGTAACGGATTGTTTTGGCTTTATAGCGGTTCTAGAATAATTATATTTTCCAGCTAAAGTTAGTTTTGATTGATTCACTTCCGTCGCAACGATCATTTGTTATTAAATTAGAGGCGCTAAGACGACACCGTTCTCTCTACACAGACTTTAAACTGAACCTGTGAGAAACACTGGTGGCGCTCACGTGCGCATCAAGAATTAATTCTATAGTTATGCGCGTTTGAATATATGTGCGCATGTTTGTAATTCCCTACAAACCAAGCCTAAATAAATTACTTGTCCTGCCTATAAATTTGAAACAGAATTTTATTTTATTTTATCACTACGGGGTAGATACGCGAATTTTCCACAATACTTTATCTGTAGAGTGATAAAGGGATCCTCCATAGGGAGAGGCTAGTTGGCACTTCAGCACTGCGAAAATGTCAATATACTTGTCTTATATACTTATATGGCAAGTCAAAACTTGAAAATAGAAAAGCCACCAAATGAAATTAAGACGATGTATTGTATTGTATGTAACACGTGACACGTTCCTTAGATTTATTTATTGTTTTCTGTACACATTTAGATCTTAGAGCGCTACGCTGTGTCTTGCTAGTTTTCCCATTCATAATTCTGCTTGCTGGAATGTGAAAACCATATTTTAAAGATCTTGTAATTCACTCTGCTTATTTGCAGTTATGCATTCTAGTTGACAGAACATTTGGACACATTTTCCTCATCAGTCTGTCCTTGTTATGCTTCACAGAAAGCACAATGCATTTCCCCTTTTCCAGGGTGACATTAAGTCACAATATTTGAACAACAAAGCAAATTGATTTGAGCATTTTGACTGATGAATTTCAAGTGGTTCTCGATGTGTATTTTCCGGCATACAGATCGCTGGCCACATTCACTCGCTATGAAAGCAAAGTGAGGCTCATTATAGACACACATCAAATAAAGTGTCACGCTGTTGAGCTGTCGGCGCCCTTCTGCTCTAATCCATCTATTACAGAAGCTCCAGCGGGTTCGTAAATCGCTTTTGTCCCAGACTCATAAAACAACAACCAGTTTTGAACAGTGGGGGTCAAAGGTCACACTCTTATATTGATTTAGCTGAAGTAGAGGTGAACAAATTCGCCAGCGTCCCACAACGCTCTTAGTCATCGTGTTCTTCCACCAGTTTTCTGAGAAACGCTAATGAGGGTTTCTGTCTGCCGGTCTATGGGAGATTTAGAGAGTCTATTCGTACACATTCTGGTGCTTTATTTTATTTTTTTCAAAAATCTCAGAATGTCTTACATGACATCTTAAAAACCATTAAGAGGTATTTCTTTATATAGTAGCCTATTACTTGAGTGTACTGTGTGCGGCAAGCCGGTGGCTTTGCAAACAGCTTGTACAGTATATTGGTGAGATTGCAACTTTCGAGTTGTATATTTCCCATTCCTCAGCACGACTTGCACAGCTGCGGATGAAACGCAGTTTTCCTCGGAGAGAGACGCTGTCCTACACAATCTGTGGCAGCATCTGAGGCGTTGAACACTGCACTGGTGCACTACAGACACATTGCAGAGCTTTTTGTTTGCTTGTTTGTTTTTGTTAGTTAGTTTGTTGGTTTGTTGGTTTGTTGGTTTGTTTGTTTGCTTGTTTGCTTGTTTGCTTTTTTGCTTTTTTGTTTGTTTGTTTGCTTGTTTGTTTGCTTGTTTGTTTGCTTGCTTGTTTGTTTGTTTGATTGTTTGTTTGCTTGCTTGTTTGTTTGTTTGTTCATTGTTCGTTCGTAAGAAATAGTGTAACCACATTTATTTTCTTTTAAATGACATCATTAGAATTGGTGCGCTTTGGTTGGTGGATTGATTGGTTTGATAGCTGGTCAGTTAGATGGTTAGTTGCAATGTTATTTATATAATTTATATATAGTCCATGAAAGGCATCGGGATACAGTACACATAAGCTTTTTTTTCATGCAGTCTGTCCTAAAATACAGAACAAAACAAAACTGGGAAAAAAAGAACAATTTCCAAACTTTGACTGGATAATTTTCTTTGGATGAAAGCAAACAAGTTTCACTAGAAATAAACCACATTAGTGATATTATGTGAATATTTTATATACATTCTCTACCAACAGTATATATATCATAGTTGACATTTTACTTTCTGCTGTGTGATATTAAAGCATACAGTAAAGATAAGGTAACCTTTCAGATTTGAATTAAGTAATAATATGAGGAGATATACAATAGATGAAAGTGTTATTTTTGTTCCATTTGCTCAGAATCAAGTCTATGTGAGATTCTGTAGTTCATTTTGAGAGATTGCTCTCATTTTAAACTCCTAGAGTATAATGAGGTTTTAATTAGACTCTCAAAACCTCTTCATGTGCACATTTACAGACGCACGATGATGTTCAAGACTGAGGATACTTGACAGAATCTCAGGATTAGGACTTTTTTCCACCTGTTTTTTTTTTTTTTTTTTGCATTCACAGTCAAACAGGAGGTAATCGGACCAGATTCACCTCCACTCTCATCTTCTAAAAAACGTAAATACAACACTGATACAAGACTCGTTTTCTTCCTTTATAATAAAGGTTTCAAAAGGTGTTTTATTGTAAAAATAACCTTTTGGGTTTTATTCTTAAGTGTGAAGATCTTTTCTAATAATCTGAAGATATTTATTTTTACTGTAAATAACCTTTTTGCCGTGAAAAGTTTCCATGGATTTTAAAGGTTCTTTATGGTACCATTGATGCCAATAACCTATATCTGTGCATGTGTGACTATAACCCCCTTAAATGCATGTGTGGATCAGAAATGACTGCATGTTGGTGGAAATTAGATTATTCCTTACTTTTTTCAAGGAAAAATAAAATGAGAATTTTTCATAAGTATACAAAATGTTATTAGGATGAGCTTCTCAGCATGCTGAACTGAGCACATTTTTACCTTGGTATATCTGAGTCATTTCAGCGTTTTATTTCAGCTGTGTTGTGTTTTCATGGCTTGGCCTCATATGTCTTCTTGCAGCTGTATATGTTGTTTCTAGTCAATGGCATGGTGCATCAAACATGTTGAATATAATCAAGGAAACATCTGCTCCTGGAAAGTGATTTGAACAGCACATTGATTGCACAAATGCTTCCTCTACAATAGTAGCTATGCAGCAATGTTACCACCTGGAAGTGTGTAGTGTGGAAGAAGTACTACCCAACTCTTATATGTGAACAGGTCAAGC
Organism: Phoxinus phoxinus; assembly: GCF_949152265.1. Lineage (NCBI taxonomy): Eukaryota > Metazoa > Chordata > Actinopteri > Cypriniformes > Leuciscidae > Phoxinus > Phoxinus phoxinus. The sequence goes on along the minus strand of NC_136878.1, from coordinate 45,903,838 downwards.
ATACTTTGATTCCTGTGGCACGTTTAAGTTGGATATCCCTTTAACAATGCTCTCATATGAGAGGCTACCTCAACAATGCCAGAAGCCATTAAAATGTTTGTCTTTAATTAACTTTAAAAGGGAATGTATTACTGGCACTGATATTGCAGACCTTTCCATCACTGGATGTGTCAAACTGTGGCCACATCATGTCTGCGTTCCCATTAGCCCAGCCTGTGACCCTCATCAACCCCATTCACCGGCGCCCTCTGGAAATGCCACTCTCATACAGAATAAATTACCGGCAAATCTGCTCCATAAAAATTATATCGTAATAACAGTTGAAAAGCTCTCGTCCCCTGCACAACCTGAGTGAAACACAAAACAGAACAAAGGAAACAATATTGTGTCTAACAAACTCAATGTCAGACTTATAATGATCAGACTAAGAAGTCATTATATGCCAAACTACCTAAAATTATGCCTTCGGATGGCACTGAAGTGTTTATAATCTAATAATTGTTATCATCAGATGTTTTAAAAATAAAAATAACTTGAAAAATGAGTTTAAAAAGACAATTGTTTATTGAACCAATTATATTTCCGGGCTCCAAAGCTCTAACAGTGGAAACTTTAATAAATTGCATTGTTATAGAGAGTATTATCTAATCCTAATGCTCTTCCCCTGTTTGTCTAAAAAAAGACAATACAATCAATCAATCAATCAACTGATCAATCAATCAATCAAAAAGTAAATCCATCAATCAATCAATCAACAAGTCAATCAGTCCATCCATCCTTCTATGAATCAGTCCATCCATCCATCAATCAATCAATCAATCAATCAATCAATCAATCAATCAATCAATCAATCAATCAATCAATCAATCAATCAATCAATCACTCAATCACTCAATCACTCAATCAACCAGTCAATCCATCCATTCATCAATCAGTTCATCCACCAATAAGTCCATCCATCCATCCATCCATCCATCCATCAATCAATCAATCAACCAACAGTCAATCCATCTATCTATCTATCTATCTATCTATCTATCTATCTATCTATCTATCTATCTATCTATCTATCTATCTATCTATCTATCTATCAACAAGTCAATCCATCCATCTATCTATCAATCAGTCCATCCATCAATCAATCAACTAGTCAATACATCCATCCATCAATCAGTCAGTCCATCAATCAGTCGGTCCACCCATCCACCCATCCATCCATCCACCCATCCATCCATCCATCCATCCATCCATCCATCCATCCATCCATCCATCCATCCATCCATCCATCCATCCATCCATCCATCCATCCATCCATCCATCCATCCATCAACCAGTCAATTAATTCATCCATCCATCCATCAGTTCATTCTTCTGTTGATCCATCCATCTCTCCATCCACCCATCGTAAGTTTTCCTCTGCCACAGTTTGCATTGGCTCTCTCATTAGGGCTGTCTCTGTAAAGCCGCTGTGGGATCATTTGTATTGTGAAAAGCGCTATGCAAATAAACATGAATGGAATTAATTATTTGTAATTCTTTCCTGAATAAATCGATGATCCTGGAGAGACTGTTTTGGCTGTTCAGGATTGATTATTCTACTCAGGGGGAGGTTCGGGATCAGGGATTGGTAAATTATACACCACTAGTGTTGACTGTTCTGCAATAATCATTTTTACTTGGCATTACAAAGGCTATGATTCATTTACAGACCTTGAGCAAATGCTGAATCAACAACACATTTCCCTGAAGCCGTCTATCCATTGCTTACAAACAAACGACACACTGTAGACCAGAAGCCATTCATTTCCAAAGGAGACTCATGAAAATTCACAGGTGTGAGTCTGAGTATACTGTAAAATGTGATTGTCACTCCCGTACACTGTAAAAAAATATTGTGCTTTTAACGGTAAAAGACTGTAAAAATGCTACAGTGAAAAACTGTTAATTGGTTAAAGGGGGGGTACAATGGTGTTTCATGTATTCAGAGTTGTTTACAGTGTTAAAGAGATGGATTCTCATGCTAATAATGGCCAAAGTTTGAAAAGTTATTTTGAACGAATAACAGAGAATTTCTGTGCTGAGAATCATACTTCCGGGTTGCAACACGTTTCGGCTGTTTTTTTTCTATCGTAGATCTAATGACGTAGACCAGAGTGGAACTCCTTATATGAGCATTGCTCTCGGAAAAGCGCCTTCACGCACACGTCGACCAGAGGAGAGAAAGACCGCGCTCATCGACGCGCTACTACAGGAAATCATCATCAGCAGCGCTAAATAGGAATGGTTGATGTCAAGAATGTCTCCAAAAAAGTGTGTTTTGGGATGTGAGGGAAAGTATACCTTGTTCAGCTTCCCAAAGAACCCAGTGTTACTGGAACAGTGGATGCAGTTTGTATTTCCGGGACAGCAAAGGAGTGCGGCAAGTGCAGTTGTATGGCTGTATCTGCATGTCACTCATATTTAATGTACCCTAATATTTTATATATATATATATATATATATATATATATATATATATATATATATATATATATATATATATATATAGTAATATGGCCTACCGCACCACGATCGATAATAAGCAAACCTTCCCGCGCGCTCCCGCTTGACTCTATAGCTCCGCCCACGCCCAGGATCAAGGACCTCGGCTTTTACTCTATAGGTACACTATTACTCTATAGGTACTCAAGACTAACATGAGATTGACTGAAACTAAGTATTTTACCCCCCCCTTTAACAAAAAGTTTCCTTACTATATAAAGTAAATATCTGTGATCAATCTAATGGTACATTTAATGTAATTTTACTGTAAAATACCGTTACATTTACAGTTTTTGAAAGTGAAAAAGAACAACTCATTGTATAATTTACAGTGAAAAAAATTAAATTGCCATTCCCAGAATTCCCTGCGTTCCCTGAATTCCCTTCACATTTGATGTATTTTTGTTGAAATAACCATTTTCATTCATAGTTTTCTTAGTTTTTTTCTAATCAGTTATGCACATTTTATGTTACATTTAATGTTGTTAAATTAATGTTTATTGCATTTTTTAAATTAGTCTACATGTATGTTACCATGATGGTGTTTAATGTTTGTGTGAATGACACTGTGCAGCTTTTATATATTAGTATTATCTTTGTTTGTGATGAGCTTTGATTGATCTTGTGACTCATCACTGCTGTGATTCTTGGTCGTCAGTGTATGGTACAAAACAGATATTAATACTTCAGTAGATCGTAAATTAACATCATAACAGATAATGAAATACGGATTATTACTGTAAATTTAAAATGAAGTCTGTAACACCTAAAATGTTGCTACCGTTTTTTATACGGTAAATTACTGGCAACCACGTATTTTACCGTAAATTGAATAGATTTTTTTTTTTTACAGTGTACAGTAATTATCTAAAATGTGTGTGAATGTAACTACATTAAGGACTCAAATACAGGACTGACACCCGTATTCTGTTGCTGTGTGGCAGCTTGCTGTGATTAAGGGGTTACCAGATAATGTGAAGTGCGAATGTGCATTTTCATTCATCACGTCTCTGTCCCTCGTTCCCGTATTCTTCTCGTCTGTGTTGGGCTTGTTTACATCAGTGTGTGCATGTGTCTTGGACGCAGCAATACATGCAGTGTATTGGCCGATGGAAAAATATTCTTAAAATGCATTCTTAAAATCTAATAATTTGTATTGTATTTTGATTGTATATTTAAGTGGAACTTAAATAGGCGTACCATGTTCAGTATTGTAATATATATTGTATGTCTAATAGCAATACGTAATAATGTGGTTTAAGGACCACATTATTAAAAAACACCTAAAAAATAATAATAATAATAATATATATACATATATATATATATATATATATATATATATATATATATATATATATATATATATATATATATATATATATATTAGCAGATTTTGAAAAATGTCTAATAGATGTAATATTTTTCATGCATTTCTCAACTTTTTGACATTATCACTGCTTGCTTGTGGTGCTATGGTGGTTTCTCTGAGGTAAGACATATCGAGGTTCAGGAAGGTGAAACACTACATGAGTGTGTGTGACCCTTGACCTTTGTTATTCTCAGCCGCCCACCTTTCAGAGGAGGGGTTGCAGCTTTGCCCTCGCACGCATCCATCAATAATTCAGGCTTCACATTAATTACAGCATCGCTGTGCAGGGTTCTGCTCTCCACATGCGGTGCAGGCTTACAGTCATCCATCACCCCTTTCAACCCACTCACATAAAGCTCACATTTCTCCTGAGGTCCAGACAACGGGAAAAAGCAATTCCTTCATTTCTGCAGGTCTCTTGGCAGGTGTTTGTTTGTGCGAGCGTGCATTAGCATGCAATCTTAACTGTCGCGATGTTGCCGTGCTCACCAGCTGTCATAGAGGAATTCAATTAAGACATCACAGGAACGGGGCGGGAGAGAATGATTAAAATTGTCAATAGCGAGTGCAGTTATGAAATGCCACGGCAATATCAGCCTCCTATGCATCACAAGACGAATGTCTTTCATCTGGAGCCACTGCGGCCCCTGATCGAATCAGCAACATTTCAAAGGAATTATCCCGTTAATAATATTTCACCTGTTTCATATCCACTCCTATGAGGGCGGCAATCCAAAAATTGTTCATCAACTTTGGATCACACTAAAAACTGTAATTAGCTCCCAGCAGCATAACTGCCTCACACATGAAATATCTCTTCTGTCGGAGTTTGAAATTATTCTGATTCTTATCATTATTTGACCAACTGCAACTTGCTGGTGATTAGATGGATGAACGGACGATAGATAGATAGATAGATAGATAGATAGATAGATAGATAGATAGATAGATAGATAGATAGATAGATAGACAGACAGACAGACAGACAGACAGACAGACAGACAGACGGATAGATGGATAGATAGATAGATAGATAGATAGATAGATAGATAGATAGATAGATAGATAGATAGACAGACAGACAGACAGACAGACAGACAGACATACAGACAGACAGACAGACAGACAGACAGATAGATAGATAGATAGATAGATAGATAGATAGATAGATAGATAGATAGACAGACACATAGATAGATAGATAGACAGACAGACAGACAGACAGACAGACAGACAGACAGACAGATAGATAGATAGATAGATAGATAGATAGATAGATAGATAGATAGACAGACAGATAGACAGATTGACAGATAGACAGACAGACACATAGATAGATAGATAGATAGATAGATAGATAGATAGACAGACAGACAGACAGACAGATAGACAGATTGACAGATAGATAGACAGACACATAGATAGATAGATAGATAGATAGATAGATAGATAGATAGATAGATAGATAGATAGATAGATAGATAGACAGACAGACAGACAGACAGACAGACAGACAGACAGACAGATAGATAGATAGATAGATAGATAGATAGATAGATAGATAGATAGATAGATAGATAGATAGATAGACACATAGATAGATAGATTTATATATAGATAGATAGATAGACAGACACATAGATAGATAGATAGATAGATAGACAGACAGACAGACAGACAGACAGACAGACAGACAGACAGATAGATAGATAGATAGATAGATAGATAGATAGATAGATAGATAGACAGACAGACAGACAGACAGACAGACAGACAGACAGACAGACAGATAGATAGATAGATAGATAGATAGATAGATAGATAGATAGATAGACAGACACATAGATAGATAGATAGATAGACAGATAGAGAGATAGATAGATAGATAGATAGATAGATAGATAGATAGATAGATAGATAGATAGATAGATAGATAGATAGATAGATAGATAGATAGATAGTCACCATCATCTAAAAAGTAGAGCTGTGCATCGCATCCAAAATAAAAGTTTGTGTTTACATAATATATGTGTGTGTACTGTGTATAATTTTTTTGTATATATGAATACACACACATGCATGTATATAAAAATGTGTTATTTATAGCCTATATCAAAATATATTTGCAGTATATAAATGCAAGTATTTCTCAAATATATACTGTACATGTGTGTGTATTTATATATATATATACGATTAATTGTGGTTAATTGTTGCACAGCTCTACTAAAAAGCCAAACATGTTCAGTTATAGTAAACAAGATCAATTCAAATCACCACTTTTTTCACGAGTTAACAGTAAAGATGATGCGTGTTTGTAAGAGTAGTTAGGACTAGAAGTGAGTATGATGCTGTTAAACTGTTGGCGACCGGAGGAAAGTCTGCTACGTGTTTAATTATGTTTAATTATCTGAACATGCTCATCCCAAACTTTGTTAATAAAACATCATGTAGTGAATGATGGGTGAATAGCAGGAGTCACTGTTCAGTACATCATAGATGACATAAAATGATCTACTAAATGAAACTTTTTTTTTGGTGACTGTATGGTTTTATGAGATCCGGCCTTGTAGTTCATGTGAAATATTATATTGATCAACAACAAGATCAGTTATCATGTTCGGATCCGCTGTAACCGTTTGGTGTCGCAGCTGTGTGTGTGTGTGTGTGTGTGTGTGTGTGTGCGTGCGCGCAGAGCTTGTTAGGGTGACATGTAATGTGAGCAGGCAGGCTGTGGGCAGTGCCAGTGCCCTTGCCACGGGGAATCATGCTCAGTCTTGTTAGGGGAAGTTTGGAGGCTTTCGACTGCTAATAATCCCGGTTGTGGACGTCCACCTGCTCTACAGAGACAGCCAGAGACACGCTCATTATCAACGCACATGTTCCTCTGTGGGACGCTGTTGCATGTGCACGCCGTCAGCGTTTTCACAGATTTGAGTTTTTGAAGTTTACACGAAGATCATAATGTATTAAAAAAAAAAAATCAATGCACCTTGGAACCAATTTCAGGGTTTGCGTTCTCGAGCCACCAGACACTGTTGTCGTGCGGATGAGCGGCCGGAGCGCTTAAGTTAATAAATAATGTTCTTTGCAACGGAAGTGAATCAATCAAAACTAACTTTATCTGGACAATAACTTTATTCTAGAGCTGGGGTAAAGCCAATATATCTCCATAACTTTAATTTCCTATTATCACAAAGCTGCTTTGAAACAATCTATATTGTTAAAGCCGCACGAGAACAGACACATGCATGTGTGAAACATTACTTCATCAAACTACAGTAAAAGCATGAATCTCATGTCAACTCTAAAGACCCGAATATGTAATAATGATTGGTGAAACATTCATGCATTTTAGGGTTTATGCATGACATGACATTAATTTATGCACAAAATGAACAAAAAAATAGCAATATTTGATTACACTTTAATTTAAGGTGATTGTACTTAGTTAAGTACTGAATAATATTAATGAACTACATGTACTATAGAGTTACGGTAAGGGTTAGGGTTTGGTTTAGTGTAATTTACTTGTAATTATGAATTAATACTACATGTACAGATGATGATGCAACTACATCATCTTAAAATAAGGTGTTACCCAGTATTTTCTTACAACATTTAAAATGTGAATTTATTTATTTTCAATGTTGTGAATAAAACATGATTATTGGAGTATGCTTTACAAGAAAATACTATTTCAGTCTTTCTACTTCAACATTTCACGTTTAATTTAAGAATATGTAACTTGCCATTTTCATGTAATTACTATAATAATTCATTATTATTAGCAATTTCTAAATACAAAAGGTTTCATAGTAACATTTCATTTGTTTCTAAAACAAAATGCAGTGCAGTTGCTGTATGACAATTTGTTTATCTTATTTAGAGATATTTAGATGTCTCTTGCATGCTTCTTTTTACTGTTTCTCTATTTTCGAAAGCAATACTTTTACTGTTTAACGTTCCAATGTGCAGCTTTTTGTGGTTTAGAAACAGCCACTTGTACAGTATGTGAAGAATCCTGTAAAACATTCAGCCAGTGCTTTGTTTTTGCTTTGAGTTTTTCCACTGAGACTGATGTGTCTCTTCATGCTGTGTGTTGTGTGAGCAGAGAATCAGCAGATGTATTGGACGGCACTGGAAGCATATCTTGTATCATGTGTCTGTTCAGCAGACATTTATATGTTACATGACCTCAGGTTAACCTCCAATTAATTTCTGTGCTGCTTATATTTTAGTGCCTTTGTCGAAGTTGACAGAAAATACTGTCATTAATAAGAAACAAGAGACTTTAGCTTGAGGTGCTATTGAAATGAAGAACACTCACCATGAATGTGAATCTCAGCATGCATTGAATCGAAAAGCATTCAGTCGGGTCTGTTACTTGCAAGCGTTTGAATGAGACTAATTCAAGGACACAGTGTGAGTCACAATGCTGAATCTCCACTAACAACTGCAACACGGTCTTTGTTCAGCAGCTGGTTGGCAAATTAATTGGATTTTTTAAATGTATTTAGTCTGAGGTCCATTGATCCATTGTTGTCCAAGATGAATTTCCCAGAGATTGGACAATACAATACATTCTATTCTATTCTATTCTATTCTATTCTATTCTATTCTATTCTATTCTATTCTAGTGTGCTGGGTGGCTGCTGACCCAAGTCATAAACCAAAGAGCCACGAAACTCATGTAATATATTAATATATTAAATCCAGAAGCTTAATACAATAAATATATGCTGCTCAATAATAAATTGAGCCTTTAATTACAGCAAATGCCTGAACACTGACAAATGAGTCTATAAAAGCATATAAAACAAGTGTAGTAATATTTAATATGTTCCTCACAATAAGCCTAATCATTTCATTAAAGTAAATTAGTCGCAAGCATGTTATACTTAGATTTGTGAGTAAAACAATGCTATTTTTACATAAATATTTTCAGATGAATTGTTTAAAAACAATTGAAGCCAATTAATATCACATTACTGAGATTTGCAGCTCCCATTATGCTTTGCATGTGACTAGAAGAGAATGTGTTCACATAATTGCAGACGGTTATGCTTTATTCTGATAGATATTTTTACTATAACTAACAAACAAGTCAACTAACTCATTAATGTGCAACTACATGTCAACTAACTGTCATTAGATTATTAGTAGACTGTTTTGGGTAAGTAGGATAAGTTGACATAGTTGCAAAGTCACTTATAGTTATTAGCAGGGCCGTTTCTAGTCATTCTGACACTCTGGGCGAAATCCTTATTAGCGCCCTCCAGTCAAATCTTAAAAAGTAATATTAGTATTTCTGGTATTCACTTCAGGACCACTTGTATTAAAGGGATACTTCACCTCTGTAAAGATGAATGTGTATTTAAAATGGGTGATTTTTGAATTTGGAGCCTTTTAGACTGAGAAAAGCCAGAAAATGTAAACTCCCAGACAACTCCCAGAATGCACTTGCTTCGCTGCCCTACGAGGCCACTCCCAATCACGCCTACCAGTAAGAGCGCCGTTAAACAACAAGGCTAGGCTACTAGTGAGTCTCCGTGACGAGTCTGCCCGGGATTTCGAGATCGCCAAAAATGTCCGGGATTCGGCTTTTGCGTTCTACAGTCGCCGTTCCTCATGTTTACTGTGGCGAGCGGGACGAGACTGGCGTCCGCGGGAGAATGGCGCGAGGCCGGTGGCGTGATCACTGATGAGCGGCGCCTGTGAGACGCACCGGTCTCGTCTCTCTCACGGAGGAGCGGGAATTTTCTTAGCAATGTTAAAACGCACATTAACCGATCACATGTTTAGCGTTCATGTAAACACTACATTCAGATTCTCCGATCGTAATGAATTCAGTTAGATTGAAACAAAAGGTGTGCATGTAAACAATGAATGGCGACTGCAGAAAGCAAAAGCCGAATTCCGGACATTTTGGACGATCTCGACGGCCGGACATGTCCGGGAAAAAGAGGATGGTAAGCGCTACTACTCAGCTTTCTCCACAGAACAAGAGCCGGTTAGCTTAGCTTCCAAATAAAAGATGGCTGACACTATTTGTACATTCTGTGAGTGAGATCCCTCTATGGGCGGGCTGAAAACATGCGGATCTAGCGCCTCCTACTGGCTGTAGTCTCTCGCCTCTGGCCAAAAAAGCCAGACAAAAAATACATAAATCCCTCGTCTCAGGGGGATATGAGGGGGGGAAGCACGGTAATTTGAAAATACTACAGGTTTTCTACTGATACCAGATTGGTATCAGTAGAAAACTGATTTTCCATCCATAAAGATGCTTTAAATTCGACAAAGCAGTTTAACAAAGGATGTATTAATGTTGTGAATTAGGACATTTTATTATACCATGGCCGTTAAAGTTTTATATGGGACAATTACAAAACACACTGATCCTTTAACAATGCATTGCCGCAGAAATGCACAGCTTTTGGAGGTGCAAGGACGAGATGAATGCTTTATAGAGTCCAAATAACTGCACAATTATTTCATTATGAAATATGCAGTTATATTTTGCCTCTAAAATACCCAATATTTCTGTAATGAGGCAAGTTGAAGTGAACCCAGATGCAACTTAGATTAACAAAACATGATCTAACTTAAAACAAAGGCAAGAACATCGACAAGAAACATTCAATACTAGACAAAGACAGGGCAAAAATGAGGGCTTAAATACACACACTACAAGACAAGGAACACCTGTGAACAATAATCAGACGATTAACCAATGACAAGACACATGGCAGGATCACATGACAAACAGGGAATCACATGACAAGACAAGAACCAGGAACAAGAAACAAGAAACAAAAGCCAAACCGTGAGAATTACGCTATCTGCCCATTTCACAGTGTGATTTCTTGACTACCACAGATACTGCTCTAAATAAGGGTTTGTGCACTTTTTTACTGTACCTGTTTTTGGCCTTTGCATTTAGTGTGTGGTTAAAAAAAATCGTTACCTTGCCAAAGCATTGACCGAGCTCTGTGATCTAATGGTGTTGTTGAGCGCTCCAAAAGCAAACTTTGCATGCAACAGTCAGACCGTAATTGACAGTTCTCTGATCCAATGACATATAGGAATCATCAGATTGACAGGACTCTAGCCCAATGGTGTTGGGAGAACCAGTGGGGGGGTGGCAATCATATTTCAGGGTGGCTGTGACACCCTTTTACACACACGCCTGCTAAAGTGACAGACATGAGCTCATTGGCGCCCTTCCAGCTGATGGCCTATGCCTAAAAACGTCCCAGGGGTGAGTTTCCCAAAAGCATCGTTAGCCAACTATGGTCGCAAGTTCAGTCGTTATCAGCAGTTCAGCGAGTCTGTGTTTCTCGAAACCGTCGTTATAACGAACATTCACACACAGCATCGCAGAGTTGTGTGTGTGAGCGACAGATCTCCACCTGTGGTTAGAAGCAGAGTTTCGAGTTTGATTGACATGTGGACTCAATAAATCCTGATCTTCAGTTAAATAATCAATCTGACATTCAGTACAACCAGTGTCTTTTATATACTGTAGAATACAATCAAATGTAATTTACGTCTTTTAGTTTGTCGAGAGATGTAAAGTATAGTGTTTGAAGAGTGCGCATATGTGAACGAGCTCTAGTGCGTAAGAACGAGACTATGATTGAATCTGGAAATAAAGCAAAATAACTGAGGAACATGAGAAATGGTCTTCAGATGCCATGTCTATCATTTATATCAAAACATCTAGCGTTAATTTGATCTCAAACAGTTTCATTAAAAGAAGTTATTACTCCACACGTGCGTGACATCATAAACCAACGTGGTTGAACGACCAATTTGTGACACTATGGTTTCGGGAAACAGTCGTGACTCGTAGTTGATTTCTCCAACGATGCATTGTAATACGGTAGTTAAGCGGCGAGTTACGGCGTTGTACGGGACACACACCCCTGGTCAGTATAATGTCTGATGGAGGAGCAACACAATAAAGTGTTATCAGATATTAAGCAGACAGTCTGTAAACCCTAACGCTCAAAATAATTAATTGGTTTGAGTAGGACAAACTTAAATTAACTTAAATTAGTTCAGGCAAATTAACTTTTATGAGTATTTAGCACTTTATTTTCCTTTCAAGTTCACAAAACTGATATATTTTAAGTAAACTGAACCGTTTCATTGGTTTGAGTTTTATGATTTTTTATTTTTTTATTTAGACAAACTATTTCCCAGCATGCTCTGCCGATGGCACTTGAAAGGTAGAGTAAATGCTAAAATTAAGTGTAATATAATGTGTGTGTTTTTTGTGCAAGATTAATGTTAAGTGGGAGATTTAGTAGTGATTAATGTTGTGTTATGCTAATTTTGAAGAATTTCTGTTAATATTGGTTTTAGGATATTACCATCATGGTGACGAGTGGAGCATGAGATTGATTTGAGAGCAAATAATACATTTGTATTGTTGCTCTGATACAGCAAGTGCTTCTGTATAACATGCTATTGCTAATATGTTAGCCAATTAGTATGTTAACAGATTAGCTTTAAAGTTTATACTAATATAAGTGTTCACATTGAGATTACATGAAAGTTTTAATTTTATTGTATGAATTAGTGTACTCAAACCTTTAAGTTAAGAACAATTAAAATGTATAAGTACAAAATAAAAATCTTCAACTTTGAACTTAAAAAATTTGAGGCAATTGATTGCCTTAAATATTTTGAGTTCTGCCAACTTATTCGGGTTTACAGTCTATTAAAACTCGAATGACTGCTAGTTGACATGTACTGTAGTTGAACAATACATTACTCATAGTTAATACAATGTCTGAAGTGGACTATCAAAAAAAAAGTGTAACCTTACATAATATACGTTAATAAGCCAAAAGTCAAGTCACCTTTATTTATACAGCACTTTTTACAATATGGATTGTTTCAAAGCAGCTTTACAGAGACAACAGGGAAATAATGCAGCAAAGTTAGTTTCGGCTGTACAAAGACACAACAGAGTGCAGCATCTAAGTGAATGACAACCGTTGTCAAAATGCCTGCGTCTGCTTAGTTTAGTTGTGTGTTGTATGATCAATTTCTTCTACTTTACAGAGTTTGTAAATTAAACTGACAGTTGGATTATTTATTTATTTTTGTTATAATGTGTGATTGTCACAATCACAAAACCGTAGATCACCGCAGATGTTTGTCAGATGTCATGGCAACAACAAATCACAAACTATTTCTGTGTCCTTGCGCTTGATGGATAGGAAATAAAGATAAAAAATAAAGATGGATAGGAACAAATTATATGTCTGTGTCAGTCACAAAACAAACATGTTTCAAATGTGTCGTGCTCTCAGACTAAACGCTGTTGTGCGTCAGATGAAGCTTCGAAAGTTTGTCCTCATGTTGAAGTCACTTATTTTTCACTGCAGATTTCACATTGTATAATTAGTATTTATAGGTTCGTACAGCAAATGTCCACATCATACTTTTTTAATGTCTGAGAATGCTCTCATTACAGTAGAAACAGTAATATTGTGAAAATCAATTTTTTTATCTATTTTAATGAAGCTGAATTTTCAGCATCATTACTCCAGTCTTCAGTGTCACATGATCCTTCAGAAATCATTTGCTGATTTGCTGCTCAAGAAACATTACAAAAGATTACTTTCAAAAAAAAAATATAGATATATATTTTTACATTCTATTAATCAAATAGTTGTGAGGAGAAGCAATTTCCACAAAAATATGAAGCAACTGAATTCAACATTGATAATAATGTTTCTCGAGCAGCAAATCGTCGTATTATACTGATTTCTGAAGGATCATGTGACACTGAAGACTGGAGTAATGATGCTGAACATTCAGCTTTGATCACAGGAATAAATTACACTTCACATAGAAAACAGTTACTTTAAATTGTAATAATATTTTACTATTTGTACTGTATTTGTGATCAAATAAACGCAACGTTGGTGAGCAGTCTACATGTGCAATCTGTTCTTAGATTGATATTGTACTTAAAGATGATAATCTTTAAATGAAATGTTGTGTTTATCTCCTGTAGGGAAGAGGCCATCATGTCCACATATTTTGAGACGGTGGACGATCTGCTTGCGTCGTTCGGTCCAGTGAGGGATTGCTCCAAAGACAACGGAGGATGCCGGAAAAACTTCAAATGTGTTTCAGACAGAAGGATGGACTCTACCGGCTGCATGGTGAGTTGCCATGGTGACCACAGATCATCTTCTGTAAGGCCACCAAAGCGTTTTTTTCACGCGGCTGTTGTATTTCTTTAATTGTTTTCAATGGGAGCGCCGACGTGACGACATGAGCGTAACGAGGCGCTGAGCGATTTTTTTTCCCAAGCACTCTACGTTTTTTTACCGGTTGGCGAGAGTTGAAGAATGTTCAACTTTGGGTAAAACGCAGCGCATCACTCTCACCTTTTACCCAACCGTCCAACCGCAGTGGAGGAGGGGCGGGGCTAATACCACACCGACCAACCGCCACATTCTGCTTGTAAGACGACAACAAGCACAATAACGGAACAAAATATTTTAAAACAAGAGCCAGAGAAAATGTTACATTGTATCAACATTTTTAATATAGAATCAACACAGAAACAAAATATGTGTGAAATGAGATGCTAGTAACACTTTCGCGGATATTTCGTATCATAACAAGCAAAGCGTCTCAACTGAAAGAAATGCTACGCTGCCAAAACGCTCTCAAGAGCCCATAGCTAGGTGTTTTCAGCTGGCTAAAAACAGTTTGGTGGACACACGGCGTTACATCAGTGTAATAATTGGTCAGGTGTGTGTTTCCCTCACAGCGACGTAACTCGCCGCTTCACTACCATAGTACAATACTAGTACATAGTACGATACATTGTTGAAGAAATCAACTAGCGAGTCACGACTGTTTCCCGAAGCAAATTGGTCATTCAACCACGTTGGTTTATGACGTCATGCACGTGTGGAGAAATAACTTTTTTTAATTAAACAGTTTGAGATCGAATTAACGGTAGATGTTTTGCTATAAATTACGGACATGTCATCTGAGGATGTGTACTGTGTATAATTATTTTGTATATATAAATACATATAAATGTATATATGTAAGAACTATTTGCATGTATATATTTATACATAATTTATTTAATATATAAATATAAATATTTGATATATAAATAACACATTTATATATATATATATATACATGCATGTGTGTATTTATATATACAAAATAATTATACACAGTACACACACATATATTATTTAAACACAAACTTTTATTTTGGATGCGATTAATCGCGATTAATCGTCGCCTATCCCTAGTTTGTATTCTAAATAAAAGACTTTTATTGATTATTTGACTCAAGATCAGGATTTATTGAGTCCACATGTCATGCAAACTAGAAACTCTGCTTCTAACGACAGGTGGAGATCTGTCACTCACACACACAACTCTGCGATGCTGTGTGTGAATGTTCGTTGTAACGATGGTTTCGGAAAACACAGACTCGCTGAACTGCTGATAACGACTGAACTTGTGAACATAGTTGGCTAACGATGCTTTCGGGAAACTCACCCCTGTTATATGCTAACTTTCTCTGTCCTGTCCTGGTACGGTAATGCAACCCGTCAAGGCAAGCAACAGCTTGAGAAAATAGTGAGCAGAGCATATAAGATCATTGGCTGTAATATGCCCTCTATAGCTTCACTTTCCAATATTAGAATCACCACCACTGACTCCTCCCACCCAGCAAATCATTTATTTAACATTTTGCCATCAGGCAAGAGGTATAGAAGCATTACCAGCAGAACATCACGCTTCAGAGACAGTACCTATCCTCAGGCCATACGTCACCTAAACATGGTCTGAGGCTAGGATACTGAATGCTTTCTCGTCAGTTTACTCCCAGAATGCTAATTCATCTCATGTGCAATATGAGGCTTTTATGTCCGTGTATTTGTTGTTGTTGTGAACTATGTGTGAAATGCGCTGTAATGTCAGTGTATTATGTCTGAGCATTCCAAGACAAATTCCTATCAACTTTGTTGAAATGGCTAATAATAATAAACTTAAAACTTAAACTTAGTATGACTCAAGAGTGTGTGTTGTTGAGTTGCTCAGAGAACGGGCGACTCTCGAGCTCTCCTTCGAGGAGAACAGCAAATACGTCTCATTACAGGCGGATAAGTTTCTCGTGTTACATGTGCAGATTAAAAGGAAGGGAAATGAGCACAAGGAAATGTGGTTAATGGCTTTTTTTGGGGAGACGAGCTCTACTCATAACGCAAGGAAATTGATGAGCTCACATCTCTCTGTGCTGATGGATGAATCAATCATATACAGCATGATGAGCTTTAATCACTCACACTTTTATTAGGAATATAAGTCTGACACTGATTTTGCAATCTGATCAGCTGCCGTGCTTTAAAAGAATAGTTCAGCCAAAAATGAAAATGCTCTTATCTTTCATTCGTTCCAAACCCATTTCCTCCGTGCAACACAAAAGGTCACATTTTGAGGAATGTCCTAATCACTCTTTTCTTTTGTAATGAAACAAGTCTGTCAAGTGTCAAATTTGACATCAAAAATGATTGGTTCTCATGTGATTCGTGACATTATGGATGACTTAATTGTTGAAATATGCTTAATTGCATTGCATGTTCACTAGGTTTTAAAGTATAAATACTGTACTTGCAGATACTATATTATTAATGAAATAAAAAGCCACTTAAGTGTACTTAAAGAGAATGCACTTTCTTAACACACTGAAGTGCACTTTTAGGTAATGGTAAGACTGGTCACCATTGGTAGACAGTATCTTGGTTAAGGCCGACCTTAAGTGACGTAAACGCTTCAGGAAAATGTGTCCACACTTGTGCATGGCGTTTTAACATGAAAACGATCCTACTCCATACTGGTGTTTTCCACTGCGTTTCAGAAAAGATCTCCGTCCACACTACACGACTGAAAACACAGATGACCATTCGTGCACACTGAGCATGCGTGTACAAATGCTGCAGGTATAAAAAGGTATAAAGCCTTGAATGTAACTCGACACCCTTGCCTCATTTAGTATACGCGGGTCTATGAATATGCAAATGAGCCCCGCCTCCACTCACTCAGCTCAGAGATCCACTGGTTGACGATCACACGTTGATCTGATTGGTTACAAGGTAGTTTGTGACGTCAGAAACACCAGCGATTTCAAACCGTGTTTTTGAGACTGTCTTTGGTTCACTGCAGTTTTAAGGAGAAAATACTCAGCAATGCTGTCGACTTATGAATTTACACATGGTTTGTGTTAAAGCAGATTAAAAACACCACATAGACATGTAAACAACATTAAAAGTTTGATTTTCACCACAGGGGGACTTTAAAGTATTTATGTCTTTTGCCTCATGCTGGTTTAACTCCATGGCCAACCTTGCGATCTCATACATTTATACGATTTTTAAACAAAGCAAATCACTTTTATTATTTATTTTCACACAAAATCTGTTGCTCAATCAATATATTTTTTTCTTTTTTTTGTGAAAAATATTTTTTCACAAAAAAGTATACAGCACACTCCCAGTATACAGCATTTCACAAATGTGTTACAATTTTATGATGACATTCAAATAATGTGCAATTGACCGTTCGCAAAGACCCGCCCCCCTTAGTTACTGTTGCTATGTCCGACAAGCTACGCCCCTCTCACACACACCATGTTCTCAAGCAGTGAAAAATGCATCGCGGAGCAGAGAGGAGACGGACAACACACTGACAGACAGGACAGACCAGCTTACTTTTCAGTTACTTTTGATATTAAACGTCTCAACTTTCGAATTTGGTAATTTTTAAAAGAAATGTAAACAATAAATGGCGTTTTGTGGCTCTGTAATGTGTGTGTCAGATCGCTGTGTCGCCTCAGTTAAAGTTGCTCGTGAACCGATCATCTCTTCTTCTAGTTCATTTATAGCATCAAATAAACATGAATGAACATCAGAAGGAATGTTGTTTTAACCGCGGAAAGACGTCAGTACACTCCGCTTCTCATGCTCAAATCCTCCAACGTTAATCTACTAACTCTCCTGACTGCTTTGTCGGACAAAATGGTGGATGGCGAAGTATGATTGGTCAGATCACCTGTCAATCAAGCTCCCTGCGAAGGGTCCTTGTAGTTTGCTCTAGCTTACATGCATCTATAAAACTCACAGGTGATTGTTATATCTTGGAAAATAAAACTTCATTCACATCCAACACACTCCTGTAAGTGTATGACTCCGATCTCAAGCTTGGCACTCGGGTACAGCATTACAATTTCCATGTAACTGCTGGCTGGAGTGGATTCATTTCTGGATCTCTTGACCCGGGCCGAGGTCGTGATACCACTCTGGCTTGTGTTTTACTCTCTTCAGCTTCAGTGACATCGGGAACGTTCAGTGCGTTTCCTTCCTCTGCACTTCTCCACACTCTCAGTAATAGAGGTGAAGTGAACACTTAAAAGGATTAAGCAGCGATTGCAGGAAATGCCCTAAAAGTGCAGTGCTGATTGTTTTAGGACATGCTGTGTTTTTATAAGACAGACCGCATTCAATGCTTGGCAAGATTACAAGTCACTTCCTTTACAAATGCTCTTGTCTTGCAACAACTCTGTAATGGCGACCCGGACTCAGAATCCTTCATACATTTAGCCTTCCCTTCACTTTTCTCTGATATTTGCTGCTAAATTACAGTCGTATGAATGCTTTCTCTGGGAAAGATATGTGACGTTAATGTGCTGTTAGTGATTTTATTTTTCTCTTACACATCGATCAAAGGACTAAACATCACCTGGACATGTTTTTTTTTCACCCAGAAAATAGTGGGGACTTTAAAAGTAAGCCATAGACTTAAAAAAAGTAATAATAATTTAAAAATAATAATGCAAAATAATAAAAACGACAAAACACAGGCACCATACAAATCATTTGCATGCGAGTGATGGGACAGTTATTAATAAATATTTTAGTAGTGAAATGGCACAGTCATTAAAAATAAAAATTAAACATGCACTCCATAGTTGCTGATGGCAAGTATAATTAAGTGGATCTTAATTTCTAAACATATCCTGGGGAAAAAGAAGTACACTTTTTGCATTTAAAAAAAAAAAAGAATACTTATTACTAAAATAATACACCTTAAAAAATATTCTTGAGTGCAAACTGAATGTAAAGTGTTCAGACACGTAACTGAATGTTATTTACAATTAAATAGAAATGCATAATATACTTTATGATCAACCAATCAGATTCAAGCATTCAACTGCCATAGGATAATATATATAAAAGCGGTTTGTTTTTATTGTGGACAGCCTAAGGCACACCTGTGCAATAATCATATTGATATGCCACACCTGTGAGGTGGACGGATTATCTCGGCGAAGGAGAAGTGCTCACAAACACAGATTTAGACAGATTTGTGAACAATATCTGAGAGAATTAGGCCTTTTGTGTACATAGAAAAAGTCTTAGATCTTTGAGTTCAGCTCGTGAAAAATGGTGGCAAAAACAAAAGCATTTATAATTTTGTTCAGTATATAAAAGCTGTTTGGTTCCGTCCTCTGGAGGTTATGAATGATGATGATTCATGTTTGATAATCTTCTCCAGCGTTCTCCAGGAGTGGGCGTCTGCAGAACCAGACACAGATGAGAGCTGACTCTATAACAACATGATGTTTGGGAGAGCTTTATTACACTTTCTGTGTTGCCACTGGCATTTTTTTTGACAATTTTCAACAAGTGCATACTGCTCCGAGAACATAATTTGAACGGTGAAATCCATTATTTATTTTGGAAGGAAAGTTTTCAGCAAGGACCTCTCAGAAATGAAATATACATGAAGAACAACTAATAAGATTGTCCGAGTTTATTCCACGCTGAGTTGTGAAGGCCGAGCTCTTGCCAGTGGGTGATCTTATTAAAATGTTCTACCAGGAGAAGTCCCTCTTTCCAATAGCCAACAATTCCCCTTTCTGATTCATTTATTGCTTTTTTTTTCCCTTGTTGACTGAACAGATGAAAAATGGTCTTCTCTTTCTGTGATTCTTTCAAACGAGTGCGAACGAGAGATTTGGATGAGGAAGACTTCCATCATGTTCAGTTTTCACCTCACTGAGCCTAAAGCCTTTTACTTACTTCTCTAACTTCAGTTAATACATGAATCCAGATACTGACGTCCACACTAACATTTCCCAGTGTTTTCCAAAAGTTTCTCTTCCACACTGAAACATTGGAAATCGCTAGATTCTTACTGCGCATGCGTAAAACCTCATAAAAACTCACTAAGATGATGCAGACTGAACAGACATCATAAAGTTCTCATGCTATTATTCTGGCAGGATCACTTTATTTAGCAGAACATCTCAGCATTCACTGCTGCGTCCAGGTCGCTCTCACTCACCGCTAAATGTTTGGTCGAAAACTGACGTAATGATGCTGAAAATTCACATTTGATCACATAAATAAGAGAAAACTGTTATTTTAATTTGTAATACTATTTCACAGAATTACTGTTTTATGTTTGATTAAATAAATACAACCTTGGTGAGCATACTAGACTTTTTTTTATTTATTATTATTATTATAGGCAACGATTAATTGCGATTAATCACATCTAAAATAAAAGTTTGTGTTTACATAATGTGTTTGTACTGTGTGTAATTGTTTTGTATGTATAAATACACACATATGCATGTATATATTTAAGCTTTTTATATGTATATATAATATAAATTATTTATACATACATACATACAAACCTCCTTTGGTCAGTCTACTTTCTCTGTAAAGGGGCCAAAACTCTGGAATGCTTTGCCTACTGATTTAAAACTAGAGACCGATGGCAAAGCTTTTAACAGAGGACTTAAACAATGGCTAAAAACCAAACAGCGGTGCTCGCATGAATAATAATGATATTCTCTGACTCTGATGCTTCTGCTTTATAATTTACGTAAGCAATTTGTTTTTTCTTTTCTCTGTAATTATATGGTATATTTTAGCTATCCTTTTCTGTTAGTATTTTTAGCATTACTTTGTTTACTAGTCTTGTTACTGTATTTTATCTCCAAAAGCCTCCCGTGGACAGGTGTTGAAAATTAGCATGTGTGCTAAAACACTTAATCAAATGCATATGGTTCGTCCAATGTAAATGTATGTCCATGTCAAATAAATAAATAAATACAAATAAATAAATACATATATATACAGGGGTGCACATAACTGGTACGCGTTGTAGTGTATATGCCTCGGACTCTGGGTCCGTATGAATTAGCTCAAATGATCTATAGGGAATTTTAATAACTAATCATGAATATGATTAATATATTGCATATTACAGTTACATTAAATTATCGAAATTGAAGATAGACTCTGAATATATGAATAATCAATCACAACGAATTATAATTCCTCATTCATACATCAATAGTCTTATTTCAGATCGATTATGAGATAATCTTTAAGGGAAATTATGTAATCATCAAATCGGGGTTGTCCAGCAACGACCGTAAGATTAAACTATCAATTTCTCAATAAAGCTATCCCTTACAAACTCCAAGAAATATTAACTTTCTGGCCGTGAACCTTAATTTTCTCGTGTTTATAAAATTAAAACTACTTAATGTAGTAACCAATAAGAGCGGGTAGCTTTTATATCTTAAATCTCATTGACGTTTTATTTTTATAAGCATTTATCCAGAGACAGTTGAATATATTGTTTTAATAAATGCAAAACTACAGAATATACGGACTATACACACTGATTATGTACATACTTACAGTTAAACATTACAAGACAAACGAATAACAGATGAGAGAGGGAAAGTTGGAGAGAAAGAGTGAGATCGAGGAGGGGCTCGAGTGAGGGGGCGCGCGCCGGAGCACGCGCTGAGAGTAAATCACGAATGATCATTAGGATAGCAAAATCACAGACCTTTGAGAGAGACAACAATCAAAACAAACCTTAAAACATTAAAAACTCGTTAGAGTTTGATACTTGCACAGTTCTTTGTGTGAGTCTGAGAGGAGCGCGCGTTCTCGTGCTGAGGCGCGTTCTCTCGTAGAGCCCCGGACAGGACGCGTGCTCTCGTGTCTCTATAGCGAGCTGTTCGCGGGAGTTTTTTTGAAGAAGGCCTCTTTTGGAAGGGAAGTTGCTGAAGGAATTCAGGCTTCGTTCGTTCGACTCGTAGGTGGAAACGAACCAAGGAGAATTTGAAAATGAAACAAGAGAAACTTTATAAAGAAAATAAAAGAAGGGAACTCCTTGAGGGAGTTCAGGATCGGAGACTTCACAT
The DNA here is from genome assembly GCF_949152265.1 of Phoxinus phoxinus. Lineage (NCBI taxonomy): Eukaryota > Metazoa > Chordata > Actinopteri > Cypriniformes > Leuciscidae > Phoxinus > Phoxinus phoxinus. Next base: position 45,881,624 of record NC_136878.1, on the reverse strand, counting down.
GATGAGCAGACGAAGAAGGCAGGAAGGAGAGGGAGCTGGAGGAGCGTTTGGCTTTTAAAGAATGTATGGCTCCCCCTTCTTGGGGCGCGAGTAGCCAATCACCTTCAGTGATCTGAGAGCGGGAGACTTTCTTTTGTCCTGCCAGAAGACCCCAGTCTGTGTAGTTTATGACAGAGCTTTGCCTTAGTCATTTCTATGACTAAAAAGGATTCATCTAGTAATAATCATATCATTGCAGTCTATTATCGAGATTCAACTCCGTTAGGTCTCAAGATTTAAAATGGTATCAAACACATCAGGTTACGGTTAGGAATACAACGTTTGATTATTATGCATTAGTATAGACATTTAAAGTTCGATTAATGTTACACTTGGACATATATATGCTTTCCTATGGTTTATAAACACATCTTAACACAAAAAGGGATATATTTATTACATTTAAGAGTGACTATTTAGCAGTCCTTTGTCTCTGTGTGAAGACACGTGGGTGTCTTGGTGTGTGTGTGCTTCTTTGGGAAAGGAATGTTTGGGTGTCACGTTACATGTTGGTGTGAGCAATGTTGGTGTGTGTGTGAGAATCACTGATTCCCTAATCTGAAAAGCAGCTGTCATTGTCAATGTTGCTACAGCGTGTGTAGAATAAAATCAGGAATGCGTAATGCCACTTGTGTTATACACACCTATGCGTATTTAAAGTTTAACTGTCGCCAAAATGAAACCTAGGGTCTTTTTGCTAATCTACCCGAGGCAAACTTTAGTTTAAAAGCATAATTAGAATGGAAACGCCACTTTTAAGTTTATTTTTCACGACTATTTTTGACTCCATGAAGTCTAATGATGGAAACTAAACAATCAAATTACACTTCAAATTCTTATTTTTCCAAAGATGTTTTCTGTCATTTTATGTAGTTTTTTTTTACAAGCTGATGTAAATTTAAGTGTGTGTTTTTTTTAAATAAGTTTGGTTTTAGTTGTGTCAGCTGTGGCCACACTACATATGGGGTGAATACCAAACACCATCTCCTGGTACTCACCTGAGTAACTCACTAAAAAAGTTATGTGCACCCTTGTATGTGTGTATATATATACACACAGTATACACAGTATATACATTCAAATATTTATCAAACATATACATGCAAATGTGTGTATTTATATATACAAAATAATTCTACATATGCACATATATTATGTAAACACTTTTATTTTGGATGCGGTTAATCGTGATTAATCAGCGCCTAGCATTATTATTTAGCCATTTTTCTCGAACTCATTCAGTCTGGAATCTTTAACTGTGCGTTCACACCGGACCCGAATAGCGCGTCAAATTCGCGCCTGCGTCGTGTAGTTATTCGCTTGACCACTTTGTGTCCATTCGTGCGTCAAGAGCGAATTCGCGTCAAATTAAAAAAAAATTTAAATGACGCGCTATTCCATGAATTTCCTGCCCAGTCTCATGCAATGTGGCAATGAGTTCATGTGAATAGTTTAACAGTTCGACAGTAGTGTGACGTCACACTGAACACTTCTCATGTATCTGTAGAAAGTGACAGTTCGACAGTAGTGTGACGTCACACTGAACACTTCTCATGTATCTGTAGAAAGTGACAGTTCGACAGTAGTGTGACGTCACACTGAACACTTCTCATGTAACTGTAGAAAGTGACAGTTCGACAGTAGTGTGACGTCACACTGAACACTTCTCATGTAACTGTAGAAAGTGACAGTTCGACAGTAGTGTGACGTCACACTGAACACTTCTCATGTATCTGTAGAAAGTGACAGTTCGACAGTAGTGTGACGTCACACTGAACACTTCTCATGTATCTGTAGAAAGTGACAGTTCGACAGTAGTGTGACGTCACACTGAACACTTCTCATGTATCTGTAGAAAGTGACAGTTCGACAGTAGTGTGACGTCACACTGAACACTTCTCATGTAACTGTAGAAAGTGACAGTTCGACAGTAGTGTGACGTCACACTAAACACTTCTCATGTAACTGTAGAAAGTGACAGTTCGACAGTAGTGTGACGTCACACTAAACACTTCTCATGTATCTGTAGAAAGTGACAGTTCGACAGTAGTGTGACGTCACACTGAACACTTCTCATGTAACTGTAGAAAGTGACAGTTCGACAGTAGTGTGACGTCACACTGAACACTTCTCATGTAACTGTAGAAAGTGACAGTTCGACAGTAGTGTGACGTCACACTGAACACTTCTCATGTAACTGTAGAAAGTGACAGTTCGACAGTAGTGTGACGTCACACTGAACACTTCTCATGTATCTGTAGAAAGTGACAGTTCGACAGTAGTGTGACGTCACACTGAACACTTCTCATGTAACTGTAGAAAGTGACAGTTCGACAGTAGTGTGACGTCACACTGAACACTTCTCATGTAACTGTAGAAAGTGACAGTTCGACAGTAGTGTGACGTCACACTGAACACTTCTCATGTATCTGTAGAAAGTGACAGTTCGACAGTAGTGTGACGTCACACTGAACACTTCTCATGTAACTGTAGAAAGTGACAGTTCGACAGTAGTGTGACGTCACACTGACACACTTCTCATGTATCTGTAGAAAGTGACAGTTCGACAGTAGTGTGACGTCACACTGAACACTTCTCATGTATCTGTAGAAAGTGACAGTTCGACAGTAGTGTGACGTCACACTGAACACTTCTCATGTATCTGTAGAAAGTGACAGTTCGACAGTAGTGTGACGTCACACTGAACACTTCTCATGTAACTGTAGAAAGTGACAGTTCGACAGTAGTGTGACGTCACACTAAACACTTCTCATGTAACTGTAGAAAGTGACAGTTCGACAGTAGTGTGACGTCACACTGAACACTTCTCATGTATCTGTAGAAAGTGACAGTTCGACAGTAGTGTGACGTCACACTGAACACTTCTCATGTAACTGTAGAAAGTGACAGTTCGACAGTAGTGTGACGTCACACTGAACACTTCTCATGTATCTGTAGAAAGTGACAGTTCGACAGTAGTGTGACGTCACACTGAACACTTCTCATCTATCTGTAGAAAGTGACAGTTCGACAGTAGTGTGACGTCACACTGAACACTTCTCATGTATCTGTAGAAAGTGACAGTTCGACAGTAGTGTGACGTCACACTGAACACTTCTCATGTATCTGTAGAAAGTGACAGTTCGACAGTAGTGTGACGTCACACTGAACACTTCTCATGTATCTGTAGAAAGTGACAGTTCGACAGTAGTGTGACGTCACACTGAACACTTCTCATGTAACTGTAGAAAGTGACAGTTCGACAGTAGTGTGACGTCACACTGAACACTTCTCATGTATCTGTAGAAAGTGACAGTTCGACAGTAGTGTGACGTCACACTGAACACTTCTCATGTATCTGTAGAAAGTGACAGTTCGACAGTAGTGTGACGTCACACTGAACACTTCTCATGTATCTGTAGAAAGTGACAGTTCGACAGTAGTGTGACGTCACACTGAACACTTCTCATGTATCTGTAGAAAGTGACAGTTCGACAGTAGTGTGACGTCACACTGAACACTTCTCATGTATCTGTAGAAAGTGACAGTTCGACAGTAGTGTGACGTCACACTGAACACTTCTCATGTAACTGTAGAAAGTGACAGTTCGACAGTAGTGTGACGTCACACTGAACACTTCTCATGTAACTGTAGAAAGTGACAGTTCGACAGTAGTGTGACGTCACACTGAACACTTCTCATGTAACTGTAGAAAGTGACAGTTCGACAGTAGTGTGACGTCACACTGAACACTTCTCATGTAACTGTAGAAAGTGACAGTTCGACAGTAGTGTGACGTCACACTGAACACTTCTCATGTAACTGTAGAAAGTGACAGTTCGACAGTAGTGTGACGTCACACTGAACACTTCTCATGTAACTGTAGAAAGTGACAGTTCGACAGTAGTGTGACGTCACACTGAACACTTCTCATGTAACTGTAGAAAGTGACAGTTCGACAGTAGTGTGACGTCACACTGAACACTTCTCATGTAACTGTAGAAAGTGACAGTTCGACAGTAGTGTGACGTCACACTGAACACTTCTCATGTAACTGTAGAAAGTGACAGTTCGACAGTAGTGTGACGTCACACTGAACACTTCTCATGTAACTGTAGAAAGTGACAGTTCGACAGTAGTGTGACGTCACACTGAACACTTCTCATGTAACTGTAGAAAGTGACAGTTCGACAGTAGTGTGACGTCACACTGACACACTTCTCATGTATCTGTAGAAAGTGACAGTTCGACAGTAGTGTGACGTCACACTGAACACTTCTCATGTATCTGTAGAAAGTGACAGTTCGACAGTAGTGTGACGTCACACTGAACACTTCTCATGTAACTGTAGAAAGTGACAGTTCGACAGTAGTGTGACGTCACACTGAACACTTCTCATGTAACTGTAGAAAGTGACAGTTCGACAGTAGTGTGACGTCACACTGAACACTTCTCATGTATCTGTAGAAAGTGACAGTTCGACAGTAGTGTGACGTCACACTGAACACTTCTCATGTAACTGTAGAAAGTGACAGTTCGACAGTAGTGTGACGTCACACTGAACACTTCTCATGTAACTGTAGAAAGTGACAGTTCGACAGTAGTGTGACGTCACACTGACACACTTCTCATGTAACTGTAGAAAGTGACAGTTCGACAGTAGTGTGACGTCACACTGAACACTTCTCATGTAACTGTAGAAAGTGACAGTTCGACAGTAGTGTGACGTCACACTGACACACTTCTCATGTAACTGTAGAAAGTGACAGTTCGACAGTAGTGTGACGTCACACTGAACACTTCTCATGTATCTGTAGAAAGTGACAGTTCGACAGTAGTGTGACGTCACACTGACACACTTCTCATGTATCTGTAGAAAGTGACAGTTCGACAGTAGTGTGACGTCACACTGAACACTTCTCATGTATCTGTAGAAAGTGACAGTTCGACAGTTGTGTGACGTCACACTGAACACTTCTCATGTATCTGTAGAAAGTGACAGTTCGACAGTAGTGTGACGTCACACTGAACACTTCTCATGTAACTGTAGAAAGTGACAGTTCGACAGTAGTGTGACGTCACACTGAACACTTCTCATGTAACTGTAGAAAGTGACAGTTCGACAGTAGTGTGACGTCACACTGACACACTTCTCATGTAACTGTAGAAAGTGACAGTTCGACAGTAGTGTGACGTCACACTGAACACTTCTCATGTAACTGTAGAAAGTGACAGTTCGACAGTAGTGTGACGTCACACTGAACACTTCTCATGTAACTGTAGAAAGTGACAGTTCGACAGTAGTGTGACGTCACACTGAACACTTCTCATGTATCTGTAGAAAGTGACAGTTCGACAGTAGTGTGACGTCACACTGAACACTTCTCATGTAACTGTAGAAAGTGACAGTTCGACAGTAGTGTGACGTCACACTGACACACTTCTCATGTAACTGTAGAAAGTGACAGTTCGACAGTAGTGTGACGTCACACTGAACACTTCTCATGTATCTGTAGAAAGTGACAGTTCGACAGTAGTGTGACGTCACACTGAACACTTCTCATGTATCTGTAGAAAGTGACAGTTCGACAGTAGTGTGACGTCACACTGAACACTTCTCATGTAACTGTAGAAAGTGACAGTTCGACAGTAGTGTGACGTCACACTGAACACTTCTCATGTAACTGTAGAAAGTGACAGTTCGACAGTAGTGTGACGTCACACTGACACACTTCTCATGTAACTGTAGAAAGTGACAGTTCGACAGTAGTGTGACGTCACACTGAACACTTCTCATGTAACTGTAGAAAGTGACAGTTCGACAGTAGTGTGACGTCACACTGACACACTTCTCATGTAACTGTAGAAAGTGACAGTTCGACAGTAGTGTGACGTCACACTGAACACTTCTCATGTATCTGTAGAAAGTGACAGTTCGACAGTAGTGTGACGTCACACTGAACACTTCTCATGTATCTGTAGAAAGTGACAGTTCGACAGTAGTGTGACGTCACACTGAACACTTCTCATGTAACTGTAGAAAGTGACAGTTCGACAGTAGTGTGACGTCACACTGAACACTTCTCATGTAACTGTAGAAAGTGACAGTTCGACAGTAGTGTGACGTCACACTGAACACTTCTCATGTAACTGTAGAAAGTGACAGTTCGACAGTAGTGTGACGTCACACTGAACACTTCTCATGTAACTGTAGAAAGTGACAGTTCGACAGTAGTGTGACGTCACACTGACACACTTCTCATGTAACTGTAGAAAGTGACAGTTCGACAGTAGTGTGACGTCACACTGAACACTTCTCATGTATCTGTAGAAAGTGACAGTTCGACAGTAGTGTGACGTCACACTGACACACTTCTCATGTAACTGTAGAAAGTGACAGTTCGACAGTAGTGTGACGTCACACTGAACACTTCTCATGTAACTGTAGAAAGTGACAGTTCGACAGTAGTGTGACGTCACACTGAACACTTCTCATGTATCTGTAGAAAGTGACAGTTCGACAGTAGTGTGACGTCACACTGACACACTTCTCATGTAACTGTAGAAAGTGACAGTTCGACAGTAGTGTGACGTCACACTGAACACTTCTCATGTAACTGTAGAAAGTGACAGTTCGACAGTAGTGTGACGTCACACTGAACACTTCTCATGTATCTGTAGAAAGTGACAGTTCGACAGTAGTGTGACGTCACACTGACACACTTCTCATGTATCTGTAGAAAGTGACAGTTCGACAGTAGTGTGACGTCACACTGACACACTTCTCATGTAACTGTAGAAAGTGACAGTTCGACAGTAGTGTGACGTCACACTGAACACTTCTCATGTATCTGTAGAAAGTGACAGTTCGACAGTAGTGTGACGTCACACTGAACACTTCTCATGTATCTGTAGAAAGTGACAGTTCGACAGTAGTGTGACGTCACACTGACACACTTCTCATGTAACTGTAGAAAGTGACAGTTCGACAGTAGTGTGACGTCACACTGAACACTTCTCATGTATCTGTAGAAAGTGACAGTTCGACAGTAGTGTGACGTCACACTGAACACTTCTCATGTATCTGTAGAAAGTGACAGTTCGACAGTAGTGTGACGTCACACTGAACACTTCTCATGTATCTGTAGAAAGTGACAGTTCGACAGTAGTGTGACGTCACACTGACACACTTCTCATGTAACTGTAGAAAGTGACAGTTCGACAGTAGTGTGACGTCACACTGAACACTTCTCATCAGGGTCCGAAATTAACACCCGCCAAGCGCCAAATGCGGGTAGATTTTCCATTTGGCGAGTAAATCTCAAAAGGCTATCCGCCACACTGGCGGGTGAATGTTCATACCAAAATAGTAATGTAATAAAATGTTTTTAATAAAATGTTTGTCCCGCCATAGTCTTATCTGATCGGTGAGTAGCCGAATGTAGACAAACTGCTGCGCGTCTGACAGGGCGCATTTTTAACTGAAGAACAAGCAGAGAACGAGCCCCGGTCGCACGCGCGCTCTCTCTCTCTCTCAGTGGAGACAGGCGAAAGTATAAAAGCTTCACCGTCTCCTAACCGCTGTCTTCAGCATCCGAAATTAACACCCGCCAAGCGCCAAATGCTGGTAGATTTTCCGTTTAGCGAGTAAATAATAAAATAAAATGTTCGGACACTCGGGAGGTCGTGAGATATTGCACACGTTACGAGTCAGTTAAACTGATAATCGCGTCAAAGCAGTTGGTACACGGCACGACTGTCCGGCGGCAATCACGTGAGCTTTCGTGCTAAACACAAGAGACCGGAGTTTTCAATGTTGCAGGCAATAGCTTCAGATAGAAAATGACAGAAATGTGTGTGCAAATGAACAGTAGCCATTCCTTTCAACATAAAAACGAGAGAGAGAGAGAGAAAGAGCGATTGAGAGAGAGAGAGAGAGAGAGAGAGAGAGAGAGAGGAGAGAGAGATTGAAAGTGTGTGTGTGTGTGTGTGTGTAAAATAATTTTTTTCTTTTTTTATTATAGCCTACATTTCAAATTTTGCTCTGGACAATTTTTTATGTTTGTATTCAACATAATAGGCCTACCTTATTATCTCAATTAAATGTACTGAAATGAATGTATATATGTGACACAAAAAGGCTGTTTATTATTTTGGCCGGTAAAAAATATGCTTGGCTGGTGGATTTTTTCATCTACCAGTCCCAGTGGCAGGTGAGCCAAAAAGTTAATTTCGGACCCTGCTTCTCATGTATCTGTAGAAAGTGACAGTTCGACAGTAGTGTGACGTCACACTAAACACTTCTCATGTATCTGTAGAAAGTGACAGTTCGACAGTAGTGTGACGTCACACTGAACACTTCTCATGTATCTGTAGAAAGTGACAGTTCGACAGTAGTGTGACGTCACACTGAACACTTCTCATGTAACTGTAGAAAGTGACAGTTCGACAGTAGTGTGACGTCACACTGAACACTTCTCATGTAACTGTAGAAAGTGACAGTTCGACAGTAGTGTGACGTCACACTGACACACTTCTCATGTAACTGTAGAAAGTGACAGTTCGACAGTAGTGTGACGTCACACTGAACACTTCTCATGTATCTGTAGAAAGTGACAGTTCGACAGTAGTGTGACGTCACACTGAACACTTCTCATGTAACTGTAGAAAGTGACAGTTCGACAGTAGTGTGACGTCACACTGAACACTTCTCATGTATCTGTAGAAAGTGACAGTTCGACAGTAGTGTGACGTCACACTGAACACTTCTCATGTATCTGTAGAAAGTGACAGTTCGACAGTAGTGTGACGTCACACTAAACACTTCTCATGTATCTGTAGAAAGTGACAGTTCGACAGTAGTGTGACGTCACACTGAACACTTCTCATGTAACTGTAGAAAGTGACAGTTCGACAGTAGTGTGACGTCACACTGAACACTTCTCATGTAACTGTAGAAAGTGACAGTTCGACAGTAGTGTGACGTCACACTGAACACTTCTCATGTATCTGTAGAAAGTGACAGTTCGACAGTAGTGTGACGTCACACTGAACACTTCTCATGTAACTGTAGAAAGTGACAGTTCGACAGTAGTGTGACGTCACACTGAACACTTCTCATGTATCTGTAGAAAGTGACAGTTCGACAGTAGTGTGACGTCACACTGAACACTTCTCATGTAACTGTAGAAAGTGACAGTTCGACAGTAGTGTGACGTCACACTGAACACTTCTCATGTAACTGTAGAAAGTGACAGTTCGACAGTAGTGTGACGTCACACTGAACACTTCTCATGTATCTGTAGAAAGTGACAGTTCGACAGTAGTGTGACGTCACACTAACACTTCTCATGTAACTGTAGAAAGTGACAGTTCGACAGTAGTGTGACGTCACACTGAACACTTCTCATGTATCTGTAGAAAGTGACAGTTCGACAGTAGTGTGACGTCACACTGAACACTTCTCATGTATCTGTAGAAAGTGACAGTTCGACAGTAGTGTGACGTCACACTAAACACTTCTCATGTAACTGTAGAAAGTGACAGTTCGACAGTAGTGTGACGTCACACTGACACACTTCTCATGTAACTGTAGAAAGTGACAGTTCGACAGTAGTGTGACGTCACACTGAACACTTCTCATGTATCTGTAGAAAGTGACAGTTCGACAGTAGTGTGACGTCACACTGAACACTTCTCATGTATCTGTAGAAAGTGACAGTTCGACAGTAGTGTGACGTCACACTAAACACTTCTCATGTAACTGTAGAAAGTGACAGTTCGACAGTAGTGTGACGTCACACTGACACACTTCTCATGTAACTGTAGAAAGTGACAGTTCGACAGTAGTGTGACGTCACACTGAACACTTCTCATGTATCTGTAGAAAGTGACAGTTCGACAGTAGTGTGACGTCACACTGAACACTTCTCATGTATCTGTAGAAAGTGACAGTTCGACAGTAGTGTGACGTCACACTGAACACTTCTCATGTAACTGTAGAAAGTGACAGTTCGACAGTAGTGTGACGTCACACTGAACACTTCTCATGTAACTGTAGAAAGTGACAGTTCGACAGTAGTGTGACGTCACACTGAACACTTCTCATGTATCTGTAGAAAGTGACAGTTCGACAGTAGTGTGACGTCACACTGAACACTTCTCATGTATCTGTAGAAAGTGACAGTTCGACAGTAGTGTGACGTCACACTGAACACTTCTCATGTAACTGTAGAAAGTGACAGTTCGACAGTAGTGTGACGTCACACTGAACACTTCTCATGTAACTGTAGAAAGTGACAGTTCGACAGTAGTGTGACGTCACACTGAACACTTCTCATGTAACTGTAGAAAGTGACAGTTCGACAGTAGTGTGACGTCACACTGACACACTTCTCATGTATCTGTAGAAAGTGACAGTTCGACAGTAGTGTGACGTCACACTGACACACTTCTCATGTATCTGTAGAAAGTGACAGTTCGACAGTAGTGTGACGTCACACTGAACACTTCTCATGTAACTGTAGAAAGTGACAGTTCGACAGTAGTGTGACGTCACACTGAACACTTCTCATGTAACTGTAGAAAGTGACAGTTCGACAGTAGTGTGACGTCACACTGAACACTTCTCATGTATCTGTAGAAAGTGACAGTTCGACAGTAGTGTGACGTCACACTGAACACTTCTCATGTAACTGTAGAAAGTGACAGTTCGACAGTAGTGTGACGTCACACTGAACACTTCTCATGTAACTGTAGAAAGTGACAGTTCGACAGTAGTGTGACGTCACACTGAACACTTCTCATGTAACTGTAGAAAGTGACAGTTCGACAGTAGTGTGACGTCACACTGAACACTTCTCATGTAACTGTAGAAAGTGACAGTTCGACAGTAGTGTGACGTCACACTGAACACTTCTCATGTAACTGTAGAAAGTGACAGTTCGACAGTAGTGTGACGTCACACTGAACACTTCTCATGTAACTGTAGAAAGTGACAGTTCGACAGTAGTGTGACGTCACACTGAACACTTCTCATGTATCTGTAGAAAGTGACAGTTCGACAGTAGTGTGACGTCACACTGAACACTTCTCATGTATCTGTAGAAAGTGACAGTTCGACAGTAGTGTGACGTCACACTGAACACTTCTCATGTAACTGTAGAAAGTGACAGTTCGACAGTAGTGTGACGTCACACTGAACACTTCTCATGTATCTGTAGAAAGTGACAGTTCGACAGTAGTGTGACGTCACACTGAACACTTCTCATGTATCTGTAGAAAGTGACAGTTCGACAGTAGTGTGACGTCACACTGAACACTTCTCATGTAACTGTAGAAAGTGACAGTTCGACAGTAGTGTGACGTCACACTGAACACTTCTCATGTATCTGTAGAAAGTGACAGTTCGACAGTAGTGTGACGTCACACTAAACACTTCTCATGTAACTGTAGAAAGTGACAGTTCGACAGTAGTGTGACGTCACACTGAACACTTCTCATGTAACTGTAGAAAGTGACAGTTCGACAGTAGTGTGACGTCACACTGAACACTTCTCATGTAACTGTAGAAAGTGACAGTTCGACAGTAGTGTGACGTCACACTAAACACTTCTCATGTATCTGTAGAAAGTGACAGTTCGACAGTAGTGTGACGTCACACTGAACACTTCTCATGTAACTGTAGAAAGTGACAGTTCGACAGTAGTGTGACGTCACACTAAACACTTCTCATGTATCTGTAGAAAGTGACAGTTCGACAGTAGTGTGACGTCACACTAAACACTTCTCATGTAACTGTAGAAAGTGACAGTTCGACAGTAGTGTGACGTCACACTGAACACTTCTCATGTAACTGTAGAAAGTGACAGTTCGACAGTAGTGTGACGTCACACTGAACACTTCTCATGTAACTGTAGAAAGTGACAGTTCGACAGTAGTGTGACGTCACACTGAACACTT
>NC_136878.1:45738697-45869424 GCF_949152265.1 Phoxinus phoxinus | reverse complement strand
AGTATCTGTAGAAAGTGACAGTTCGACAGTAGTGTGACGTCACACTGAACACTTCTCATGTAACTGTAGAAAGTGACAGTTCGACAGTAGTGTGACGTCACACTGAACACTTCTCATGTAACTGTAGAAAGTGACAGTTCGACAGTAGTGTGACGTCACACTGAACACTTCTCATGTATCTGTAGAAAGTGACAGTTCGACAGTAGTGTGACGTCACACTAAACACTTCTCATGTAACTGTAGAAAGTGACAGTTCGACAGTAGTGTGACGTCACACTGAACACTTCTCATGTATCTGTAGAAAGTGACAGTTCGACAGTAGTGTGACGTCACACTGAACACTTCTCATGTATCTGTAGAAAGTGACAGTTCGACAGTAGTGTGACGTCACACTGAACACTTCTCATGTAACTGTAGAAAGTGACAGTTCGACAGTAGTGTGACGTCACACTGACACACTTCTCATGTAACTGTAGAAAGTGACAGTTCGACAGTAGTGTGACGTCACACTAAACACTTCTCATGTATCTGTAGAAAGTGACAGTTCGACAGTAGTGTGACGTCACACTGAACACTTCTCATGTAACTGTAGAAAGTGACAGTTCGACAGTAGTGTGACGTCACACTGAACACTTCTCATGTAACTGTAGAAAGTGACAGTTCGACAGTAGTGTGACGTCACACTGAACACTTCTCATGTATCTGTAGAAAGTGACAGTTCGACAGTAGTGTGACGTCACACTGAACACTTCTCATGTAACTGTAGAAAGTGACAGTTCGACAGTAGTGTGACGTCACACTGACACACTTCTCATGTATCTGTAGAAAGTGACAGTTCGACAGTAGTGTGACGTCACACTGACACACTTCTCATGTATCTGTAGAAAGTGACAGTTCGACAGTAGTGTGACGTCACACTGAACACTTCTCATGTAACTGTAGAAAGTGACAGTTCGACAGTAGTGTGACGTCACACTGAACACTTCTCATGTAACTGTAGAAAGTGACAGTTCGACAGTAGTGTGACGTCACACTGAACACTTCTCATGTATCTGTAGAAAGTGACAGTTCGACAGTAGTGTGACGTCACACTGAACACTTCTCATGTAACTGTAGAAAGTGACAGTTCGACAGTAGTGTGACGTCACACTGAACACTTCTCATGTAACTGTAGAAAGTGACAGTTCGACAGTAGTGTGACGTCACACTGAACACTTCTCATGTAACTGTAGAAAGTGACAGTTCGACAGTAGTGTGACGTCACACTGAACACTTCTCATGTATCTGTAGAAAGTGACAGTTCGACAGTAGTGTGACGTCACACTGAACACTTCTCATGTATCTGTAGAAAGTGACAGTTCGACAGTAGTGTGACGTCACACTGAACACTTCTCATGTAACTGTAGAAAGTGACAGTTCGACAGTAGTGTGACGTCACACTGAACACTTCTCATGTATCTGTAGAAAGTGACAGTTCGACAGTAGTGTGACGTCACACTGAACACTTCTCATGTAACTGTAGAAAGTGACAGTTCGACAGTAGTGTGACGTCACACTGAACACTTCTCATGTATCTGTAGAAAGTGACAGTTCGACAGTAGTGTGACGTCACACTGAACACTTCTCATGTAACTGTAGAAAGTGACAGTTCGACAGTAGTGTGACGTCACACTGAACACTTCTCATCTATCTGTAGAAAGTGACAGTTCGACAGTAGTGTGACGTCACACTAAACACTTCTCATGTAACTGTAGAAAGTGACAGTTCGACAGTAGTGTGACGTCACACTAAACACTTCTCATGTAACTGTAGAAAGTGACAGTTCGACAGTAGTGTGACGTCACACTAAACACTTCTCATGTATCTGTAGAAAGTGACAGTTCGACAGTAGTGTGACGTCACACTAAACACTTCTCATGTATCTGTAGAAAGTGACAGTTCGACAGTAGTGTGACGTCACACTAAACACTTCTCATGTAACTGTAGAAAGTGACAGTTCGACAGTAGTGTGACGTCACACTAAACACTTCTCATGTATCTGTAGAAAGTGACAGTTCGACAGTAGTGTGACGTCACACTAAACACTTCTCATGTAACTGTAGAAAGTGACAGTTCGACAGTAGTGTGACGTCACACTGAACACTTCTCATGTAACTGTAGAAAGTGACAGTTCGACAGTAGTGTGACGTCACACTGAACACTTCTCATGTAACTGTAGAAAGTGACAGTTCGACAGTAGTGTGACGTCACACTGAACACTTCTCATGTAACTGTAGAAAGTGACAGTTCGACAGTAGTGTGACGTCACACTGAACACTTCTCATGTAACTGTAGAAAGTGACAGTTCGACAGTAGTGTGACGTCACACTGAACACTTCTCATGTATCTGTAGAAAGTGACAGTTCGACAGTAGTGTGACGTCACACTGAACACTTCTCATGTAACTGTAGAAAGTGACAGTTCGACAGTAGTGTGACGTCACACTGAACACTTCTCATGTAACTGTAGAAAGTGACAGTTCGACAGTAGTGTGACGTCACACTGAACACTTCTCATGTAACTGTAGAAAGTGACAGTTCGACAGTAGTGTGACGTCACACTGAACACTTCTCATGTAACTGTAGAAAGTGACAGTTCGACAGTAGTGTGACGTCACACTGAACACTTCTCATGTAACTGTAGAAAGTGACAGTTCGACAGTAGTGTGACGTCACACTGACACACTTCTCATGTAACTGTAGAAAGTGACAGTTCGACAGTAGTGTGACGTCACACTGAACACTTCTCATGTATCTGTAGAAAGTGACAGTTCGACAGTAGTGTGACGTCACACTAAACACTTCTCATGTAACTGTAGAAAGTGACAGTTCGACAGTAGTGTGACGTCACACTGAACACTTCTCATGTAACTGTAGAAAGTGACAGTTCGACAGTAGTGTGACGTCACACTGAACACTTCTCATGTAACTGTAGAAAGTGACAGTTCGACAGTAGTGTGGCGTCACACTAAACACTTCTCATGTATCTGTAGAAAGTGACAGTTCGACAGTAGTGTGACGTCACACTGAACACTTCTCATGTAACTGTAGAAAGTGACAGTTCGACAGTAGTGTGACGTCACACTGAACACTTCTCATGTAACTGTAGAAAGTGACAGTTCGACAGTAGTGTGACGTCACACTGAACACTTCTCATGTATCTGTAGAAAGTGACAGTTCGACAGTAGTGTGACGTCACACTAAACACTTCTCATGTATCTGTAGAAAGTGACAGTTCGACAGTAGTGTGACGTCACACTGAACACTTCTCATGTATCTGTAGAAAGTGACAGTTCGACAGTAGTGTGACGTCACACTGAACACTTCTCATGTAACTGTAGAAAGTGACAGTTCGACAGTAGTGTGACGTCACACTAAACACTTCTCATGTAACTGTAGAAAGTGACAGTTCGACAGTAGTGTGACGTCACACTGAACACTTCTCATGTAACTGTAGAAAGTGACAGTTCGACAGTAGTGTGACGTCACACTGAACACTTCTCATGTAACTGTAGAAAGTGACAGTTCGACAGTAGTGTGACGTCACACTGAATACTTCTCATGTAACTGTAGAAAGTGACAGTTCGACAGTAGTGTGACGTCACACTGAACACTTCTCATGTATCTGTAGAAAGTGACAGTTCGACAGTAGTGTGACGTCACACTGAACACTTCTCATGTATCTGTAGAAAGTGACAGTTCGACAGTAGTGTGACGTCACACTGAACACTTCTCATGTATCTGTAGAAAGTGACAGTTCGACAGTAGTGTGACGTCACACTGACACACTTCTCATGTAACTGTAGAAAGTGACAGTTCGACAGTAGTGTGACGTCACACTGAACACTTCTCATGTAACTGTAGAAAGTGACAGTTCGACAGTAGTGTGACGTCACACTGAACACTTCTCATGTAACTGTAGAAAGTGACAGTTCGACAGTAGTGTGACGTCACACTGAACACTTCTCATGTATCTGTAGAAAGTGACAGTTCGACAGTAGTGTGACGTCACACTAAACACTTCTCATGTAACTGTAGAAAGTGACAGTTCGACAGTAGTGTGACGTCACACTGAACACTTCTCATGTAACTGTAGAAAGTGACAGTTCGACAGTAGTGTGACGTCACACTGAACACTTCTCATGTAACTGTAGAAAGTGACAGTTCGACAGTAGTGTGACGTCACACTGAACACTTCTCATGTAACTGTAGAAAGTGACAGTTCGACAGTAGTGTGACGTCACACTAAACACTTCTCATGTAACTGTAGAAAGTGACAGTTCGACAGTAGTGTGACGTCACACTAAACACTTCTCATGTAACTGTAGAAAGTGACAGTTCGACAGTAGTGTGACGTCACACTGAACACTTCTCATGTATCTGTAGAAAGTGACAGTTCGACAGTAGTGTGACGTCACACTGAACACTTCTCATGTAACTGTAGAAAGTGACAGTTCGACAGTAGTGTGACGTCACACTGAACACTTCTCATGTATCTGTAGAAAGTGACAGTTCGACAGTAGTGTGACGTCACACTAAACACTTCTCATGTAACTGTAGAAAGTGACAGTTCGACAGTAGTGTGACGTCACACTGAACACTTCTCATGTATCTGTAGAAAGTGACAGTTCGACAGTAGTGTGACGTCACACTGAACACTTCTCATGTAACTGTAGAAAGTGACAGTTCGACAGTAGTGTGACGTCACACTAAACACTTCTCATGTAACTGTAGAAAGTGACAGTTCGACAGTAGTGTGACGTCACACTAAACACTTCTCATGTATCTGTAGAAAGTGACAGTTCGACAGTAGTGTGACGTCACACTGAACACTTCTCATGTAACTGTAGAAAGTGACAGTTCGACAGTAGTGTGACGTCACACTGAACACTTCTCATGTATCTGTAGAAAGTGACAGTTCGACAGTAGTGTGACGTCACACTGAACACTTCTCATGTAACTGTAGAAAGTGACAGTTCGACAGTAGTGTGACGTCACACTAAACACTTCTCATGTAACTGTAGAAAGTGACAGTTCGACAGTAGTGTGACGTCACACTGAACACTTCTCATGTATCTGTAGAAAGTGACAGTTCGACAGTAGTGTGACGTCACACTGAACACTTCTCATGTATCTGTAGAAAGTGACAGTTCGACAGTAGTGTGACGTCACACTGAACACTTCTCATGTAACTGTAGAAAGTGACAGTTCGACAGTAGTGTGACGTCACACTGAACACTTCTCATGTATCTGTAGAAAGTGACAGTTCGACAGTAGTGTGACGTCACACTGAACACTTCTCATGTATCTGTAGAAAGTGACAGTTCGACAGTAGTGTGACGTCACACTAAACACTTCTCATGTAACTGTAGAAAGTGACAGTTCGACAGTAGTGTGACGTCACACTGAACACTTCTCATGTATCTGTAGAAAGTGACAGTTCGACAGTAGTGTGACGTCACACTGAACACTTCTCATGTATCTGTAGAAAGTGACAGTTCGACAGTAGTGTGACGTCACACTAAACACTTCTCATGTAACTGTAGAAAGTGACAGTTCGACAGTAGTGTGACGTCACACTGAACACTTCTCATGTAACTGTAGAAAGTGACAGTTCGACAGTAGTGTGACGTCACACTGAACACTTCTCATGTAACTGTAGAAAGTGACAGTTCGACAGTAGTGTGACGTCACACTGAACACTTCTCATCTATCTGTAGAAAGTGACTGTGAAAGACTGTGAAAGTATGGCTACTAGACAGGAAAATAAATATCATGCTAGCTTGAGGCATTTTTCCCCCCACTTTGTTAGACCCTTAGGGTATTTGTGCGCGTGTTGTGTTTTTTGTGTTAAAAAGTCCACGCTGGGTTGATTTTCATCAGATTCCTTTGTAAAGCATTAAGAAGGCACATTTATTCACACGCAGGGACCTTTTTCTTCCGTATGTCGGTTCTGTTAAGTTTTTGAAGGCATGTATTCTTTCAAGTATCTTTATCTCCACTGCAAATGAAACAGCTTGCGTGTTCTTCATTTGAATTTCCTCCCTGGAGTTCAAGCCAGGTGTGTCCAAACCATTACGCTGAGGCGACGGCTCCCTCCTGGGCCATTAGCATAGAGAGAGAAGACGCTTCCAATCCTGTGAAGAGGTGACAGAGAGACGGATGAATGATGAGCAGAACAGAAGGAGTGGACATGGAAGAAAAGTGAAACGAGATGAAGAACGAGAAGAAAAGGACATGTGCTGATTGAGAGCAGAAAATAATGAGACGACAGAGAGCAACACACATGTGGAGTCGTGATTGTGGAGGACCTTTTGTATGAAAAAAAAAAGGTCTGCCGCAAATGCTCACCAATAGTGTAAAAATCACCATTGCCATGTCATTGGAGTTCGTTAAAGGGGTGGTTGAATATGATTAGACTTTTCTAACTTTAGTTAGTGTGTAATGTTTCTGTTTGATCATAAACAACATCTGCAAAGTTACAACGCTCAAAGTTCAAAGCAAAGGGAGATATAAGGACTACACTCTAAAAAAAAAGTGGTTCTTCACCGGTTCTTCAGGGGTTATCCGCAATGATTTTCCTCGTGTGTTAATATGTTTCCTTGTAATCATGTATGATTTGCAAAAATGAAAACTGCTGCGTCTGTTTAGATTAGAGAATCAAAGTGTATGCTGTTGTTCACACGCTACATTATGGCCAAGCACGCGCGCTTAAAATAGCATATGACTAACGCGCGGCGCCACTGTCTTTAGACTGGGTTTCTCCTGGTCAGTGGCGGAGTTGTTTTTTGAAACTGCAAAATAGCACCAGGGAACGTTTGCGCCGGAACACACTCCTCTTTTCACTGATTTATAGATTATTAAGACAGAATATGCTAATAAATGACTAGAAGATAACTACACATAATCTACATAAATTCATCAACTAACCATTCAGAAATGTCCTGTTCTTCTACATGTTGTCACTTCTTCTTGAGTGTCTCCATCTTTCTGACTCCGGTTTGAACATAAAAGGCTAAAGGTTTTTGACATTTTCAGTGCGTGTGTGTGTGTGTGTGTGTGTGTGTGTGAGGTAAAAGTACACGACCTCTTGAAGCTCCGCCCCCCTGTGCCGGGAGCCACAGCTCATTTGCATTTAAAGGGACAGACACACAAAACGGTGCATTTTTGCAAACACTCAAAATTTTAACATGCCATATAAAAATATACACACTCTGGGGGCATCAGAGACTTATTTTACATCTTGTGAAAAGGGCATTATACCACCCCTTTAAATGTATAAGGAAAAGAAGCATAATAGGTAACACTTTACAATAAGGTTCATTTATTAAACATCAATTAATGTATTAACTAACATGACCTAACAATGAGCAATACATTTGTTACAGTATTTATTAATATGTGTTAATGTTAGTTAATATGAATAAAGCTGTTCATTGTTTGTTCATGTTAGTTCACAGTGCATTAACTCATGTTAACAAGATTTTAATAAAGTATTAGTAAAGGTTGAAATTAACATTAACAAAGATGAATAAATGCTGTATAAGTGCAGTTCATTATTAGTTAATGTTATCTAATGAAGTTAACTAATGTTAACTAATGAACCTTATTGTAAAGTGTTACCGCATAATACATGGTTTAAATGATGGTTTGACCCTCAGACTGATGTAAGCACGCCACCTACAGAAGAAGCCATGCTTATAATGAATTATAGCCCCATTTATACTTATTTATAAGTATTGATATTCTATAAATATATTTATAAAGGCTCATTAAGACCTTTACTGCATTATATCAATAGTTATAGTTGATTTATAAATGTATAAAATAGCTCCAGAGACACTTGTTTGTTGTATCAATTAGTTATTAATTATGTCTTTATGACTAATAATGTTTGCATTCATGAATGGTAATTGATTTGTTAAATATACATCTGATCAGCCATATTGCATATAGCAGTTTGGAATTATACTTTTAAAAATATTGTTGCAGTGTTTTGCTAGTATGAAACATTACAAAAAAAATTCAACTGGTTGTATAGGTTGTATAAATGTATGATTTCTGTTGTTGTTTTTCAGGAATTATTGTTCATTAGTTATATTTACAAGTAAACAACTTCAGATGTATACTGAGCACATCTTCATGATCGACAGTTGCTTTGGGAAAATTGCATCCTATGTTTTCAGTTTACTTAAAGCCATCAATGAGACATTCATATAGGTTAGTAGCTGTATTATCACTCACAATAAGTATTTAAAATAAAACAACATGGCTATTATTAACAATATATTCACTTATTTGACAAAAAAAAATCTGAATTACTAAAAAGTCATTGTAACTATAATATAATAACATTATAGCAATGCAGGTTGCATCGATACATTCATGGAACCATACAATTGATTATATTAATAGGCCTACTTATAAATCAGTGTATAATGGATTATGAGCATTCGCATTGAAAATCAAATGCATGACTTATAAGTAATCATAAGTAATCATACAAAATATTATAAATGCATTATACTATAACTGTTCTTATAATGCAATATCGGTCTTAATGAGTCTTTATAAATGTATTTTTAAAATAGTAATACTCTGAGCTACTGTATAGTTCATTATAAGCAAGGTCTTCATACCGATAAGATCTGCCACGGCTCACACTTCTTGATTATTTCGATCTCAATTTATCACCATTATTTTATCTATAGAGTATCAATAGGACACCGAGGCAAAAATATGAACATAACATGGCATAACTCAAGACTGAAAAGGGCAACAACACCAATGCAATAACACAGTAAAACAGTGAGCCATAATGCGCATGAATTATTCATGCTGTGGTGCATGCTGGGAACCTGCCCTGTCTTCAGCGCTACAGACATCACAGAATAGCAGATTTGTGCAGTGATTGTTCTAGTACAGCTAATTGAGCAGCTGCACATTCAGTTCCACTCAGACACTCGAGTGTGTGTGTGTGTCTGTGTGTGTGTCTGTGTGTGTGTCTGTGTGTCTGTGTCTGTGTGTGTGTTTGTCTGTCTCATATCACATCAGGGTTTGTCCGGCTAGTTTTGACCAATATAATCCCTTCTGCAATGACTAAAAAACTTAGTGAGCAAGAAATCTGCTTCTTCAGATACATTCAAAATTAGCTTTTATTTATTTATATATGTATGTATGTATGCATTTATTTATTTATTTGTATTTTTTTATAATTTCATTTTATTTTTTAGGGTGGGGGGTTTGCCATTTAGACTACAGGTAAAAAGTAATTAAATCATTATTAATAATATTATAAAACTATAATTTGTTACACACAGAGACTCAAAGGTCTTCCCTTCAACCCATCAAAATAAAAGTTTGGCTTAACTTGAAGAAATTGTGACAGAAATATAGTACTACTGGGCCTCATTGTAAAAATGTATAAATTGTTCAAATTAAACCTTTAAAACTATCCAGAAAAATAAATAAATAAATAAATTATAGGAAATCGTAGAGCCCTACATTTGTTCTATTTGCTTAACTTTGAATAAATAGATGTTAAATTATATACATTTCATAATTTATTTAATTTAATTAGACATGTTTTTTGATTACTAAAATTATTTTAACCATTAAAAATCCATTCTGGAATGGATCCCTTCCAATAAAAAATATAAATAAAAAAAGATTCCACAGGGCCATAAAAGTGTTATTCATTAAAAGCACACACTCAATTGTTAGTGTCCTCAATGATATCCTGCAGTCATTCTCTATATCATAAATTCCTCCTTTTTTGTCCCGTTTTCCAGTTATGGCACCATCTGATAAGGTCAAGTTGAGATCTGAATGCCAGGAACAAAGAAATTGGCATGTCATCTGCACATTAAACCGATGAAAAGAGGTCTAAACTCACACAGCGGCGTTCACAATCGGCAGAGCTGTGCACAATATGAGATATCCCACAAAAGGGCTGCCATTTCAATATCCGCTCCTTTAATAGTTTAATGAATGCGAGAGCCGCAGTATCATATGCAGCAGATATCATCTCTAATCTGAGGCGAGGAGCCAATGGGGACTAAATAACAAAACAGCTTTTAGAGCCATTTTCCTCCCATAATCTTTTGTCACTTCAGTCTCTCTCATCGTCAGGTTTTCACTTTAATTGCCTTTAATTTTTGCAGAAACGTTTCTATTTTTTGATTGGCATGTAAAGACATGAAGGTGATTAAATGACAATTTTTTACCCATTCTTTATGTAATTTAAGAAGCTTCTTTTGGAAGCAATAGCGCAGCATATTATAAAACCGATCTTTTAGCCACTGATACTGTCTGTAAGTGTGTCTTGAAACGCTCCAGTCTCCACTGAACCGCCGGTCAAACGTCTCTCCAGAACAGCTTTATTAGGTCACGCGTGTAATTCCAGAGATTAATAATGAGGGACACGCATTCATTAAGATGAAGGCAGCCGCTTAAATTGCACAGTGTCTGATTAAAAACCTGGAGGTGATTAGATTGACTAATGAGAGTAAACACAGACTGAGTTTCTGTACTCCTTCATTTCTCTCATGTCTGCCTTCTGTTCTGATGGAGAACACGACCGCTCGTCTTTTATAGGCGACCGTTGAGCGTTTTACATCAGCGCTTTAGGAATGTGCTGCAAGACATTTTTTATTTTGTTCTCTTAATCTCTGTATTAATGGCGCTCCACGAATAACTCAGTGCTTACACTGATATAGTTCATATAGTGGCAAATTAGAATGAATGAATGGACGAATGAATGAATGAATGAATGACCGAACTAATGAATGAATGAATGAATGAATGAATGAATGAATGAATGAATGAATGAACTAATGAATGAATGAATGAATGAATGAATGAACGAATGAATGAATGAACGAATGAGCGAATGAGTGAATGAATGAATGAATGAATGAACGGTAGAATTAATGAATTCATTAATTAATTAATGAACAAACGAATGAATGAACGGTAGAATTAATGAATTCATTAATTAATTAATGAACAAACGAACGAATGGACGAATGAACGAACAAACTAATGAATGAATGGATGAATAAATGAATGAATGAATGGATGAATGAATGAATGAACGTCCGAATGAATGAATGAATGAACAAACGAATGAATGAATGAATGAATGAATGAATGAACGGTAGAATTAATGAATTCATTAATTAATGAACAAACGAACGAATGGACGAACGAACGAACAAACTAATTAATGAATGGATGAATGAATGAATGAACGTCCGAATTAATGAATGAATGAATAAACGTATGGACAAATGAATGAACGAACGAATGAATGAACAAACAAACGAACGAATGAATGAATGAATGAGTGAGTGAACGAACGAATAACTGAATGGACGAACAAATGAATGAACAAAGGAATGAATGAATGAATGAACCAACGAATGAATGACTGAATGGACGAACCAATGAACGAACGAACGAACAAATGAATGGATGGACAAATAAATGAATTGACAGACGAATGAATGAATGAACGAATGAATTAATAAATGAATGAATGCATGAATGAATGAATGAATGGACGAATGAATAAATTAATTAATGAATTAATTAATTAATGGACGAATTAATGAATGAACGGATGAATGGACAAATGAATGAATGAATGAATGAATGAATGGTATTTTTAAGGGATATTATTAATCTATAAGCTATTTTATGACTTGCATAGCTTATTGCAGTCAATAAAAACTAGTTTATAAGATTTAAAATATGAAAAGAGTGTTTACAATAGAAGGTATTATCAGATTTAAGGCTGAACTGCTCATTTAATTTCTAAGCTTATTTTCTCCAAAGTCAGCTGCATATAAATAAGAAAACCGAATCATAATAATGGTGCGCTATTTGTTGTTTTATTTTGCTGTTGCTTTTTTTTCTTCTAAAATGGTTTGTAGATTAATTATCATTCTTATGTTCTGAAATCTTGCTAATTTATTAGAAAAAAATCCCATTATAAAGATAGCAACCACTTCACTTCTCATCAGGGTGAGTGATGTTTATAATATGCAATTCAGTTTATATGCAATGCAATTTCAAATATTAGTCTATTGCACAAACTATTGCATTGACTGAGGGAGAAAAGTATGAAAGTTGCCAGCCATTGCCATCCAGCGGTGCAATATGCTTTATTTTCAACATTCTTGCAATAGTTTACAGTAAAATCAACGTTAAATGTTGCAAATTACTTATAGAGTACTGTAAAATAAATGTACTTTCAGGAAAGCCTCTAATTCAGCGAAATGTACAGGGCCGGGTTTCCTGATAACGATGTATTTTAGCTCTTAAGAGCGCTCTCTACGTGCAAGGTTACGAACGCCCGCGGCAATTCCACGCGCGTTTCCCAAAAATGCACTTAACATGAACGCGCGAGAACGCGTTCTACGTGCTACTTAAGAGTCGCTGTCCATTTGCGAAGTGCTGAAATATAACTTTATATGGATTCCTATTCTGGGGTGCGTTTCCCGAAAGCATCGTTAGCCAACTATGATCGCAAGTTCCGCCGTTATCAGCATAGTTCAACGATTTGGTGTTTCCCGAAACCATCGTTCCAACGAACGTTCGCAAACAGCATCGTAAACTTGTGTGGTTGCAACGACAGCTCTGGAGCTGTGGTTAGAAGCATAGTTTCTAGTTTACATGAGATGTAGACTGAATAAATCCTTATCTTTAGCTAAATAAGCAAGCTGACATTCAGTACAACCCGTATTTTTTATTTAGAATACATACAAATGTAATTTACGTCTTTTAGTTTGTCAAGAGATTTAAAGCACCGTTTTTGAAGACTGCGCATGTGCGAACGTGCTCAACTATGTAAGAACGAGCCAAATATTGAGTCTGGTAATAAAGCAAAGTAACTGAGAAAAATTTGAAATGGTCTTCAGATGCCATGTATGTAACTTATATGACGAAATCTAGCGTTAATTCGATCTCAAACAGATTAATTAAAAAAAGTTATTAGTCCACCACGTGCGAGACGTCATAAACCAACGTGGTTGAACGATACTTTACGACATTCGGTTTCGGGAAACACTCGTGACTAGCTAGTTGATTTCTCCAACGATGCATCGTACTATGGTAGTTAAGCAGTGAGCTATATAGTTGTACGGGAAACGCACCCCTGAACGTTTAACCTAATAATCGTCATTTGTTGTGGATTAGCAATCAAGACAAGTCTAAAGCACCCACAGACGGAGGCACTGACAAAATGGCAAAAAAAAAAAAAAAAAAAAAAAGATACCTTTCAAAAAGATTACATTAAAGAGTGCCTTTACTTAACAGGGAGGAAGATGAGGAGGTGGAAGAGGAGGACGACGACTAAGATGGCATGGGACCACATGATGGCAAACCAAGAAATCGCCAATACATGGCTGGTTTTCGTGCACGTCATTGACAGATTTTTTTGAATTCATCCCTATTTTGCCCAGTCTTTGAAGCATATTTTCCAAATTACTTCTTTTATATATTTTGTTTGTTAATTCATTTAATTTAGGTGTGTATTTCTAT
This sequence comes from Phoxinus phoxinus, assembly GCF_949152265.1. Lineage (NCBI taxonomy): Eukaryota > Metazoa > Chordata > Actinopteri > Cypriniformes > Leuciscidae > Phoxinus > Phoxinus phoxinus. The sequence goes on along the minus strand of NC_136878.1, from coordinate 45,855,841 downwards.
CTTTTTCTTCCCTTTTTAATTATTTCATTTATAAATTCATGTAAACAAAAAATGAGTAAAATAAAGTGTACAATAAAGTACAATCAAAACATTATTATATTAGCCTACTTACGTTGCAGTGTGTTAAATCTAGATAAAAGTATAATCTGCCAGTTGTCCTGCAGGTGACCTCATAAATCTGTCTTCTTACGATGCACTTGGGGATGTACGATTACTCCAGAGCACTCGTAGTTCTACGAAGATTTTCAAGTGCTACTTAAGCTACGATGCTTTTGGGAAACAGACCGTAATATTAAGATCAGTCGTTCGATCGTTTTTACGATCAACTTAGGCTTACGATGCTTTTGGGAAACGCAGCCCAGTAAAGTACACAGCATTACTGTACACTCTAAACAATGCTGGGTTGTTTCAACCTAATTTTGGGTCAAATATGGACAAACCCAGCTGTTGGGTTACATTTTTAAATTAAATTTTTAACCCAACGTTTGGGTTTGTCCATATTTGACCCAAAATTGGGTTGAAACAACTCAGCATTTTTTAGAGTGTATGTACAAAATGTTTACCATATTATTAAAATAACTAAAATGAGAGAATATTTGGTGAAAGAAAGCATGTCCCGAATGACATCCAGTTTTGAGCTGTTGTGTTATGAAATGTCATGGTTTTGGTGCTTCGGACTCAGTATTTGTCAAATGTAGCACCCGTGTGAATGGTGGGGGTGTCTGCATATGACCCAAGCATCATAAACAACACTGATGAATATTATATTGCAGACGCAGGACTGATTTTGTCCTATGATCCTCTCCAATATGAAGAGTGTCTCATATCTTATCATATGCTGTGTTATATGATCCAGTGCGCACGTCGACCCAGTTATAGTGTGCTGTAAAAGTAACATGATAACACTACACAAATCTCCCCATCCCACTCTCAGAAATAAATAAATAAGTGTTGCACGTGTTGTGCTGATGTGCTTTGAAGCGCCGCTCTTTTATTTCTCACTTGATGTTGTTGCTTTCTTTGAATTCATGCAATCTAAAGCCTTTGGTCTCACGGTTCCCAGTCTCTCTGGCTCAGACCCTGTGTGCAGAATGAAGGATCTGACCTGAGAGTGTCTTTGCCATCTTATTTTAAAAATATGAGACCAATATTTGTGGTTGGATGATCATATACAGCATGCCTGGATTCATTTCCAGTGCAGACGAGCAAATAAACTGGTCAAGAACTGCATGGGAAACTCTGCGATGCTGATACTCTGTTGTCCTACATTCGAAAGCTTTAAGATGTTTCTGCTTGCGTAAATCAACTCAAGTGTCACAGTTATGTTCAGTTTGTTTAAGTATTCATGGACTTTTAGTTTATATTCAGTAGCTTTCTGTCTTCCTTTGTTAATTTTCCTTTATTTCCATGTTCATCGTCATTATGCTTCAGCTGTTTAATTTTTATGTCTATATGGTGTTTTTAATCTGCTTTAAGACAAACCATGTAAGTTCATAAGTCGACAGCATTGCTGAGTATTTTCTGCTTAAAACTGCAGTGAACCAAAGACAGTCTCAAAAACACGGTTTGAAATCGCTGGTGTTTCTGACGTCACAAACTACATTTTAACCTATTTAATTAAATACATAAATAGTATAAAAACTTACTGTTATAGTTGTTAAAAATAATAATCATTCATATTACTGTTATTAGTTGTTATTATTAAAGTATGCTTCTTTAATGTATTGGATTTAAGCTTAATAATATGAATATTTAATAATAATATTTTTTGCAATATTTGTTTATTTATTTATTTATTTTTATCTTGTGATTTGGGTGTGTAATTTTATTCATGACATTCATGTCTGCACTACAGATCATTCCTTTCACGGCTTTTCATCCACTCATGTTGGTCTGTAGATCTTCTAGAAATAAATTGTGATGGAAACACTGCCAGACTACAATTGCCATTTCAGTGGATCATATTTGTGCTTGCTTCATATGTAAGTATATTCATATAAAACGTGAGTCATTAATGTCACGCCAGTATAATGTCATCGTCAGCAGATGGACTCCATCATGTGTTATCTCCGAGCACATCTTCTCCCGCAGGACAGATACGAGATACATGTGTAATGAACATGAAGTGTGTTGAGCGCCTCTGGCCGATGTTGACTGTCATCTTATTCAAATTTCTCTTTCATTGACAATCTATCTGTGCATCAGTACCGAAAACACTCATCTCTCTCAACGATGATTCTTCCGGTTGGGATCCCTCAAGCAATGATTAAACATCAAGATTTACATAAAGCAGAAACTGATTTTAAAAAAAAGCTACCTTACCTGTGCCAGCCTTAGCGGACACTCTCACAGTTATCTACGGCTTACCGTGCTTTAGGCCATCATATACTAACACACTGTGACATTATTTTGAACAAAATCAGACCTCAGGTTTTACGTACTTCGGCTCAATCCCAATTCACCCCTTGGCCCTAACCCTCCGTTTAGCGCGTTCAAGGGGTAGGGTGTCCCGATTCTTGTTGCGATAGAGGGGTAGGGCGAAGGGGTAGCGCTACATAGCCCTTGAAACGGAGATTTCTCAGAGGCACACTCCGAGCGGAGGGCTACGAGAAAGTTCGTAGAATGCTTTGCGAATCACCGGCGAGATGGCTTCACAAACGGTGAAAGAAAGTCACAAATGTAAGTATTTCCTAATATGGTGGTTTTCTTCAAAACAATCATAAAAAAGAGATCGCTAATTCAGCCGCTAGCATGTTGCCTCGGTAACCAGGCAGACAGTGTTGCTTGCTTCGCTACTAACGTTAGTAACCTGGTAGCGTTAATGAAGCTAAACTAAACTAAACTAAGAAGCATTTGTTCTCACATGTCTGTATAAAGCGAGTGAATCAGTCTGGCATCGCGTGGTTATCGTGTAAGTTAAACACAACACAGTCAATAACTCAATTATAGCCATGTATTTCACATTGAAACATTTACTTTCGCTTTACACTACCAGCAGCCCATACGACTGAGATTGCCACAGTGGAGGACGGCATAATGGTATCGTTGTCAGTCATTGTCATGAAGAAATCCTGTAAAACCTTGTCGCTTCCATAACGTCAGAGCCATCATCGACGACTGATGACGTATCGGGTTTATGAAGGGTCGTTCCATTTCGTAGGGGAATATTTCAACCCCTTGGCCATTGTAACTCTGTTTTAAGGGCCAAGGGGTACACTCAAAAACAAGGGGCAGGGCAAGGGGTGAATTGGGATTGAGCCAAAGTTTTACCCCTAAGTGAAAAAAAGGAAAAAAATAACTTTCGCAAATCCCAAACCTCTAACTTTGCAGTGCAAGTCGCCCCACGCTATTTGTGCACCATGCATTATACCTCAAATATCAGAACTGGATTTACAATTTTCAACCAGACGAATGATACAGAACATGAAACATTAAAGGAGGGACCCGAGCCACATCACAGAGACTCAGGGGTCTTTTACACGACACTGATATGCTTAAAGGAGAACTCCGGTCAATTTTAACATTGAGCTTAATTTTTAGTAAATTTGGAGTGCTGTCAATACAGAGAACAACGACGAAAATCTGTGTTGCCTATACAGTGTTATCCTCTTTTTAAAATTTACACCCTATTGACTTGAATGGGGCAAGTTTTAAACTTAACCAGTTCTTAGTCTTATCATCCTTGATGTGTCATTACAAGTGCCCAGCCACGTTGAGTGATTCCTTCAGAGTGAACACGAGTGAATCTGACTGCAGTAGATGTGAAAGATATTAATAAAAATGATGTTATTTCAGCCAGCGCAAATACCTGTATTTAGTTCCTGTTTTCGGTCGAAGTCCAAAGTAGTCGATTGTCGAGTTCACGCGCATAGGATTAGTTACTATGATCACGCGCGTGAACTCGACAATCGACTACTTTGGACTTCCCCCGAAAACAGGAACTAAATACAGGTATGTGCGCTGGCTGATATAACATAATTTTTATTAATATCTTTCACATCTACTGCAGTCAGATTCACTCGTGTTGAACACACACTCACTCTGAAGGAATCATCTAACATGGCTGGGCACTTGTATGACACATCAAGGATGATAAGAGAAATAAAAGCAGGTTTAAAACTTGCCCCATTGAAGTCAACAGGGTGCAAATTTTTTAAATAGGATAACACGGTGTAGGCAACACCGATTTTTGTCGTTGTTCTCTGTATTGACAGCACTCCAAATTTACTAAAAATTGAGCTCAATGTTAAAATTGACCGGAGTTCTCCTTTAAAGCGGAGACGTTTTTCTTTTGAGTTTTCCGCGTACAGACGACAACATTGTCAAAACGATCCTCATTCACACGGATCCGCGAAAACGACTATACATATAGACTGAACACATAATATGTATGTGAATGTTGTCATCATCTTCAGAGATTTGCGTTTTTGTTGTTTACACGTAGAACGTTTTCAAAAACCTGCACTTTGAAACCTGTTTTCATGTTTTTGCTTTTTCAGGCACCCAAAACGCCGTCGTCGTAAATGAACGATCAAAACGCATAAAAAGTTTTTAGTTGAAAACGGTGTCGTGTAAACAGCCAGTTTGGCATGTAAGGATACTCTAGCAACCACATGACAACACCCTGACAAACTGTCACATTTGGACTGTAAAGGCCACAATATACTACAAGCAAAGTTATTTGTTCAGGGGTAAAACGAAGTTCGGAATACGTTAGCAGCGATATACTGTTATCGAACACCTGACTCCGCCCACACTGCTGAGAGCGACGGTTAGATGAACATGCAAATATTTGCTGCGTGCTCAATAACAAAATAATCACACAACACAATTGAGAAAACAGCAAAAAAAATAATAATAAAGCATAAGAAAAGCAAAAGTTCATCATAGCAACGTGGATATTAGGGGTGGAGCCGAACCCGAATACGGTATTCGGAAAGGCACAAATAACGTGTTTTTTACAAATACTTATTTCGAACAAATACTTTAAAAAATATTTGTATTCGGGAACAAGAAAAACTTTATATCAAAAAGCTGCGTTTCCTCATGAGCCCGCAGTGCACGACGCCCGGATGAGTGAGTGACGGACACAGGCTGGTCCACACAGCAACAGAGAGCGCTCGGCTGAGCGAAAAAACACTCAACTCCATCACTATTTTTGTTGAATAGATGTTTGTACCTTAACTGGGTTCCTCAGGCAGGTTATAACTTTCGAGAAGCGGAGTTTAATCGGGAGATTATTCCATTACGCTGCATTATTGACGTCTGTGCAGTCAGGTGCTCTCATGCTCGCTCTGTTTACGTAACGTCAGCTGTTTAGCGCGGTAATTTAGACAACAGGCTTATGACAGAGTAACGTTAACGTTCGGTTAAAAAGTTTAAAAATGCTTGTGTAGTTGTGTCGAATCGTATGCACGTGTGGGAGTTATATGGTACGTTTAAGTATGTCGACAGACAGCAAGATGTAGGCTGTGCTTCATAATGTTCACAATGGTATTTTATTAGTTGTTTAACCATGGATGAGGTAATGGCTGTTATGTTATTTTCTTTTCAATTACATTCCTTGTTTCATTGCTGGATTTATGGAAAAAACATCAACCAATATTGCATATCCATAATTATTATTATGGATATAATTAAAGAATACTTACACTATAACGTAAATTAGAAGTGTAACGGAAAAAAAAAATGTACGATTACGATTTTTACGCCTATTTTGAATTTTACTCGAATACAAATACAAATACTTTTCCCCCCTCAACAAATACAAATACAGATACAAATATCGCCTGCTTTGCACACCCCTAGTGGATATGTTTGCACAGGCTCTGCAATTCGCCACTCTCGAGCCCCTTTCACACAGCACTTTGATCCCGGGAAATTATCGGGAAATTGCCAAAGTGCCTTCTGTGTGAACGCAAACACGTCCCGGGATTGATGCCGGCATTGATCCCGGGTCGGGGAGCTCGTAACATTGCCGGGATCAGTCCCGGAACGCGCCCTGTGTGAACAAAAGCCAGGATCAATGCCGTAAGGGGTGTGTGTGTCGTAGTGATGACGCTCGTGCCATCGCGCGACTCTAGAACGTGTGTGTTCGTCGTCAACAAAGAAAGAACGAAAACATTTATGCAAACTGGACCGAAGCGGAGACCAGGAGCTCCTCACTATCCGCTGAAGCTGAGAGCGCTCGCCAGCTTGTGGAATGGGACGCTATGATGTGCTAGTGTTCATGTTTTCCACGAGTACGTTACACGTCTCATCCTGACGTCACGTGTTTTTACGGGATCTTACCGGGATGTGTGTCACACTGGCAGTGTGAATGAACCAAAATCAAACGATCCCGGGACACATTATCTGTGTATTTTCCGGAATCTCTGTGTGAAAGGGGCTTAGCAGTCACGTCATATTTGTTTATTTATATAGCACTTAAAATCAAGCAGTTTCACTGCATTAAACATGAAAAACAGTGTCCATGTCTCGTTTCATCAGAATTTTCTACTATAAACAGCCATGTGCTCATGTGCTCAACACACATCGACCTATTACGTAATCGCCACAGACAAGTGGAAAGTTCGCTCTGGCACGCTGTTTTGAACTCCCAAAACAAACTCAGAACGAAGTTCGTTTTGGCCTGATTTTCTTCGAAATGACGTCACATCAGTTCGTTCTTCTATTTCACTTGAAGTATAGCGGGGCATTAAGTCCTTCTCTCTCTAACTTCCCTCCGTCTAGCTGCAACTTCCTGTTTTGACGTCACAATCATGTTGCATTGTGGTCTATGGATCTGCCTAAAGTTTAAACATGAGTAGACTCACTCCCTCTGTCAAAATCGAGGGGTCGAGGGTCTGTCCAAATAAACTTCCCTCACCCACTTGACGAAATTGAACGCGTTTCAAAATGGTGGCGGGGATTCCCAGAGGGAAAGTGCTTAGGGAAGATTGCGAGTGTATAGAGACAGAGCGTATTTAGGCCAAGCCCACACCGGAGGGGGGGAAACAATCCAACCGTCTCCATTGACTTAGCATTGCGAGAGGCTGCCTCCTTGTCATTTCTTGCTTCTAACTAAAGACAGAAAAATGCCTAAAAGCTGCTGTGTGACGAGGTGTACAGCAAACAAGCTAAGAAACCCAGAAATAAGTTTTTATAAGCTGTTCACCCCCAAAAAACGAGTGTTTAAAGGGTTAGTTCACCCAAAAATGAAAATAATGTCATTAATGACTCACCCTCATGTCGTTCTAAGCCCGTAAGACCTCCGTTCATCTTCGGAACACAGTTTAAGATATTTTAGATTTAGTCCGGGAGCTTTCTGTCCCTCCATTGAAACTGTATATACAGTATACTGTCCATGTCCATAAAGTTAATAAAGACATCATCACAGTAGTCCATGTGACATCAGTGGGTTAGTTAGAAGTTTTTGAAGCATCGAAAATACTTTTTGGTCCAAAAATAACACAAAATAAGACTTTATTCAGCATTGTATTCTCTCCCGGGTCTGTTGTCAATCCTTCACAGTTACGCTGATGACGTGTTATCTGGTGCCCCCGAGCTTCATTTACAGTCTGAGGGAAACGCACGCTGTAAAAGTGTCTCATCCGCGACATGCACATTTACGCACCATTAAAAAAATGATATCCACGCAAACAATGTAGAATAGCTTGAATATAGCGTGCGTCTCCCTCAGACTGTAAACGAAGCTCGGGCGCACCAGATAACACGTCTTCAGCGTCTTACGTCAGCAGCGTCTTTGACTTTGATGATCTTTTTATTACCTTTATGGACATGGACAGTATACTGTATATACAGTTTCAATGGACGGACAGAAAGCTCTCGGACTAAATCTAAAATATCTTAAACTGTGTCCCGAAGATGAACGGAGGTCTTACGGGCTTAGAACGACATGAGGGTGAGTCATTAATGACATTATTTTCATTTTTGGGTGAACTAACCCTTTAAGGACATAAAAGAGGATACAGCCAGTTGAGAGAGTGCGTAACGTGTCTCATTACTCTGAGAACTAACGTACGCCCGCAGGAGGAGAACATCATCGCCAACACAGGATCGCTTATCTTACAGAAATATAATATATAAAACTGACATTGGATATTTGACTCACCAGTGACCAAATGTTTAACTTACTGCACACGTAACTGTGTTTTTACTGCATACTGATTGTCAGGATCCCACAATTTACCCATTCGTTCCAGCCTGTCTCTACTTTTATGTTCTTAAACACTCGTTTTTTTGAGGTTGACAGCTTATAAAAACTTATTTCTGGGTTTCTTAGCTTGTTTACTGTACACCTCGTCACACAGCAGCTTTTAAGCATTTTTCTGTCTTTAGTTAGAAACAAGAAATGACAAGGAGGACGCTCTCGCAATGCAGAGTCAATGCAGACGGTTGGATTGTTTTCCCCCGGTGGGCGTGGTCTTCAGATATTGACGCGTTACGCTCTGTCTCTATGTCTCTATGGCTGCGTCTGAAATTGAGTGGGTTTTTTGAATGAGTCCTTACTTTGTGAGAACTAAAAAGTATGTTCTATATAGTGTGAATGTGTGTAGTATGAATGTAATCCGGACGTACTACAAACACCATATTGTTATGTGACCTACAGCGTCAGTTGCGTCACTTCATAAATCCTTCTCTCGTGGCCTCATGGGATAGTAAAGTGTCCATCGAATGCACACTACAGAATCTCAACAGAAGTAGGCCATCTGGGACAACTTTTTGAGTACTGTGAATTCGACATACTTCTTTTGTCACATACTGTTTTTCACCTACTAAATAGTGGGGAAGTGTGTGATTTCAGATGCAGCCTAAGCCTAACAATGGATTTAAACGCATCCCAGACAGCAACATAGTGTCGGCCCACATCTCGTACGTTGTGTATCCACGTGGGCCGGATCTGGGCAGACACTATGTTGCCGTCTGGGATGCTTAGTTTATGTTATCATTATTTCCTGTGTTTAGTTACTTTGGTCTCCAATACTAGTTTGTTTCAATAGTAATTATTATCATCACCTGTGTCTTGTTGAGTTCCTTGTTTACCTTTGTGTTTAATGCAGTTTCCTCACTTTCTGGTTGAGTGTTATTATTGCACTTGTTTGTAAAGCTGTTGCATTTGCCTGCCTCTCTGTATCCGTTAGTTATATTCTTTACTATTTTTGGTAATAGCAGTAAAGCTGCACATTAGATCCTCGTCTCCTCTTCCTTTCCTGCCCCGTCGTGACACAAGCATCCTCTTCTTTTGCACATGCACATTTTCTTATAAATAAAATAATGATCTAATTGGTCTTTCTCTTGCCTCTGAACATGTGGGCTGGTCAGTTTGGCATGTGTGTGTAATGGGTGTCTGACTGAGGCTGTGGTTCTTTTCCTGAATTATATGGCGCTGCCTTGGCAACCCTCATTAACACCCTTTCCTTCCTGAGAAACTGCTTTGTTCATCACATAATAACACCCCACTGGGAATACACACTGTCTCAGGAGTTTTTATTGTTACCTGGTAACCGAAGGTCCAGACCGGCACGCTGATGTTGATCTCTGTGTCCATCTCTCTCATCTCAAATCATTCGCAGTGCCCAGAAGGATTGAGGCCCATGAAGGATGGTTCGGGTTGCTATGACTACTCGCTGGGAACAGACTGTACGGACGGGTTCAACGGTGGCTGTGAGCAGTTGTGTCTTCAGCAACTGGTTCCTCTTCCCGATGACCCGACATCCAGCAATGTGCTCATGTTCTGCGGGTGAGTGTGTGCATTTCAATCCAAGCACATACATTTAGTTAGAACATGGAGATGATGGTGAAAATGGAGATCAAATGGTAAACCAACTCAGCAGCCATCATGTGTTCCCATGAATCATTGTGAAGGACATAATCGAGTCGGTCTCCCTTCTGCAAATGCTGATGTTCTACAAGAACATATATAATGTGTAAAATATGCAACAATTATTAAATAAAATTTACTTATACTTTCACAATCAGTTATTGTACAGATAAATGTTTGGGATCGTCAAAAAAAATTATATTGTTTACAATAAAAAGCTCAAATTCAATTAAATTCACATTTATTTCATACACATCGTTTCAAAGCAGCTTTACAGAAAATGCCACATTACAAAAGAGACCACATTACAATTTAGTGTGATCTGTTAACAGAGGTGACTGTCTAAGTTATGTGTTTCAAATATGCACATATACAAATCACAGTTAGCTAAAAAATTATTATTTTAATCAATGTAATAATTGCAGTACAACTGTCCGTACATCCAGAGAATGGATTAATTAATACTTTGAATCACCAAAGATGCATTAAATTAATCAAAAGTGACAGTAAAGACATTATCATATATTTAGTTTACTATAGTTTTATTGGCTGAATGACCTCTCAACGCTGTCACTGTGTGTGTGTGTGTGTGTGTGTGTGTGTGTGTGTGTGTGTGTGTGTGTGTGTGTGTGTGTGTGTGTGTGTGTGTGTGTGTGTGTGTGTGTGTGTGTGTGTGTGTGTGTGTGTGTGTGTGTGTGTGTGTGTGTGTGTGTGTGTGTGTGTGTGTGTGTGTGTGTGTGTGTGTGTCTCTCAGGTGTGTGCAGGAATACAAGCTCGCAGCTGACGGCCGCTCCTGTCTTCTTCTGGCCGATCACTGTGAAGGACCCAAGTGTGTGAGACAAGACTCACGCTTCAACGACACACTCTTCAATGAGATGCTTCGTGGGTACAATAATAAAAGCCAACAAGTGATCCTGGGACAAGTCTTTCAGATGACCTTCAGGTGAGTTTGTGTCTTTGTGCACGTTTAAGCTTTGGTAACATTCACTGGTTCCAGTTCTCACTAAAGCACATGAACACTTTCAAATCAAGTTTTATATTGTACCCTAACATATCATTTGATTGTCAGTCGTAATGGATGCATTGTCCATCCCCTCATAAGAGCCAACAGAGCCGGTATTTCGACCTGCAAACACTTTTCTGCTTAAAATCCTTTTGTAAGGATGTTGGAGCTGGGTTTTTTTAAAGAGAAAATGAATGAAAACAGACATACTTGCACTCTAGCGGTATTCTGTGATAATTTCAAGACACATCAGTTATGTTTTGTAGCACTTTTTTGGTCTAAAGTGATTTCGTTAAGCAAACACATTTCTCAAAGAGCCTCACGTTTCATTTATAGCCTACACAACTGCTTTCATGACCATTTCCAGCTCTCACTCTCACTTACATGAGATGTGCGATGCGGCCCAGCAGTTCTTCTGATGAACATAAAACACTTCATCTTTATTAACTTTATTATGTTGTGTGTCAGCGCGAATCCCAGCACTTCACCACCACTGTCAAACCCCCGGAAAAACATTTCACTGTCTGAAAATAAAGACAGATGCTTCGTGTGGAAACACACCTTGGCTGTTTTACACAACTGATCTCAACCACAGTTGCAGCTGTAAAACTTTAAAAAAAACTATAACTCAAATTAACACTCAGGAGAGAGATCAAGATGCACGAACAGAACAAACACTTAAAACAGGCATCATGCACAAATAACTAAACTGAAAGGAGTATAAAGAGACTGAGGCCCTGTTTACATGAGAACGCTCGCGGGTGAAAACGTAAAAATATTGTATCGGATGTGCCTTTCGTTTACACGGCGACGGCGTTTTTGGGGCTTAAAAACGCAAAAAAGTGAAATCACCCTCCAGAGTGGAAATCTTAAAAACGCTCCACCGCCGCGTTCCCGTCTAAAGGGGTAAAAACGGTAAAAACGCGAAAGTCTGCTAGACAGTGAAGGCGTCGCGTACGCGTTTACGTCACAGGCATGCGCCAGTACAGGAAAATAACAAAACATTATCAAACTAAAATATAGCATTAATTTCATTGACAAAAATAAATAAAAAATCTGAGCGACAGGCGAAGAGCACCGAGGGTTAAAGCAGCAGCTTTACCGTATTAAACATGAAAAACTGTGTCAGCGTCTCTTTTACTTTCAGTGCTCCACATCGCCACCTAGCCGCCTGGAGTGCGCACTACATCCAATTTCACACACTTTTGCATCACCATATGCACAGTTTTCCCCCCATAACGCTCGTCTAAACGCAGAATAAAAAGTGATAACGCAACGCCACTTTTGCGTTTTCTCTTCAGATCGTTTCCGTGTAAACATAGCTGAAATGAGTGAGTTAACAAGGCCCAGGTGACACAGTAGCCTGCTAACTAGAGGCCGTTTACACCACACCATTTTCAGCTACAATTTTTCTTGGCTGTTCATTTACACGACAATGGCATTTTGGGGGCCTGAAAACACAAACTTTTGAAAACAATACTGTTATCGTTGTTTAAGTTTTTAATACATTGTTATCGTGTAAACATACCGAAAGTCACACACTATGTCAACTAATGAAGACAGGAAATAAACACAGGAACTTGGAACAAACAAAACCAAAACAAAACAGACCTTAAACCGGACAATAATGACATCACACTGTTGAATGCCATTTTTTAATATTGTAGTTTATTCATAGTTATGGACACTTGTTTTCGCTACTTTGTATCTCACAGTTATGACTTTTTTTTCTCACACATTTGTGTTTACATCTTGCAGTTCCGACCTTTTGTCTACGGTGTTTACGCAGCGAGTTATGTCGTTGTCAGGACACACACCCCTGATTGTGATTTCTAGTTCTAGTTGTTTCATGCATCAACAATTAACTTTATTAGTAGCCTGTTTAAACCTATTTAAAACATTAAAAAAAAAAAGAATAAATGGGGTTTAAGTGTCATTTTGATATAGCTAGATGAGCTGAAAATGAGTTTAGTCAATTTCCCTTGTGACGTTCCTGAAACCAGAAGTCGGCTGCATGCAAACATTTTCTATGCCTGTGCTTTTATGCTCTGAGTGGTTTGGTAAAGCTCAAAGAAATGGGAGATAGTGCACTTATTTTCAGCAAGAACACAATCTTCTCCACAGGCGGAAGGACAGCCGTGGATTACATTTTTTCAGAAAGGCTCCGCCATGATTTGCTCTGGTCTTCCTTTATTTTCTGTAGTGTTTTGAAGGCAACAAAAGGATATGCTTGAGCTGAGCGTGGTTTATTTTAACATGCTCTTTTTAATCTCCTGCCCCTGTTTAAAACGACAAACTAAACGAGGGCACAGCATCGCTCACCTTGCCACATGCACAGTTTTTAATAGTAACAACGAATCTGCAGAAAAACATTGTGCTTGTGTTGTGCGTGTCATATTAAGCTTGCTCACTATGTTTTCTATGGCAATATTCTCAGTAAATCTTCTTTGAATTTGTATTTATTTTGAAAAAAATGTATTTAGATTTAGAATTAGAAGTTAATACTGCACTGCAAAAAATTAATCATGGCATTTTCATTAAAAAAATTAAGGTGATAGTTAAAAATATTGTGTATATTTTATTAAGAAAATTGTGGTTCAGTGTTGTATAGAAAATATTAAGAACATTTCACTAATAAAACCAGGAGATACATTTCCCCCCAAAAAATTATGAAACATACACAATTTTGAGGCTTGAATTGAGGAACCGATTAAGCTGATAACATTCAGAAAAAAGGCTACCTATTTATTTGAAGAGAATTAGCTCAATTATGCAGCTTTATTTAGAGACACCATTGTTAATTCCCAGCATGCTTTGCACATGGCTAGAAAAGGAGAGGAAATATTTAAATTAAATGTCATTTATGTGTTTTTGAGAAAACACATATCTAAGTGTGTCACTGTAACTCACACACTTTTGAGCGTCACTGCTCAAAAATATTGTGTAATATTGTTAGCATCATTTTTTTTATTCAATAGCAGTAACATTTTGTACAGTGTGTACATATCGACTTTAGTACATGATTACGTTTCTGATCTCCTCACCCATTCATCGCGGTGCGGACGTGAGAGGACGCTGGCGCTGTTTATTCGCCGCTTCTCCGTCTGCTATTCCCTCTTGTGTTCCTGTTTTGTTTGTGTTCACTGTACCCCTACCTCTGGACAGCCTCTTTACCTCTGGACAGCCTTTCAGCTGGTTCCCGAAGCCGCTTGGGCACCTCGACCGGACTGTCGAGTGTCGCCTCGTCGGTTAGCCGCTAACTGGCTGCCCGCGTTCACCTAACTCCTGTCTGCCTCGCTGTGACTGCTGCTGCTGTAACCTCCACCAGATGCGAGCCCTGACCAAGACATTAATCTTCTCCTGTCATGCCGTGGATCATTCTGGCACTCACATCAGTCATCCATCTCTGTGTCTCTAATCCATCGCTAACTGCTATCACGGAGCTCTCAGTCCCTCCGCTCGGCATCATGTTCAAATATTCAACTCTGCAACTGGTCGAACTAATTAACTACTCCTTTCCATCCTGCATCCCAGTCATCAAACAGCTCGGACTTCTACGTCGACCCCGTTACATCCACAGAAGCTTTCGTCGCAAGTTTGTTTACTTCCACCACGTACAATCCATTCCATCCATCTGGTCACCTGCACGCTCTGTCGCAACTCTCCCACGTCATCGGAACACTTCCCCCGCTGGATCACATGGAGCTGAGCGTGCCGTCAGGCTGCACAGAAAACCCGGACTGGACTACAGTGCTATTTGCACTTCACATATACCCACTCTCCAATCTTTTTCAAATCAACTCACTGTCCCTCCTCAACTGCATTACCCCCCCACACGTACTGTTATCTGGGACAATCTCAGATCTTTCCAGCCTGCCCCCATCTCACCACCCTCTCACCATGCAAACTTTGCTCTACTCAACACCCGATCGCTTAACAATAAAGCTCCTGCACTCCATGAACTAATCCTCGACAACACGCTGGATTTCCTTCTGCTCACCGAAACCTGGCAACAACCCAATGACTTCTTCTCCCTCAACCAAGCATCCCCCACTGGCTACAATTACATCTGCAAACCCCGCCCCTCCCGCCGTGGAGGTGGCCTCGCTGTTATTTTCAATCAGAACTTCCGGATCACTGAACTCACCCTCCCCTCAGTATCATCATTTGAATATCTCGCCTTCAAAGCTCTTTCCTCCATGACAGTTATCCTCATTTACCGGCCACCTAAACCAAATCCCTCCTTCCTCTCTGATTTTACTGAACTCCTCACACTAGCCTCATCTCTCTCTCCACGTCTGCTGCTACTCGGTGACTTAAACATCCACATTGACTCGCCCACCTGCAAGCTGTCATCAGAATTCACCATTTTACTGGACAACTTTACTCTCACCCAACATGTCACATTCCCCACCCATGAAAAAGGACACATCCTCGACCTGGTTTGCTCCACCAACCAACCAGTGCTCGACCTTCATCCTCGCCTCTTTCCCCTCTCTGATCACAAACTGATACGGTTCACCATTCCTTCTCCAACCCCATGCCCCCGCCTCCTCAGAGAAATCACCTTCCGCAACCTTAAATCTATTGATCCCCACCATCTCTCTGACCTGCTCTCTACCACTCTCCACCTGGACTCAAACCTCACCTCACCTGATGATCTCACAAACCACCTGAACTCTGCTTTGTGTACCTCCCTTAACACTCTGGCCCCCCTCAAAACAAAAACCGTCACTTTTAACACCTCGTCACCCTGGTACACACCTGCACTCCGGAAATTAAAACAAACTGGTCGCCAACTTGAACGTCTGACAAAAAAAACATCTCTTACAGTCCACCATGAAGCCTATAAACTCCACCTCATTGCCTACAAAGATGCCCTCATTGCTGCCAAATCTACTTACCTCTCCACCATCCTCACCAACCCCTGTACAAATCCCAGAACCCTCTTCTCCACAATGAACAACCTCATCAAACCTCGGACCAACACCCTCCCTACCTCTACTCCGGATCTCTGCAACTCATTCCTTCACTTTTTCGCTGATAAAATCAACATCATTTATTAATCTCTATCCTCTGCATCCAACCTCCCAGTATCTACTCCAGCACCTTTCATTGGCCCTCCTCCCCCCATCCCTCTTGACCTCCCTCCCCCTCCTCCGCACTGCCTCCTCTCCCAGTTTGACTTGGTCACCACTTCTGAAATCTCTAAACTCATCAACTCTTCCAAACCCACTACCTGCTCACTTGACTCCCTCCCTACTCCACTTCTGAAGTCCTGCCTCCCCGTCCTCTGCCCCTACCTCACTAACCTCTTCAACTCCTCACTGTCCCTTGGAATTGTCCCCTCTGCTTTCAAAACTGCCGCTGTCACACCAATCCTTAAAAAACCTGGTCTGGATCCCTCCTCCCTCAACAACTACCGCCCAATATCCAACCTCCCCTTTCTGTCTAAAACCCTGGAACGTATAGTTGCCTCACAATTACAAACCCATCTTCATGCCAATAACCAATTTGAACCCCTCCAATCTGGTTTTCGCCCCCTCCACAGCACAGAAACCGCTCTTCTCAAAGTCCTCAACGACCTCCTCACCTCTGCTGACACCGGTTCCCTAAACATTCTTATTCTTCTTGACCTGAGTGCAGCCTTCGATACCGTGAGCCATAACATCCTGCTCACCAGACTCAAAGACCTTGGAATCGAAGGTACTGCACTCAGCTGGCTCCGTTCCTACCTCTCCAACAGATCCCACTTCATCTCTCTTCATAACCACACCTCTGCCACAGCCACAGTCACCCAAGGCGTTCCCCAAGGCTCCGTACTCGGCCCCCTCCTCTTCATCATCTACATCCTCCCCCTTGGTCAGATTCTCCGCCACTACAACCTGAACTTCCATTGTTATGCCGATGACACCCAGATCTATCTCAGCACCAAATCCCCCTCCAATCCTCCCCTCTCCCACATCAACTCCTGTCTGTCAGCTATTAAAACCTGGATGCAACACAACTTCCTCAAACTTAACTGCAATAAAACAGAATTCCTCCTCTTAGGCTCCAAATCCACACTCAGAAATACCAATAACCCCACTCTCACCATCGACGGCACCATTGTTTCCCCATCTCCCCAGGCCCGCAACCTCGGCGTGATTTTTGACTCAACCCTTTCCCTTGAGCCCCACATCCGTCATGTCATTAAAACCTCCTTCTTTCACCTCCGCAACGTTGCCAAAATCAGACCCTCACTCACACCCCCTGCTGCTGAAAGACTCATTCACGCCTTCATCTCCTCACGACTGGACTACTGCAACTCACTACTCCTTGGTATCAGCTCAACCTACATAAAAAGACTCCAACTGGTCCAGAACGCAGCCGCCCGACTCATCACTCGCTCCAAATCTTGGCACCACATCACTCCAGTACTAAAACAACTACACTGGCTTCCCATCTCCCACCGGATCACATACAAAACCCTGGTCCTTACCTACAAAGCCATCCACCACCTGGCCCCCTCATACCTCACTGACCTCCTCTCCCCCTACCAACCGTCACGGTCCCTCAGATCCACCACAGCCGGTCTCCTCCGCATCCACAAATCGAAGCTCCGCAGTTTTGGGGACAGAGCCTTTTCCAGGGCAGCTCCCAGGCTCTGGAATTCCCTCCCCCATGAGATCCGCACCTCTGAGTCCCTCACCATCTTCCAGTCCCGCCTCAAGACCCATCTCTTCACCTCTGCCTATCCGTAGCCGTTTTTTTTTTATTTTTTTTTTTATTTTTTTTATAAACTGTAAAGCGACTTTGAGTTCGAGAAAAGCGCTATACAAATTCAATTTATTATTATTATTATTACGTTTATAATAAATAATTGCAATTTACTTAACACAGTCTTAAACATTGAACATAGAATCACAATTTGGGAGACCTTGGCATCAAACATTTTGAAATCCCCCAGAATTAAAAACATCACGGACATGTTTCTCACACCAACTTTTGGTCAAAAAATTTGAAAAATATGATATTCATACTGTATTCCAAGTCTGAAGAGCATTTACACTGTTGAGCATAAGCTTTGAGTGAGGAAAAGACATAATTGAAGCCATTAGTTGTTGATAATGTTCCTCTCTGATGTACAGTAGCGATGCCAAGGTCATGGGCTTGATTCCCAGGCAAACTTTGATAAAAGCTCCCCATGTTTTTATAACTTAAGTTCCCCATTAAGTTATAAAAACATTATTATTGATGAACATGTTTCTGTTTGTGGTTGTAGTATACTCGTCTGCCTCTAGCCTTTGTTTGACCCTCATCCCACTGTGTTTCTCCTCCACATCACTTGAGCAGATGCTTTGATATGTAGATGCAACTCTACAAATCCAGTGTCAGGAGACGTGACTCAGATCCGATGCGGCCTGAAGGGCTACAGATGCTTTCAATCACATTTTACTCGTGATGATAATGCTCATTAAACATTATGCCTCACATTAGTGATATTTATGTAGCTTTGGCCGTATGCATCCATGGAAACAGTTTGTGGAAATTAGTCATTAGCGGCAAAGTGCCAGTAATGATATAACAAACAACATTCGGGCAAATTTTATTTGTGCAGAATGGAATATCATTACTAATGATGTTTGCTTTTGGCAAATTAGGGAAAGTGTTGTTTCCGTGGTAACATTTTCACTAACTTTCATTAATAATAATTTACAAATAATTTGTAATATTTTGAACTGTAAGCCGTTTTATACATTCAAGTATGAACACATTTGAAAATATATTAAAGTTTCAAGATATTTCTGAATATTTTATCTAGATATATTACCTAGAAATTATAATGTAATGAGCTCAGTGAATGTTATTATGAAGTTGGATCACTCCATATTAAATAACTGTGCGTGATATTTACTGCATTATAAGTCACATCATGAACCGGTAGCGTTGCAATGCGGCAAGTTTAAATATGTGCTTGCGGAAATTATATTTGAGAACATAATCAGTAAATAAAGTCTGTTCCTCATACAGAACTATTGTAAGACTCGGATTATAGCACATCCCTTATGAAAAAGTACGTATTGAATGTGCATTTCTCATATACTTAAAATCTTAAAAGGATATAAAAAAGAGAGATACATTTTAAATAATTATGTTTTAATCTTTTGTTGTACTTTAAAGAAATACACTTGACATGTTGTCTACATACTAAAGCACATGTAAGGTACTTGATTTTAATTGTACTGTGTGTTATATATAAATATGTATTTAAGTGGGTCAAAAACAATCTAAAGTTCGGCTAATTGCATTTTATAGAAATGTAAACTATAATACGCGTTCATGTAAGGTCCCCATTAAATCAAAATGTACGTTTTTTGGCTTTTAGTATGAATATGTTAGTCTTACTGTTATCTATAAGCTAGTGTGCTCCAAAACAATGACAAAATTCACATTTAGAAGATGTAAGCATTCAAATCTTACCGTCTCTCACTTCCATCACTCTCAGAAAACGGTTAGAGATTAACTGCGGCTTTACTGAGCTCAACAGCTCTGTCCGAGCTGTGATATAAACTAAACGTCATTGGCTATTTTAGAAAAGGGGAGGAGCTGTACGAAATGTCCCGCCCTGTCTTCCTGTCTCAGTGGGGTTGGGGTGACAATGACAGGATTTTTTATTTTTTGGGTGAACTACTCTTTGGTGGTGGTGTAGAAACAGAGACTGGCCTTCATGGATAGATGCTCTTTCAGCTGACAGACACCGCACGCCTTTCCCAGCATGCACTTCTCCTCGGGCTCCTCAGAGATCTGCATCGGGACGGCCTCAGCGACTAATACATATTGACATGCCAATCTGAGAAAAGAGGCTCAGAGACTCCTTCTGACCTCAGCGTTTCCTTTAAAACGCATTCAGTGTGGGACAGGAAAGATGAAGACCATCCATCAGAGACGACATGCTGGCGGATTCTTCCTTTTCTCTCTGAGAGAGACTGAGAGGGATGGCAACGATATCGAAAAGACAGACTGCATCTGAATAAACATACTTCACTACTGTATAGTAGACAAAAAGAAGAGTAGTGTGTGATTTGCATATCACAAAAATCTGATTTGCAACTTTTCTGGACACAATTCAAAAGATTAGATTATTCATAACAACCGAATACAAAGTCAGACATCAGTGCAAAAATAGCTCAGAAACTGTAAAAAAAAACATAAGAGAAACACCTCTTAATAAACGCTAAATACACACACCGTTTTTTTGATTGTTCTGATGTGTAAATATGTGGCATAATTGAGTAAACATTTCTTTGGACATTCTGCCCAAAATTGTCATACCGCCTAATGGTAAAGTTTTGACAAGTGTCAAGTCACCTTCATTTATACAGCGCTTTATACAATACAGATTGTTTCAAAGCAGCTTCACATGATGACAGGACAATGATGCATTTCGGCTGTTGTTCAGCTGAGTCAGTTCAGTGTTGCATTGTAAAGATCATCAATTATTAAATTAGTTCATTTCATCTATTAAGCAGTTCTGCTAAAAAAATATATGTCATAGTCCAGCTCACACACAGCAGCGCCAGTACAGTCAGATCAATAATATTGTTGAATAATAATCAGTGCTCAGACTCAGTCGGGAGGCAGTTCTCCTTCAGGTCCATCACAAGAGTCACACCATTGAATTCAAAGGGAATTAAAAGCCATAGGTTCCAATTTCACCAAAAAGGAACTGGAAATCTGAGAGTTTCTGCTGCTGTTTCTTGAAACTAGAAATGTATTATTTGGATGGCATTGCGTGCTGCAGAAGAGAGTAACTCGATTAACTAAAGTGAAACCGTCAGGAGGAAAAAAGCAGCCGGAGGCAGTAATATTAAGGAGAGGCATTTACATATTTTACATACAGTATGTATGATATTTCGACATTTACATACCCTAGTCATTTAGTTCATTAAAATAATACATTTCTATTTCGATGTTTGCTGGCATACAGGAAGGGAACATCTTTAGACAGGAAATACTAGCATCAAGTGTTACATATGAAATCATATTGATGGAGAATAACAAATTTGGGTCAGAACTCAAGAAACTATTGCTTCTATTATAGAAATGGCTTCTGTTGCTAATATATAGTTTTATAGACAGCTTAACTGGATAGATCACCTAAAAACAAAAATATATTATTTACTCACCCTCATGTCATTCCAAACCCTCCATTCCCTCATGACTTTCTTTGGTGTATTTAGAAAAATATAGTTTTTTTGTTTGTTTTTTTATACAATGAAAGTCAATGCGGTGCAGTATTGTTTGGGCTCCATTGACTTTCAAAATATATTATTTTGTGTTCCAACACAGTATGCAGTGTTTCAGCTCTGGTCTTACATTGTAGCATTATTGACTTCACATTAACACATCTCTTAACCCTTAAAGACATAGAAAAACATTTTTGCGCCTGACTCGCCTGTACTTTTCTTTGTTTTTCTAACACATTATAGCAGTCAGCATCATGAGAACTTGAAGTTTCCATCTAGCTCATTTAAATTCCAAATTTTACATTCATTTAGTCTTGGTATGGATGAATTTACCAGATTTAAGAAAAACGGTAGCACATTTTTTGTGATTATTTTTACTCAACTCAAACAAATCCTCCTGAAGTTTGGATTTTTTCCTTTAGAAAGTTTTACTTGGATATTCTAGATATCCAGATGAAATTTTGACTACATGTAACAATCCCTAAGCCATTTATTACAACATTATTATAGGCAATTTTCATTGAAAAGCTAGTGTGCTTTTCAATTTACTGACAATGTAGATGTGTCCAAAAAAGTTCAGGAAGTAAAATAAATAGAAAACACTGTAATAGAACACAGAAGCAAAAGTGACATGTATATATAAACCAATCTGGGCATGAGGATGGGACTAAGCATCAACAATCATTTCTGTTTGGCTCAGAGAAACAAACCACATGGGTTTCTATGACGAATCAATGCTGATAAAAACCTGATGATACAATCACATTCACTATGTCCAAATGAGATTAACCCGATACCACATAAAAGCTGTGAATCTCCTCTTTACGGGACTTTTTAAAGCATATATTGGATTAGCGGTTCAAAAGTTATTAAACATTTAAGAACAATAGTTATTTTTAGGTAACTGTATAGGTCTTTAAGGGTTAAATAGGACATATTATGCAAAATTCACTTTTACATGGTGTTTGAACATAAATGTGTGTCAGCAGTGTGTTTGCACAAAACCAACATTTAATAGTAAAAATCCACCCTCTCCTTTTTTTTTTTAAAGCCCCCTTTAATGATCTCTTCCTGTTTATGGATGCACTCTAAAAAATGCTGTTTTTTTTCAACCCAATTTTGGGTCAAATATGGACAAAACCAAATGTTGGGTTAAAAATGTCATTTTAAAATTTAACCCAACGGCTGGGTTTGTCCATATTTGACCCAAAATTGGGTTGAAACAACCCAGCATTTTTTAGAGTGTGGTTTCCAGACTTAGCCGCAAAAATCGGCCAGATTTATAGGCCAATAGATCCATGAATTTAGGTGAGTGAACACATCCTTGGTTGATAGCAACCAGTACTGATGCACTCTAAAAAATGCTGGGTTGTTTTAACCCAACTTAGGGTAAAATATGGACAAACCCAAACGTTGGGTTAAAAAAGTTATTTAAAATCTAACCCAACGTCCATATTTGACTCAAAGTTGAGTAGAAACAACCCAGCATTTTTTAGAGTGTGAGATTGTATTGTACACATATGGTATCCAACCTTAGCAACAGGGAGAAATAGTCTGAATTCCTCTGAAGGTACACAGTAAAACTAAACACCAGTTGTTGAGACATATGCATGTGGAGAGTCAGAATTATGGCACAGCGTGAGTCATTATCTACAAATGGACATTCACAGGAGGGGCCAACCTGCCAAAATATCTCCAAGTGCACAGTGGCACCTCATCCATGAAGTCTCATAATATCCCAGAACAACTTCCTAAGCACTGTGTGTTCTCTATCATCAGCTGGTTTTCATGTCTCATAGAAGAACTGTGCAAAATTGGACGAGCTAGGTGGAATACACTGCTTACCTACTGTAGAAGAAAAACAGTATCTCACGCTAAAACACTCTATCAATGATCCCCAAATATTCGGGAAAATATTCTATAAAAATAAGTGGATCTTTTGGAGGGTGCAAGTGTCCGTGTATCTGGTTTGAAGGGAATACAGCTCTCTGCATTATACGAATGACATGCTTACAGTGAAACATGGCAATGTAATGGTTAGGGAACGCGTGTAATGACTCTAACTCTTAATGGTTTAATTAATGGTTTAAAGAAACATTTGGGGAAAATAAAAATGCAACTATTGCTGCATTTTCCTCCTTCAGCCGCATGCTTTCAAATGACAATTTAAAATTTCAACAGAACAGATCTAACAAATCAAAAATGTATTAATACAATTATTGTGAAAGATGTTCACAGAGGGTTTTTATTAGAAGCAGCATTAATGCATTCCAACAATTGATCTTAATTATATTTTAAATAAATATACTAACCAAACTAATTTAATATTTGATGGATTAAAGGGAAAGTTCAATCCAAATTATTTTATCATTTACTCACCCTAATTCCCTCAAGATTTTTGTTCATCTACAGACCAATAATTATATATTTTTTGTCCATCCCTTGAAAGTCTACTTAACATTTCAGAGCTTCAAAAAACATATGTGATGTACTATATACATGTACAGGGCCTAAAACTAACTTTTTGCCACACCTGCCAATGGCCAGTGACAAAATGTACCGACCAACAATATTTTTTTTACTGGCCATGAAACTGTTTTTGCAGAAACTGGCAGTAATGACACCAACATTTTAGAGACCAGTGAAGATTCACAATTCTCCATTCCAGTTTCAAGACCACAGCTAAAACTACTAACCTAACTAATATACATTTAAATCATAAATAACACTGCATAGTCTTCACTGTATAAATTAATCCTTATTAATTAATCCTTATTAAAGTTACAAAAGTTTTTTAGTCAAGAGCAGTGAGTGATTTTTTGTCGTTTGATTGTCATTATAAACACAGACGGCAGGAGGAATATTAGGCTGCTGTCACTTTAAGAGTGAATGCATGGATCTAATATGCTGATACTGACACACATGCGTTTGCGTTCACTTATGACGTAACCATCTATGTTTATGTTTTATTTGTTGACATAATATTGTGTGAATTTGTCCGCTTAAGTGTAAGAAGAAGTGAAAGAGAGCTCAGTTTAGTATTTGGACACTGCCTGAGACGCAGCTTTTTGAGCGGGCGCTTCTGTTGCTCCTGAGTAATGAAATGAGCACCCTTTCACGTCCTCTTATGCTTAAATATTTATATTGTTAAGGCTTAAACTTTCGTGACGATGGCGTTGTTCACATTCATGCATTGTAAGAATTCATAAAAATGTTACCGACCAACTGGCGAGTGACACTGTTTCATAATCTCGCCAATGACTCGTAAACTCGCCGATTTTGCTTGGTGAGTGTTCATCTTAGGCCCTGACTATAAGTGAACACACCCATGCTAAAGTTGACTAAAAAGAGGAATAAATAATCATCACACACCCTTCACCATACCTAGAGATCGGCATGGTGTTATTTCAATTCGCCTAATATCTGGTTTGATTTGCATTGAGAGATGATCTTATGGAAAGTACCCCATGCCAATCTCTATGGTGACGGGTGTGTGATGATGTGCGGATATTTTAATTCCAGAGGCCAAGAGAACTTTATCAGGATCATAGTATCCTGGATCCATGAAATAACTGGCCTTTAAAAATAAAAATCTGCCTGCCTCTATGGGAATTTAACATAGGGGTGTCCTGACTCATGCACCCTGTATTTTAAGGACGAACATTTATTTATTTACGATACATTATTCATTCACAAATAAAATTGGTGTCCTTAAAGGTTGGAGTTTTCCTCATTTTTTAAGTCATTGAGATCAATTTCAAAAAGATGATTTTTTATTCCTTTAGCATGGGTGTGTTCACTTATGCTAAGCACTGTATACAGTATATAGCTCATATATATATATATATATTTAGCTTTTTGAAAATATTGATCACGGAAGAATGCATCAGTGGAAGATTGCATGAAAACTTCTAACGTAATCAAAAGTCATTAAAAAGTCATTAAGCATGTCTTTTGATTCCAGTATTTTTCTTAGGTTACACTTTATTTTGATGGTCCCCATTTAGACATTATTTTGATTATAAGTAACATTGCACCTATAGTACACGTCAACTAACTCTCAATAGAGTATCAGTGGAGTATTAGTAGACTGGTAGGTTCGGGTTAAGGGCTTGGAGTTGCAAAGTTGCTTATAGTCAGTAGAATATCTAAAGTGGACCTTTAAAATAAAGAGTTGCCTTTATTTATTTTCAAAAACAGTAATAATAGTGATGGTTTGCTGTTGAGGGAAGCATTAATTTTGTTATATGTCAAGTCCATATGTACAGAAGTTAAAGCAGTCAGTAGAAAAGAAAAAGAAAAGTCAGTAAATATATCACGACACAATACTGTTAATATGATATCATTTTCTGTACCGTTTTTTTCACAGGTGTTTTACTCGTATTTTTAATTTATGCATTGTTTTATAAATGAAGGAAATGTCTGTAAACTGAATGTACTGGCAATTTTCTGTCAGGAAATTCTATGGCTTTTTTTTCCTTAAAGTGCAGAAAAATCCTTTAGTGACCGCATCTACTGTATGTGTCACTGTGAGCAGCTCATTTCTGAAGATACCAATCAATGTCACTGGTAAAGCAGTAATGCAAAGAAGAATGGGCTATGAATCCTCTACAGAGACATGCACGTCTCATATTAAATGATATAAAGTGTCAGTCAGTGTCACTTATTGGCATTAAGGACCAGATATTACCCAGCAAGCAATTTTGCGTTTAAAAGACGTCTAATAGCCGTCCAAACACAGTCCAGATGTCTAGGCTAAAACCAGGCAAAATTTGGTCTGTCAGTAAAAATTGAATAGATGTCTAACCAGAGCCCAAGAATAGACTCATCATCAATTAGATAACAAAGATATGAAATAAGTGAAGAAATGAAACCAAAAACCTTGTAATCACTGTTGACTTTGCTTATGGAATATCATACATCTCGCAAGTTATTTTGGCAAAAACGACGTGTAACCAAATTCAAGGTTATTTTGGCTAGAAGTGTGTTACTCACAGCCGGACTATATCGGGTCTATAGTTAACCTAGACGGTGAAATTGTCACAGGCCGGGGGGAAGGCGAACTAGTACAGTGACGGACAGCCAACACCCCCAAACTACCACACCACCACTGAGGAGCTATCCCGCGGGACAGAAGAGGCCAGACGACAATAATTACAATTTTAACTTTTATTTATTAAAAGGATGTCTCTTAAAATACGGTAGTCTCTTCCTGTGTCTCTCCAACACACATCGGCTCCGCCTTCCCTATCCACGGGACTAGATGGCAACAAGAGGTGAGCTCAATTCAGCGGCTCTGATGAGCTTCAGCACAGAAGAGGATGTCAACGGCAGAGATGAACTCAATTCAGCAGCTCTGATGTGCTCCAGCACAGATGGAGGCAGACGAGGATGTCAACGGCAGAGATGAACTCAATTCAGCAGCTCTGATGTGCTCCAGCACAGATGGAGGCAGACGAGGATGTCAACGGCAGAGATGAACTCAATTCAGCAGCTCTGAGGTGTTTCAACACAGATGAGGATGTCAGCATTAACTCTGTCTTTCGTACTCACAGGATTAAAGGGCAGCAAGGGAGGAACTCAATTCAGCAGCTCTGGTGTGCTCCAGCACAGATGGAGGCAGACGAGGATGTCAACGGCAGAGATGAACTCAATTCAGCAGCTCTGATGTGCTCCAGCACAGATGGAGGCAGACGAGGATGTCAACGGCAGAGATGAACTCAATTCAGCAGCTCTGATGTGCTCCAGCACAGATGGAGGCAGACGAGGATGTCAACGGCAGAGATGAACTCAATTCAACAGCTCTGATGTGCTCCAGCACAGATGGAGGCAGACGAGGATGTCAACGGCAGAGATGAACTCAATTCAGCAGCTCTGAGGTGTTTCAACACAGATGAGGATGTCAGCATTAACTCTGTCTTTCGTACTCACAGGATTAAAGGGCAGCAAGGGAGGAACTCAATTCAGCAGCTCTGATGTGCTCCAGCACAGATGGAGGCAGACGAGGATGTCAACGGCAGAGATGAACTCAATTCAGCAGCTCTGATGTGCTCCAGCACAGATGGAGGCAGACGAGGATGTCAACGGCAGAGATGAACTCAATTCAGCAGCTCTGGGGTGTTTCAACACAGATGAGGATGTCAGCATTAACTCTGTCTTTCGTACTCACAGGATTAAAGGGCAGCAAGGGAGGAACTCAATTCAGCAGCTCTGATGTGCTCCAGCACAGATGGAGGCAGACGAGGATGTCAACGGCAGAGATGAACTCAATTCAGCAGCTCTGATGTGCTCCAGCACAGATGGAGGCAGACGAGGATGTCAACGGCAGAGATGAACTCAATTCAGCAGCTCTGATGTGCTCCAGCACAGATGGAGGCAGACGAGAATGTCAACGGCAGAGATGAACTCAATTCAGCAGCTCTGAGGTGTTTCAACACAGATGAAGATGTCAGCATTAACTCTGTCTTTCGTACTCACAGGATTAAAGGGCAGCAAGGGATGAACTCAATTCAGCAGCTCTGATGTGCTCCAGCACAGACGGAGGCAGACGAGGATATCAACGGCAGAGATGAACTCAATTCAGCAGCTCTGATGTGCTCCAGCACAGATGGAGGCAGACGAGGATGTCAACGACAGAGATGAACTCAATTCAGCAGCTCTGAGGTGTTTCAACACAGCTAAAGATGTCAGCATTAACTCTGTCTTTCGTACTCACAGGATTAAAGGGCAGCAAGGGATGAACTCAATTCAGCAGCTCTGATGTGCTCCAGCACAGATGGAGGCAGACGAGGACGGCAGCAGTATCTCTATATTCCGTATTCACAAGACTGGATTTCATGAGCCAGCGCGGCTACAGCAATGTTTATCCACTCGGCCGCCCGAACGATCTGCGGGGGTCCCACACTCGTGTGTACACTGCAAAACACTCAACTCCACACGTGAAAATATCAGCTTAACACTGCAAAACACTCCAACCTTTGTAATGAATAAGGCAGTGTTCGGGCTCAAATGGACATCTTAATAGCGAGACTCTTCGTACGCTGGCAGTATTATAAAGATATACTCGTTCCTCATAGCTACAATGTTTGTGCCCAAGAAAGTTAGCCACTTAGCTGGTAGTATCCTGTTCCCTCCGTCCTCTGTCCTCAGTCCTTCTCTTGCCTCACGTAAACCCGCTGTCTCTTCCTCCTTCCCTCGCTGCTTCCCTCTCTCTCCAATGTCCGCGTCTTTTATGCTTCTCGCACCCTGATCAACGCATGGAATTTTTCCCTCACAGGTGCCGGTGATTTCGCGCAATCATTTGTCGCTGCACTTCCGCCCCGTTCGTGAGACCGGAACCGTCCTGGTGTTGCAACGGAAGTGTTCCTCCATAGCAACAATTCCCGTGCAAAGGTTCCGGCCCTTGGTCACCCCGTGACATCCTCCCCCACCAATGAGTTCTAGTCCCTAGAACTCCTGACCGGAGGTCCACTCGCCGTATCTCGCAGGTGGTTGCCCCCTGTTGTCTCGCTGCGAGCGTCGGGGTGGGGATGCTGGAGGCTCCCCTGTTGCCACAGATTCCCGTCTCTCTGGAACGACGGCCCAACCCACCACCGGTGGTTCCAAGGTCCTAAGGGCTGTTGGAATCTCCCCCGTAGGCCTCGAATAATTAGGGCAAGGCCGAAGCAGATTCCGGTGCAATACCCGTTCCGGGCCCGACCTCCCTTCAGGGCGAATAGTATACACAGGTAAGTCAGGGTCTCTCTGTCGTTCCACCACGTAAGGCATAACCTCCCACCGATCGCTCAACTTGCCCTTTCCTTGACGCCGATTATCCCGAACCAATACACGCTCTCCGGGCAGCAAAGGGGCTTCCCGGGCTGTTCGGTCGTACAATCGTTTGTTTTTCTCTGCAGCTCCCTTTATTCGGTCCGTGACTCTCCCATAGGCGAACTGGAGCTGTTGGTGGTGCCGATTTACCCATTCAGTGGTGCTCGGGGCCCCTGCCGCCGAAGCAGTCCCCCAAAGTAGGTCGACGGGTAAACGCATGTGTCTCCCAAACATCAGAAAAGACGGCGCAAAGCCTGTGGTACTATGTATGCTGTTGTTGTATGCTTGCAGCAAAGAGGGGAGGCAATCCGCCCACGAACTCTGCTGGTCCGAGTCAAGAGTTCCCAATAGGGTTAACAAGGTCTGATTAAACCGCTCACACCCCCCATTCCCTTGGGGGTGGTATGGGGTAGTGTGGGTCTTACGGCAGCCGTAGAGTTGGCACAGTTCTGCGATAACCCTCGACTCAAAGTTTGGACCTTGGTCGGAGTGGAGGATCTCTGGACATCCAAAAGGCTGGAACACGGTCCTCCAAAGGGCCGTGGCGGTGGTAGTTGCCGTCTGGTCGAGAGTGGGAACGGCCCAAGAATACTTGGTAAACAAGTCTGTTGCCACTAAGATGTTCTGAAAGCGGTCTGCAGGTCGACCCAATGTCAGGAAGTCCACTCCCACGATATGTAGAGGGGCCCGTGGCCGTATCGGGACTAATGGAGCTCTCACCTCCTTCCGGGTCTTAAAAAGCAAACAACGGGGGCAATCCTGAATAAAGGCTCCGACCATCGCCTCCATCCTGGGCCAAAAGAAGTGCCTCCTCAACAAGGACAATGTCCTTTCTTGGCCTTGATGTCCCATCTGGGTATGGTAAGCGTGCAACAATGGCTGGACCTGATCTTCAGGAACCACCACCTGGTATACCTGCTCTCGGGTTGCCGGGTCCTGAACAGAACGGCAAATCACCCCTTCTTTTAAGCAGAGCCTCTCCCACTGTCCACAGAGTAGCCTCACCGTCTGTGCCTGTCTTTCTCCGGTTTGTGGCAGAGAGCCTTCTTCCAAGCAGGAACGAATCACCACAAGATCTCTATTTCTCCCCTGTTGCTCCCTCCACCGCCTTGGGTCCCATCCCCAACTATCGGGGGCGTCGATGGTACTTGATCCTGGGGCTTCTACTACCCCCACCAGGAGTTCCTCAACCTCCGTGGGAGTCACCCCCGGACCCCCCGCGTCAATCACCGGGAGCCTGGAGAGTACGTCCGCATTTGTATGTTCCCGACCCGGTCGGTACTGTATCTGATAGTCGTAATTCGCCAACTGTGCCACCCAACGCTGTTCGACGGCCCCCAGTTTAGCCGTTCGTAAGTGGACCAGGGGGTTGTTATCCGTCACTACTAGCACCTTGGCCCCCCACAGATAATCTTTGAACTTTTCGCTCATCGCCCACTTCATTGCCAGGAGTTCAATCTTAAAAGAGCTGTAGTTCGAATCATTCCGCTCCGCTGGATGGAGACTTCGACTTGCGTATGCGATCACTCTTTCCACTCCCTGCTGGCGCTGTGCTAGTACTGCTCCCAGCCCCAAGTTGCTTGCATCGGTATAAAGGACAAACGGCTGAGAGAAGTCAGCATAGGCGAGAATCGGGGCCTGTAACAACTCTTGCTGAAGATTCCGGAAAGCTACCTCACATGCAGAGCTCCAAGTCACCACGGGAGACCCTCGGCCCCGGGGGCGTGCAGTGCCCACAAGTAATTGGTTTAGGGGCTTGGCGATTTTTGAGAAGTCTTTAATAAAGCGTCGGTAGTACCCCACAAAGCCGAGGAAGGATCGCACCTGTCGAACAGTTTTAGGGGGCTCCCACCCTTGCACGGCCGACACCTTTTCCGGATCTGGGGAGACTCCTGCAGCGCTGACGCAATGGCCCAGGAATTTAACTTCCCTGCGGAACAGTTGGCACTTTTCCGGCCGTAACTTCAGCCCGTACTTTTCCATAGCTTGGAACACTTGTTCAAGATGGAGTAAATGAGCTGCAAAGTCCGGGGAGAAGACAATAACGTCATCCAAGTACACCAGCGTGGAGTCGACCAGTTGTCCTCCCAGGCAACGCTGCATGAGCCGCTGGAAGGTTGCAGGGGCGTTGCAGAGTCCGAACGGCATCCTATCCCATTCAAAAAGGCCGAAGGGAGTGGTGAAAGCGGTCTTCTCTCGGTCTCTCTCTTCCACCTGGACCTGCCAGTATCCACTGGCTAAGTCCAGCGTGGAGTACCAGGCGGCCTGGGTTAGACTCGTGAGAGAGTCCTCAATTCGTGGTAATGGGAAGGCGTCTTTCTTAGTCACACTGTTCAGTTTCCGATAGTCCACGCAGAATCTCCAAGCTCCACTCTTCTTCTGCACTAAGACAATAGGGGCCGCCCAGGGACTACTGCTCTCACGGACAATGCCTCCCTCCAGCATCCCCCTCAACAGGGCACGAACCTCCGAGTAAAGCGTCGGTGGTACTGGACGATACCGCTCACGACTTGGGGCTGCGTCCCCCGTGGGGATCTGGTGTCTCACAATGCTAGTACAGCCATAATCCTCTTCGTGGGTGGAAAACACATGCCGCCACTTGCTCAAAAAGTCCTGGAGCTGACGCCGCTGGTCCTCCTCTAATCCTTCTCCCCATAGGGACTCCCTCGCCAGATGGTCCGGCATTATGCCCTCAACCGGGTCTGTTCGCTGATCCTCTTGCACAATAGCCACTTCAACCACCGCAGCATCCACTCGGCTGAAACACACATCTCTGCTTTCTCGCACTTGTTGAGGTTCCACTGATGTCACCCGGACCAGTTGCTGATGGCGATGGAGGCTAACCGGATATGGGCTGGTATTCCGCACTCTTACAGCCACCCGCCCTCGGCGGACTACAGCAAGCCCCCGGGCAACCTCAACAGCCCGACAATCCCCGTGCGGCTCCACAAGGACCCAGTCGTCCGGTCTATCCGACCGGGCCGGCAACCGGGTCCAAACCATGGCCTCACTCCTCGCCGGAACAGACAGGGCATACCTGCAAGCCACCCGACCGACATCTTCCCGGTCCCACTGTGCTCTGGCAGTATGGATCCGATGGCAGTCTGTGATTATGCGCTCCCACTCTCGCCCCTCTGTGGAAGGGGGTCTTAGGGTGGGCCGACTCCGAAACAGCTCTTCCCAACATTCTGAAATAACATTCATACCCAAAAGGGCTCGGTGGGCCCCCAGGCACTGGTCTCGGACGATGACAATGCCCTTTTGCTGGACACCGACCCCCTGGATGTGGAAGTCTGCTACTACGTAGCCGATGTAAGGGATATCGAGCCCGTTCGCCCCCCGAAGAGTGAGCCAGGGTGCTTCAGTCCCCTGGCCTCGGCATCCATCAAAGAGTTCCTTGGACAGGCTTTCCGAGAACAAGGTGACTTGGGAACCAGTATCGACCAAGCATTGGAGCCTCTTACCGTTGACTTGGATTTCAACTGTAGGACAACGCCCGACCAGTTGGTTTCTGGGAGCAGGCAAGGAGGGGGGGTCAATCGAAGGGGTCCCGACCACTTGACCCGCAGTGGCCGGTAAACCTAAAAACCCCCTTGCGAACCTCGCCGTGGGCCACACTGACGACTCATGTGTCCCGACTCTCCGCAATGGTTACAGATTGGCCGTCCCTGATCGTCCCACTGGAACCTGGCCTGACCTGGCCGCCCAGGGCGGCGCCCCATCTCCCGACTCCCATCAGAATAGGACCGCTCTCGGGGCGGAGGAATTCCACCAGACCGGCCCCGGCGGAGTTCATCCAAAAGGGTTTTTGATAGCTCAGCCATCTGCTCCTTAACATCTTTCATGAGCTCCGCACGTAGCTCCTGCTTCCAGTCGACTGGAACTAAAGCCGCAGGGGTACAGGCTCCACTAGCGGCCATGCAAGTGGGCGGGTCGGTGGTCTCAGTATGGTCGACCTCCTGGGCCAAGGCCTCGCGTCGGAGAGCCTCGAAGGACAGTGTGGGGTCCTGGCGGAGTTGTAAACGTAGGTTCTGGCGGATTGGTCCATCGCGGAGCCCCAAGATAAATTGATCCCGCAACAGGGTATCTTCGTCCCCCAGACCATGATCGCGTCGTCCTTTCAGACAAGTATACTGCTCTCGGAGTCGTAAAGAGTAAGCACGGAGATTCTGCCGGGGACCTTGCCGGAAGTTGAAAAACTGGGCCCGGAGAGCAGCCACCGGGGTGGCATCACCGTACAACTCAGTAAGGAAGTCGAAGACAGCCTTTACATTGGCTCGTGCAGTCCTGGGAGCGGCTTGGACCTCCCTCTTGGCCTCCCCCTCAAGGGACCCCAGAACAAATTGCAACTTCTGCGGTTCACTCAGCCCTTGTAAACTGGCCAAGTATTCAGTCTGGGTCTTCCACTCATTCAGACTCAGCTCTGACTCGGGCCCTCCGAATCTTTGCGCCCAAGGTGCTCCCATAAAGACCGGCATAACTTGAGGTCTAGCCGCTGGTGCCTCTTCGTCTGCCATCTCCCAGAATACGGGTGCTCAACTCAAGGTGGGAATCCTGCCGACTACGCCAAGTGTCACAGGCCGGGGGGAAGGCGAACTAGTACAGTGACGGACAGCCAACACCCCCAAACTACCACACCACCACTGAGGAGCTATCCCGCGGGACAGAAGAGGCCAGACGACAATAATTACAATTTTAACTTTTATTTATTAAAAGGATGTCTCTTAAAATACGGTAGTCTCTTCCTGTGTCTCTCCAACACACATCGGCTCCGCCTTCCCTATCCACGGGACTAGATGGCAACAAGAGGTGAGCTCAATTCAGCGGCTCTGATGAGCTTCAGCACAGAAGAGGATGTCAACGGCAGAGATGAACTCAATTCAGCAGCTCTGATGTGCTCCAGCACAGATGGAGGCAGACGAGGATGTCAACGGCAGAGATGAACTCAATTCAGCAGCTCTGATGTGCTCCAGCACAGATGGAGGCAGACGAGGATGTCAACGGCAGAGATGAACTCAATTCAGCAGCTCTGAGGTGTTTCAACACAGATGAGGATGTCAGCATTAACTCTGTCTTTCGTACTCACAGGATTAAAGGGCAGCAAGGGAGGAACTCAATTCAGCAGCTCTGGTGTGCTCCAGCACAGATGGAGGCAGACGAGGATGTCAACGGCAGAGATGAACTCAATTCAGCAGCTCTGATGTGCTCCAGCACAGATGGAGGCAGACGAGGATGTCAACGGCAGAGATGAACTCAATTCAGCAGCTCTGATGTGCTCCAGCACAGATGGAGGCAGACGAGGATGTCAACGGCAGAGATGAACTCAATTCAACAGCTCTGATGTGCTCCAGCACAGATGGAGGCAGACGAGGATGTCAACGGCAGAGATGAACTCAATTCAGCAGCTCTGAGGTGTTTCAACACAGATGAGGATGTCAGCATTAACTCTGTCTTTCGTACTCACAGGATTAAAGGGCAGCAAGGGAGGAACTCAATTCAGCAGCTCTGATGTGCTCCAGCACAGATGGAGGCAGACGAGGATGTCAACGGCAGAGATGAACTCAATTCAGCAGCTCTGATGTGCTCCAGCACAGATGGAGGCAGACGAGGATGTCAACGGCAGAGATGAACTCAATTCAGCAGCTCTGGGGTGTTTCAACACAGATGAGGATGTCAGCATTAACTCTGTCTTTCGTACTCACAGGATTAAAGGGCAGCAAGGGAGGAACTCAATTCAGCAGCTCTGATGTGCTCCAGCACAGATGGAGGCAGACGAGGATGTCAACGGCAGAGATGAACTCAATTCAGCAGCTCTGATGTGCTCCAGCACAGATGGAGGCAGACGAGGATGTCAACGGCAGAGATGAACTCAATTCAGCAGCTCTGATGTGCTCCAGCACAGATGGAGGCAGACGAGAATGTCAACGGCAGAGATGAACTCAATTCAGCAGCTCTGAGGTGTTTCAACACAGATGAAGATGTCAGCATTAACTCTGTCTTTCGTACTCACAGGATTAAAGGGCAGCAAGGGATGAACTCAATTCAGCAGCTCTGATGTGCTCCAGCACAGACGGAGGCAGACGAGGATATCAACGGCAGAGATGAACTCAATTCAGCAGCTCTGATGTGCTCCAGCACAGATGGAGGCAGACGAGGATGTCAACGACAGAGATGAACTCAATTCAGCAGCTCTGAGGTGTTTCAACACAGCTAAAGATGTCAGCATTAACTCTGTCTTTCGTACTCACAGGATTAAAGGGCAGCAAGGGATGAACTCAATTCAGCAGCTCTGATGTGCTCCAGCACAGATGGAGGCAGACGAGGACGGCAGCAGTATCTCTATATTCCGTATTCACAAGACTGGATTTCATGAGCCAGCGCGGCTACAGCAATGTTTATCCACTCGGCCGCCCGAACGATCTGCGGGGGTCCCACACTCGTGTGTACACTGCAAAACACTCAACTCCACACGTGAAAATATCAGCTTAACACTGCAAAACACTCCAACCTTTGTAATGAATAAGGCAGTGTTCGGGCTCAAATGGACATCTTAATAGCGAGACTCTTCGTACGCTGGCAGTATTATAAAGATATACTCGTTCCTCATAGCTACAATGTTTGTGCCCAAGAAAGTTAGCCACTTAGCTGGTAGTATCCTGTTCCCTCCGTCCTCTGTCCTCAGTCCTTCTCTTGCCTCACGTAAACCCGCTGTCTCTTCCTCCTTCCCTCGCTGCTTCCCTCTCTCTCCAATGTCCGCGTCTTTTATGCTTCTCGCACCCTGATCAACGCATGGAATTTTTCCCTCACAGGTGCCGGTGATTTCGCGCAATCATTTGTCGCTGCACTTCCGCCCCGTTCGTGAGACCGGAACCGTCCTGGTGTTGCAACGGAAGTGTTCCTCCATAGCAACAATTCCCGTGCAAAGGTTCCGGCCCTTGGTCACCCCGTGACAATGACGGCTATTGCTTTAACTCAATCTTCAAGAACGCAGTAAACATTAAAATACGGCATTGCAAACCTATAGCACAAATCTGAAACATGACAATGACAGAGAATCAAATGCATTATCAAGCATCATACATCACACCTCTAGTTGTGCAAATGAGCAAATGACCATTTGACAAATTCAGCTGTTTACTTTAAAATGGATTCACTCACTTATACACACAGTTTTCACCTTTTGCTAACTAACCGTCCTAACCGATAGCAGGTCAAGGTCACGTCTGCAGGCTTTCAGTGTAATCACGGTCAACTGCAAGATAGACCTTCTCAAAAACAGAAAGTTAATTCTACAGTGAGAGCCTATTATTTCCTGGAAGTCCCCGTGATTGTTTCCAGAGCAAAGCTAGTTTGAGGTCGGAGGCAGAATCCTGTCTGGAAACCACAAGCAATCGCATTTCCAGCCTGACGTAATGCTCTAATTTTACCTGATGTAGGGGAGGTTTCACCCATGCCGGCCCGAGGGAGACACATCCCATGGATGGATAAGCACTGATTTAATGTCTCAGCATTGCTGAGCATGTTAACCTGTGGACTTATCCAGTTCTCTTATCCAGCCGTGGAAAGTGGAGTTTATTTTCTAGTGGTCTGAATGCCCTCAGCTTTTTTATGACCACTCTGAAGTAATAATCTGTATGAGTAAAAAGGAAACATTTAACAGTACTAGGGGACAGTATATATAATTGCAGACATGGACAGAATTTTTTATTTTTTTATCTTCCATTAAGACTTAAGAATTACAAGTACAACATAACATTCAGTTGAACTGATGATGTTCAAGCTCAAATGACCTTATGTTGGCCTGTTTGGATCATCTAGATATAATCCAGTGTTACATTGAAAATGTCTGTGAGATATGGATCAGTAATAGACCAGTTTAGTGACACACTTGATTGATTTACTACCCTTCTAGACATGTTGACCACTCACAAGTGATATTTACAGCCTGTAAAACACAGTACCGTATTTTCTGGACTATAAGTCGTTCCGGAGTATAAGTCGCATCAGTCAAAAAATGACATATATAAGTCGCACTGGACTATTAGTCACATTTATTTAGAAATGTATTGAATTTCTAAATCACACGAGGTCCCCAGATAATACTAATGTCCCCAGAGTGTGTATGTGAAGTTTTTGATTATTCTTAACGTTAGAGCTCGGCCCGGACTGGCCATCGGGAGCATTCCCAAGACCCGGCAACTGATTTTACCGTAGGGCTGTAAACGATTAATCGCATCCAAAATATAGTTTGTGTTTACATAATAAATGTGTGTGTACTTTGTATACTTATTTTATATATATAAATACACACACATGCTTGTATATATATATATATATATATATATGAATATGTATATACTTTATATAAATGTATATATAATTTATATTATATATAAATTATAAATATTTTATATATATATATAACAATTTTTTCTTAAATGTATACATGAACGTGCGAGTATTTATATATACAAAATAATTATACACAGTACACACACATTTATTATGTAAACACAAACTTTTATTTTGGATGCGATTAATTGCGATTAATCGTTTACAGCCCTATTTTGCCCGCTGCCCTTTTTTATTTAATATTACTATTATCATTATATATTATTGCCTATCCAACATACTATAGTAATAATTTCCGAATTCGGTAATAAATCGATAATGAATCATGAATCGGTTAGGCTTGACTGGCAACGCAGCGCTCCACACCTCCGCCAAACGGTTTCGATCAGAGGGAGATATATATCAATCAAGGTTGAGGATGAAGAGGAGGAGAAAGGAGCAAGGATCGAAAGATCTCCAAGAAGAAGCAGCGAAATATTGAAAAATTACTGAACTGTTCAAGGCTTCGAGTGCAGGCAGTTTCATCTGTAAATGGGCAGCTGTAGTTTTTTTTTTTTTTTTTTTTTTTGCTTTAAAAAAAGAGATTTTAACCTTTTTGTGTGTGTGTGTGTGTGTGTGTGTATGTGTGCGTGTGTGTGTGTGATGGTCATACAAAAACATAGGGTTGTTCGTGGTTCCAAAATGAGGCAAAATAACTGTTCATTTCATTGCTATTGTTTCACTGTGTGTCTTTAGTAAATCCTGACAGTAGTTTGGTTTTATGCCTATAAGTGCTGGCCCAAGCTGTTAGTAAATCTGGCCCTTACAATGAAATGGGTAATGCTCGGGAAACGGGTAAACGGTGTGTATACTGTAGTGTAGGTTATATCACAATCTATGTACTTCAAAAACATTGAAGGCATTAAAGCAAAAGGACTTACAGTACAAACCTCTTCTTTGGAAGTTCTGAATTTCGACACACAACTACAGCGTTTGGGTTCATCTTGATGTTTATTGCAACATGAAATATTGTCTGGAATGAATCTGGAAATAAATCTGGAAGGAAGTCGGAGCAGAATGATTACAGAAGGCTATGAGGAGAGTGAGGAATGTGCTATTGCTCTTCTCAGATACTTTGGTCTAGCCTGACACAAGTGACATCCAAAGGTTGGTTCATTTGGACCTATTTCCAAATATAACTGGCCAAATTTGGTCTGAAATATAAGTGATTTAATATTGACTTATTATACTTGCAATCACACATTGGTTATTAAAATGAAATTACATGCAGCCGTTTGCTTGTTTTATTGCTCAATTCTAATGTTCTAAAGCATATTTGTACATTTGTATCAAGCTCAGGTCCAAGACCGATTGTACTGTTGATCAGAAGCGAAGGCTTTTGCAGATGACAGCGAAAAAAATGTGAAAATGACTGAGCCTCCAGGAAGCACTAAATCAATATGTGACTGAAAAGCAAATGAGAATGCTGTTTATAAATGAACTGTCATGGGGTTATGAATGCAGGGGAGTCGTACTGTAGGCTACCAATGAACACGTGTGCCTTGAAAACAATCCTAACCTGTAACTTGTTTGATACATTTCAAAGAGAGAACGGAAACTTTTTGGATGTTTCTTGATAAACTGCTGCTTTGTTTCTGATAGAAGCATTGCATTGCATAGCACATGGCAAAAAATGGCAACAAAATGAGTCAAATTTAACTGTGTCACTCAATTATGATATCATAAAATAACACGAATTGTGAAAAATAAGTGCATTTAACTGTATTGAATGTGCACTTATTGTGCTTCAAATCTTGAGGGTATATATTTTTTTAAAGTGAATAATTCAAATAAAAGGCCACTTAAGGCCCCGATCACAATTGTGGTGCTCTCACGGGTTACCAGGAGCTCACGACTTCACGAACCGCAACTACCACAATGTTAACCGAAAGTAAATAAAGTTAATAAAACGCTGATTTGACGTTTACTTGACTGACAGGACAGCTGTTTCGGTGGTTGCCTAGCAACATAAAAAACGCAGCGCACTGCTCGTTCTGTGTGATTGGCCAGTGCTGTGCGCCTCGCGTTTTCGATCCTGGAAAACGCGTAAGTGTGCTTATAGAGA
Organism: Phoxinus phoxinus; assembly: GCF_949152265.1. Classification (NCBI taxonomy): domain Eukaryota; kingdom Metazoa; phylum Chordata; class Actinopteri; order Cypriniformes; family Leuciscidae; genus Phoxinus; species Phoxinus phoxinus. The sequence continues at coordinate 45,816,521 of NC_136878.1, read as the reverse complement.
GTTAAATTGTATGCCTTATTTCTGTCAGGACCACTATTGTCACATACGATTGATTAGCATACCGTTTGGATTGGCTGCATGGTTCCGTTCTGGGCATAAAATTCAGTTAATTTTATGTACCGTATTTTTAGGACTATAAGTCGTTTTTTTCATAGTTTGGCTGGTCCTGCGACTTATAGTCAGGTGAGACTTATATATCAAAATGAATTCTTACTGACTGATATGAACCAAGAGAAAACATTACCGTCTACAGCCGCGAGAGGGCGCTCTAGTTAGCGGAGTTGTTCAGAACTGACACCGAGGATGAAGAGTACAGTGGATTCAGTGTTGAGAGAATGAGATCGGGAGCTTGGTGAACTTGCTGACCGGTAACTTGTTGGACTCGCTGGCTAATGTTAGTTTAGCCTATTCAGCCTCCCAGGTATATGTTCTTTATGCAATAGTGTAGCTGAATAACTGTTAATGTGTTACGCTAACACACCGGACACCTTCAGCTGTTGTTCTGTGTGCTGTTGTGCAGCTGAATAACTGTTAATGTGTTACGCTAACACACCGGACACCTTCAGCTGTTGTTCTGTGTGCTGTTGTGGAGCTGAATAACTTGCCTTTCCAGATTAAATGTCTGTTCTTGGTCTTGGATTTTGTGAAATAAATTTCTAAATAAATGCGACTTATAGTCCAGTGCGACTTATATATATTTTTTGCTTTCTCTTCATGACAAATGTTTTGACTGATGCAACTTCTACTCCGGAAAATACGGTAATATTAATAACTTGGAATGACTTTGCATTAAAATAGCTCCATTAAAGCAGAGAGAGAACAATCTCACTGCAAAATAAATAAATTTCACACTTTTCTGAATTAACCCTTAAGGCATCCATACATCTCGTTCATCCTCACTGATCAAACGCAGTGCAACTCCACTCTCAGACATACAAACACTTGAGCACTGTGTGCATTAGGTTCCTGACCTGGCAAAATGCAGATTTTGATGTCTTGTCAATGCTGCACGACACAGGGTTACTGTTCAGAGCCACATTCATTTCAAGCTCCAGGTTGCATAAGTTCTGAGACTATTCTCATAACACCCAATTTATTACGATACACTTGTCCAAAAGCTTTCATTATAAGTGGCTGTGTCTCTACTGTGGCCGTAGCCACGTCAGAATCAACTAAGCAGTGACCCCTTTTGGTGAGACGAAGTCAAACATGTTTCATGCACAGCGACAATGGCAGGAACATGTCAGGCTGTCAGTTCTTTATATCCTTGTTAACTCACTATTCATTATTTGATGACACACGTTTACAAGCTAAAGAGCTGGAGTGCTGCTCGCTGTGCTGTGCTGTAATGTTTTATAGGCCAGCTCAGAGGAGAACAGATGCGGGTGTAAAGAGAGAGCCGCCGAGCTCCCTCCATCTGTGAATGGATGGTCAGATGAAGAGGAAAGAGGAGACAAAGTTGCTCAGAAGTAAAGAAAGAGAAACACGAGAAAGGGAGGAGAGGTGAAAGAAAGAAATAGTGTAATGCATGTACTGTACACTTGTACTTACATGTATATTAACTTAAAGGGATAGTTCACTTTAAAATTAAAATTCTGTCATAATTTACTCACCCTCAAGTTGTTTCATACCTGTATTAATTTATTTCTTCTGCTGAACACAAAGAAAGATATTTTGAAGAATGTCGATAACCAAACAGTAGACTGTACCCATTTGCTTCCATAGTAGGAAAAAAAAATACTATGGAAGTAAATGGGTAAAGTCTACTGTTTGGTTACCGACATTCTTCAAAATATCTTTCTTTGTGTTCAGCAGAAGAAATAAATGAATACAGGTTTGAAACAACTTGAGGGTGAGTAAATGACAGAATTTTAATTTTAAAGTGAACTATCCCTTTAAGTTTTCATAATAAGTTCTGCACACATGCACATGGGTTAAATTCTGGGTTAAAAACAATCCGATGACATTTGTCATGTAACTATACTTTGAGCGCCTTTAAACTATCAGGAAATATTTGTGAATAGTCAGAAATTAGTTAACACTTTTTATTCCATTGTGAAGACAGTAGTTCCCATTCAGTCAGTGGCGTTTCACGTTATGTCGGAATGACATATTTATGTCTCGCCTGGGAGCCCAATCACCTCCAAGTGGAAATATAAATAGCCAATGAACATTGGCCAGTGAGATTTGCATGCCAAGTCACACCTACCCATACATACTGGTGTAAATATGACCGGCATTACTCATATTTTTGCTTCGGAGCCGAGCGGTTGTGAACAGTGACTGCTCATTCCAGTCATCCTTCAACTGAAGTGGATTCCTGTGCAGAGAAACAGAAATTTTAATTGCTAAAAAGAGTCTCTGTATTTCTCTCCTGCCGGTGGGAGGGCGGATACAGCGGTGATTAATACTTAGACGCGTACTTTCATGTCTTGATCTTACCTCGAAGCAGACCATTCCTACGCTTTGCTTCGAGAGTCGACCATATCAGTCCAAGGTCTTCCACTGTGGGCCGTCCCTGTCGCTCTGCGTCTTTTCCAAAACCGCGGACCGTGGCCTAACCCTGCTCAGGGAGGTGGGCGTTCGCATCCTCAACTATCTTGCTGACTGGCTCATTCTAGCTCATTCTCGGGATCAGTTGTGCGAACACAGGCACCTGGTCCTCAGGCATCTGGGGCTTCGGGTCAAATGGGAACAGAGCAAGATGCATAGATTAGTTGATACTGATCCTGTCACCAAACTAGAAATAAGACCAACCAAGGTGACAGGACCCTGACATTCTTCCTACGGCCCTTGTGACAAAAAGCCTTGATCCCCTGTATGATGACTTGCAAAAAGCCATGCCCTTAAAATCAATCTAATGCTAATTATTTTTTGTACATTTCATGCACACTTTTATGTCTATGAAGCTGAAAGGACACCAAGAAATGACCGCTCTTCACATGCATATTTTTATTAAACAATCAAGTCCATAGCATTCCAGAGAATAGCAAATCGTCGCTGTCCGATGAAAACCGTGTATGTCCATTTTGCAGATTTTGAGATTTTTCGACGGATAGAATGTCCAGGTTAATTTCCATATACAGTATGCTTCACATATCTAAATGACCAATTAAAAGTTGTGAAATCATGTCATCTGATTTTCACATATATACATTTGATGTCAAAGCTGTGAATGACGCCGCGTATCTCCCACCCTGTGGAGGCATCTCGCCGCGCCGGTCTCGTGAAGTTTCATCTTTTTCTTTTCTGCAATACAGTGCCAAATAAACATAGCCTGGTCAGACAATGACTTTCCTTTACAGTAGGCCTAACTTAATCGAAGTAAACGTTTCCCCCCTGACGCCAGACGTACGTCTAGGAGTGGAGAGGAGTGACACAATTACGGTAGGACTGTGCAAACAAAGTATCTGTATAGCATTGCCATGTCAGTGTATTGATTCATTGTCCCTTCATAGTTTGCAAGAGACATTTAATAAACTGAGCGTATTTAATAAACTGAGCGTAGCCTATTCGTCAGTATGGAACGCGACTTGGCCATTCCAATTAATGATCGGAAGAACGCGTATCGACCACCGTTACTGTAAAATTTGCACGTCTGTCCATTTAAACTATTTTGGTCAAATGTGGATTATATCATTACACTGGCAAGAATATGGTTACATTTAAAGATGCCGTACCAAGTTTGACAACGCTACGTTCAACTGCTTTTGAAATTACGGTGTTTTACGTGATACGTGAGTTTCATCGGGCAACGACGATATGCTGCTTATTAATAAAACAGTGTATTCAATCTAGAAATCAATAGCTCAAACAGTAGACATTATACATGTGATACTTCTAGCATGTGGCATCATGTCTGGATACACATACAGCACGATGTCCAAGTTGCTTTGGAAGTGGGTTGGGAAGAATGCATTATAAAACCTTATTCTAGTAAATGTTCTATGTTTACAGAATGAGTTTTGAGGGTTTTGAGTGTATGACTTTCTGTAACGCTGCTGTGGAACTGTGACTTGACTTGCTTGGTGAAAAACTTTTTTTCAAAAGGTGAACACCTTGACTTAATCGGTATACAGTAAATCACGAACAAGCAGACAGTCACGATGTGCTTCTCAGTGTGTTCTCAGCCTGAGGTTTTTATTTGAGAAGCCAATATTGAGATTTTAAAGCAAATCCCACCCATTAAAGCCCAGTGCATAATCAGCATATAATCTGTTTACGTTCCCATTCCATTATGCTTTGATAAACAACAGATTCAAAGCCTTGCACGCTCTGTAAACACTGCTATTGTCTGAGTGGCATATAAATTACCGCTCGCTCCTCCAACGTAACTAATAACTCGCTGGTTTGCAATTCAATGCTGTTGTTTTTTTTTTTCTTTCTTTTCTTCATTCTTTCTTTTCTATGAACATGATAAAGTGTTGAGTCTGCAGAGCTTTGCAGTGTTGTAGCATCGTCAGCACTCTCTCTCATTATGCATTCAAACAATAGGTAATAAAACTATCAAGATTATAACTCATATTCTCATCCTAAATCTCTGTTTTAAGGGCTTCATTTAAAGGCTCCCAATTGTCTCCTACAACATGTTTACATGCATCAAAACACTTTAATTTGCTCATGATATACATTGCACATCACCTCTCATCACCATTTCTCAAAGATTCTCAAACGATTCTCGGTCCCACTTTATATTAAGTGGCCCTAATACCTGTGAACTTACATGGTAACTACATGTGTACATAGTATGTAACTACAGTGTAAGTACACATTAGTACATAGTATCTACAACTGTATTATTAGAGTAACTACACGTATGTAACAACCCACGTAATGGTATGTGTAAGTACAAATGTGTAACAGGACATTGGTAACAACACTTTTTTCACATTAGTAAGTACACATGTGTAACTACATTTTGTATTAACAATATGTAGCCTATTTGTTGTTCCAATTCCACATGCAGTCTTAGATACTGCAGTTACCAGTTTGGGTATAAATGTATTTAATTTCCAACAAGTGGACAGTTCCTATGGAATTATCATGTAACGACACTGATGTACACAACAATTACCTTAACAATTACACTTTATATTAAGTGGACAGTTCCTGAGGAGTTACCATGTAACACTGGTATCACAAGGTGAAACTTTAGTTGTAATTCAACATTAGTCCTGCCAGTCATAAATACATGTATTCCAACTTGTAACTGCAGTATCTAAAACTGCATGTGGAAGTGGAACAACAAATAGGCTACATATTGTTGTTACAAAATGTAGTTACATAATTACTGTTACACATGTGTACTTACTGAAGTGAAAAAATGTTGTTACCAATGTCCTGTTACACATTTGTACTTACACATACCATTCTGAGGGTTGTTACATATGTGTAGTTACGCAAATGTTACAGCTGTAGATACTATGTACTAATGTGTACTTACACTGTAGTTACATACTATGTACACATGTAGTTACCATGTAAGTTCACAGGTATTAGGGCCACTTAATATAAAGTGGGACCCGATTCTCAAATACGAAGATTTGGTCTCTCTAAACCCCTCCTTTCCACCAGCCTGCTCTGCTCTGATTAGTCAGATGGCCCAGTCTGTTGTGATTGGTCTACCGCTTATGGCGCGTGTCGGAAAGGAAACCATAACCTTCAGCTCCGGAGGGTTAATAAATTAACGATTGTACACTGTAAAGACAGTAGCAATGGCGTCGAATTAACCATATCAATCTGAGCGCGAGTCCGATGATGAAACATTGGAAGAACAAGTTGTTCATGACTTGACCAGGACATTTCTCAGTGGCAAGTTTTTCTCAGTTTGTTGTACATTATGATATGCAAGACAATAACTTAATTTATCACGCACTTCGATCTTTAAAACTTTACAGACCTTTTACATTCAAAAAACACATTGTTGTAGCTCCTCTATTCCCAGTCTGTCTGAAGTGCTCTGATTGGCCGGCAGACCCAATGTGTTGTGAATGGCCGAACACCTAAAGTGTGTATGAAATGCAACGCCTCTTACCATAATCGTGAGCTTCAGCTTCTAAGGCTTTAAGCAACTGTAAAAACACAGTTAATAATAATGTTGTCGGTTTTACCATATCAGTTCGAGCCCGAGTCAGATACTGAAAATGCGGATGATCAAGCCAGTCAATTGACCGTTTGCAAAGACCCGCCCCTCTTAGTTACTGTCACTATGTCCGACAAGCCACGCCGCTCTCACACACACCATGTTCTCACGCAGTGAAAAATACATCGTGGAGCAGAGAGGACACTGACAACACATTGACAGACAGGACAGACCAGGTTACTTTTGATATTAAACAAAGTCTCACCTTTCAAATTTGGTCACTTTTTAAAAGAAATTTAAACAATAAATAGCGTTTTGAGTCTCTTTAATGTGTCTGACAGATCGCTGTGTCGCCTCAGTTAAAGCCGCTCGTGAACCGATCATCTCTTCCTTCTAGTTCATTTATAGCATCAAATAAACATGAATGAACATCAGAAGGAATGTTGTTTTAACCGCGGAAAGACGTCAGTACACTCCGCTTCTCAAGTTCAAATCCTCCCATTAATCTACTAACTCTCCTGACTGCTTTGTTGGACAAAATGGCGGATGGCGAAGTATGATTGGTCAGATCACCTGTCAATCAAGCTCAATTGGAACCAACTTTGCAAGCACAACTTGAGCAGAACAGTTCACATCTGTAAATAGTATTTTTACATAGCCAGCATTGCACTTCAGAAAGCTGTCCTCTGTAAAATGTAAAATGTTAATAATAACAATGCTTGTTTTTGAGAGCAGAAATCTCACCCATTTCATTTATGCATGGCTGACAAATATGCATCACATTATGTTTATTAGGGGTTTTTTTTACGATAAAACTGTATAATCCAATTGTATATGCAATTCATCAATGCGTAAATATTAAATATTTTTGGAGTGTAGTCCCATTAAGCAATAGTGGAAAAAGCCAATAAAATCTCCACACTGTTCTTTAAAAAAATGTACCCGCCCCGAGGGGGAAGCCCATCTGTTCAGTACAGCAGCCCGAGGCTCTCGATGAGCTCAACCATTTCATTCGCAACTTGTCTCTGACAATACGGCAGACCAACCGGATATGTCCCTGCCAATAATTAGCTGTCAAAGCGATAAAAGGACATGCTGTATCTTTAGCACCAGTCAAACTGTGAGTGGTACACGCATGCGACTATTTGAGCTCTGCGTGTGAGGGACGTTCACACATGGACTCGTGGTGAGATAATGTTATAAAACAGAAGTGTTGTGACAGCTGCTAATGGAAGCATCTCGACTCAACTGTGAGTTTGAATTCTCTTTTTCTGTCCCACAATAAAGAGACAAGAATTTTGTGGTGTATAAATGATGACAGCTTGTATAACTGATTATTGGCAGGCTTTATTGAATGCAATATAGACCATTTTAGATGCTTTACACAATCAAAGTGTGGGTCGTTCTACCTTCCATCACCAACCCCAGGCTCATTGGGAAAACATGCATGTGGCGGCATTTCTGCAAAATGATATTACATTGCTTCTTGCATGTGTCACGACATTTTCAAAGTGAAATGTCCAGTCAGTGGCACTAAAATCATCTTCAGTTTTCTCAGAATCTGGCAATGTTTCATTATGTTGCGTGTTGTACATATCGTGGCAGTTCAGAATTGAATTTTCCGGTGAGTGGCGCTAAAGGTTAATGCTCAGTCGCATTTGAAAAGAACATTGCGCCGACATTAAACCCTAAACCTGATCGTGATAACAAAAGCAAACGCAAGATAAAAAAGCACACGTCATGTTAACTTGCTTCTACGAGTCTTTGAGCTCTTTTATCGGGACTTGTGTTTCACAGACTCGTACCCGAGCGCTTCACATCACATGCATCAGGTGAGCTTCTGAGCAAGTTTACTACAATAGTATTGAGCAAGAAACGTGTCTATTAAAGGGTTAGTTCACCCAAAAATGAAAATAATGTCATTAATGACTCACCCTCATGTCGTTCTAAGCCCGTAAGACCTCCGTTCATCTTCGGAACACAGTTTAAGATATTTTAGATTTAGTCCGAGAACTTTCTGTCCCTCCATTGAAGCTGTATATACAGTATACTGTCCATGTCCAGAAAGGTAATAAAAACATCATCAAAGTAGTCCATGTGACATCAGTGGGTTAGTTAGAAGTTTTTGAAGCATCGAAAATACTTTTTGGTCCAAAAATAACACAAAATAAGACTTTATTCAGCATTGTATTCTCTCCCGGGTCTGTTGTCAATCCTTCACAGTTACGCTGATGGCGTAAGACGCTGATGACGTGTTATCTGGTGCGCCCGAGCTTCATTTATAGACTGAGGGAGACGCACGCTGTAAAAGTGTCTCATCCGCGACATGCACATTTACGCACCATTAAAAAAATGATATCCACGCAAACAATGTAGAATAGCTTGAATATAGCGTGCGTCTCCCTCAGACTGTAAACGAAGCTCGGGCGCACCAGATAACACGTCATCAGCGTCTTACGTCAGCAGCGTCACTGCGGAGTCCTGAACGCAGATTCACAACAGACCCGGGAGAGAATACAATGCTGAATAAAGTCTTATTTTGTGTTATTTTTGGACCAAAAAGTATTTTCGATGCTTCAAAAACTTCTAACTAACCCACTGATGTCACATGGACTACTGTGATGATGTGTTTATTACCTTTATGGACATGGACAGTATACTGTATATACAGCTTCAATGGAGGGACAGAAATCTCTCGGACTAAATCTAAAATATCTTAAACTGTGTTCCGAAGATGATCGGAGGTCTTACGGGCTTAGAACGACATGAGGGTGAGTCATTAATGACATTATTTTCATTTTTGGGTGAACTAACCCTTTAATCAATAATCTGGCCATCATAATTTGTATGAAAAGGAATAAAAGTTGTGTGTTTTACTTCCTTTAGTGTTTATTTCAGCTTGGATCTGCGTATGTATATAGGTATGGGTTGTTTGCTAAAATGTAGGTATAGGCACATTTTTCCAATGAGCTTAGCTTGTCATTCACCCATCTGTGTAATAAGCAGTCATTTTTGACCCTTTATAAGGGACAAGTGTGCGTATTTCAGGAATAATCCCTCTTGCCACACCACCATCCATCACTGTTACACAAGCAAACTTACAGTACAGGAACAATCCCACTGGAGCAACCTGAGGTTAAACATTGAGTGCATGATTTCCCAAACTACAGAAAACAAAAAGTTTGAAGAGATTTTCACGCACACTCCCCTGTCAGCCCGGTCTCACCCCAAAACGTCATATACTGACGGGTCTTGACCATACGTCAACATACGACGAAAAGAGTACCTCTATAACGTCAATATGAGACGCAGACATAAGCGCAGCAGCAGCGCCTCCTAGCGGTACCCTAACGCATACCTAAACCTACCCATAACCCGAATCGTCACACATGGACGTTAAAGGGTACCCTTTTCGTCGTATGTTGCCGTATGGTCAAGACCCGTCAGTATGTGACGTTTTGGGGTGAGACTGTGTTACCCCTGTCCAGACGAATGTGTAGTCCTGTCACCAAACACACGGCACTGGTTGAACCAACATCATTGTTTGCGACAAGCGTCATAATCCCATTCATTTTCAATGGAGGGCTGGCGACTTCCGTCAGTAATCACATACATGGATATAATGATGCATGGAAATGAAAGTTTGTGTTGTTAATTATATGATGGAGTGAAAAGTTTAGCACTGATAGTTCATTTTACAGTTTCCCCTGAATTATGTTGATTATTAGGGACAAGAAAATTTATTATTTGTCAAATTCGAATAATGTTTTAGTCATTTTGAACAGTATGAGTGAGTTTAATTAGTTGATTCATCTGGTTAATGATTTAATCCACTATAGTTTATCACAACACTCTCCAACAGAATGCTTTAAATTCTTTAAAGTCTAATTCCTAGTCAAATTACAATGATATTGTTTTATATATCATTTGTGATTACATTAGAGCGACAGCACTGGGAACGCCCACAAGCATCTTTAGACATAGCAACAAAGTCGCTGGCGGTGTGAATGGGGCTTAACAATGCAATGACAAAATGCATTTATCTGACATGCACATCATAGAATATATTAATGCATTTAAATGTACGCATTTGGCAGACGCTACATGTTTTTTTTAGTTCATGCATTCCCTGGAAATCAAACCCATGGCATTGGAGTTGCTGGCATCACTTAAACTATTACTGACACATTAGTAGCTCGCATTACAGCTGTGCAACCCAGCAATTTCCAGGCACAAGCAGTGTTTAGGCATCTGCACACAAATGCTCATTTTGTATTATCGTCTTTGGCATCTGAGTTATATCAATGTTTTGAAATAATTTGTTGTTTTCAGGGTTTGTTTCAATAAGTGGGATGTACAGTTTTATAGTTTGACAGATCGAATGCCTCATTATCCACACACAGATGGACTTAAGTGTGTATTTATTGCTTTATGTATCACTTGTGTATTGTGTAACTCCCACTGAAACTCAAAACACAAGAGCGAGAGCAACATGTCCTGCTGCATTAGTTCAGTATTAGCACATACGCTTGCACAGCCAGAGAAATATTTCAGGAGCAGTGATGAGTCATTTGTCTCATTTATTCGCATATTTTGTCATGATTTTTCTCATCATGTGTGAGCAGACGAGATGCAGTTTCAGAAATCTGTCATTATTGAGTGTGGCAGTGAGTTTGAATGGCACATTGATTGCATGCAAAAGAACAAGGAATATCAGCTCTACGTATTTGTTTGTCACTTTACAGGTCAGCTGAGCAAGCGGCACAGAACAAATGATGGGTTCTGATATTCTCTGAATATGAAATGTCATGTTTATGAAAATCACTTCACATCATTGCATTTCATTTTGCACAATGCAATATGCCCGTTTGAAGGATGCATGTCTGCCATCAGGTTTTTAAGATCGAGTTGTCATAAAACCTAATGTCGTCTAATATTGAACAGACATGCGTTTGTTTGGCATTTCACTCGCTATTTACCTTGATTGAAAACAGTAGATGTGGGAACCTCAACTCTGAATGAATTGTAGAACAGGCTATGAACACAAAGGTGTTCTGTTGAGTTTTACAGTGGAAGTTGTCCCTCTAGTGGTAGAAATGAGCATGGACAGCATCAGCTCATGTGTTGAGAATGGCAAAAATGTTACAAAAATCAGTGTTTGAAAGAGTATACACTCTGAAACTAAAATTGGTGTACTAACAGTTTTCACCCATAAATTGCAAGTAATTTTATGGTTGTTGTGTTAGATGCAGTCACTTTAATAGATCTCTGCTAACAGAAGATAGCCTGTCTGTTTTATCAAAGCCATTCGACATTATGCTATGATAGATCCTTTAGCACTAACATAATGTGACTTAATTGGTTTGCAACAAAGCTGATTGTTTCTTTACATCCTTCAGCAAGCATTATTGATGGCAAACTTATATTTTAGGGAAATTCCCAACATTCATATACTGTGTTTACATTCATACACAGAAACTCTGACCTTAGTCTTGTGTATAACTAGACTAGCGGTTGCTAACTTTTGCACAAAGTTACTTGAACATGCAAAAGCAACCGAATACAGTTTGTTGTCGTGCCATGTGTGCTTTGTTCATTGTGGAAACATAATTTAATCTATCTATCCATCCATCCATCCATCAATCCATCCATCCATCCATCCATCCATCCATCCATCCATCCATCCATCCATCCATCCATCCATCCATCCATCCATCCATCCATCCATCCATCCATCCATCCCAGACAGCAGCATAGTGTCAGCCCAGATCCAGTCCACAACTGGTACATAATACATATGTATTGAAAAGTCAGGATCAATGGCGTAAGAGGTGTGTCGTAGTGAAGCTGAGATAGTTCGTCAGCTTAGTGAAACCATAGATATACATAATAAAGGCTAGATGACTTACGGCGGAGTCTCTAACGTCATCACCGGCGGCCATCTTGTCACAGGCAAGCGTTCTAGCGGGCTCTGTGGTTCCTGATGTACGGTGAGTGATCGGCACGAACACAAATACTCTTATCTCGCTGAAATCTTGACGGATTTACAAACGGTTTGGTTTCTTACAAACGTTATTAACGTGGCTATAATTCTGAATGCTTGAACATGTTGAAATATATAATATTATAATTATTCATAAGTACGCAGTGTCATAACTACATCTCTGACGTTTATAACAAACCAACCCGTTTGAAAATCGGTAGAAAATTGAGCAAGTTATGGTTATTTAAAAAGTACATGCACCATTAAAACACAATGTTACGAGTGAGCGAGCTGACTGTGACAAGATGGCCGCCAGGTGGCCAGCATCCTGACGTCACGTGTCTTTACGGGATCTTTACGGGATGTGTGTGAACGCACTGTTGCATATGTTGCTGTCTGGGATTCATCTATCGAATCTGACAACCCCATTTTGAGAACGTCCTCATTTGTAAAAACTGTATAAAGCTAAAACAAAAATTTGTAATGGTCAATGCAGGAATGTTATGGTTAGAGTGTGAGGTAAAGCTATAGAATGAATAACTAGCTGTATATAAAAACAATAATAAGTCTATGTCTCCATATAGATGAGTATGGAATATAAATAGCTGTGTATGTAAATATGCATGTTTGTAAGTTGCAGGACGCACTTGGTTTGTTGATTCGAGCACCTGCATGTGTACACTGTTGTTTTTCATATGATTTCCACTGGACAGCTCACAATTAGAGCAGAACGTCCACTGTGGGCTAAACGCGCTGTGAAACTGCCCAGAGTATTGCAAACCAGGAGCTGGCTGTTCTAATGAAGACTCTCGAGTCCTGAATATATTCAAGACTCAAGAGTCGTTCCCTACCAGACAAACATGTTTTGTTTTGTCTCTTTTGAGCAGTGACCTGCATCCACAACTAAACTACATGCTCTCAAACACACACTGTGGAGAATGATACACTCCAGAGCCTCGCACGACTGACACTTTAGATAATTCCCATGTAGGAATAAAATAATGATATATTATTGAAATTGTAGAGGATGTTTACATCATAGTATTTATTGCACTGCCGCCAGGTTTTAAAAAAAAATATTAATCATTGTATTAAATAACTGATTTAATGTTACAGTAAATAATCATGTTTTACAGTAATAAGACTCTAATGAGAATCATAACTGATGAGAATTACACAAAATCACATGGCAAGAAAATATTTTGCAATGCAAAACAAATCCTAATTGTCCAAAACACTCCTTCTCCTTCTCCTTCTTCTTCTTCTTCTCCTTCTCCTTCTTCTTCTTCTTCTTCTTCTTCTTCTTCTTCTTCTTCTTCTTCTTCTTCTTCTTCTTCTTCTTCTACTACTCTTTCTTATTTTATTTTGGGGTGTAAATGACATGGACATGTTTTCATGAGATTTTATTTTATTTCCATTCCTGCAACTCTCTCTACCTTTATATATCCACATTTCCATGTTCATATACCATACTGTATAAAAAAATCACTTCAATCACCATCAATTTTCCAATCTGTTGAGAAATGAAAATGATTTGTTTTAAATCATTGCATTCACAAAGCATTTTTGACTGACAGAAATATTCATAAAATGATATGTTTATATAATAACTGTAGACATAGCACTTTGGTGCAAAGGAGTGGAAATCGCTTAAAGTCTATATTTGAGTATTCTCTCCGTTGAGAGTAAGCAAACCACGGAAAGACGAGAGAATCTTCCAGTGCGAGCGTCAGAAAGGGTTTTATCGCCTGTGAGTTTATGATGAGATGTACCTGGAGACTGTGCTGTGAGTCTTCAGTTTCAAGTAAACAGAGGATGAAACACACTCCAGTGTGTGGTTGTTGTGTTTTTAAAGCCCATTTGTCAGACTGGAGAATTCAAGGAAATCACTACATTATATTCCCATCATTAGTTCCAGTTCAGCTTAATTGCCAGACATTGGAAGCTTTCATATTAATTTCCTTTAATCCTAGAACATTAATCACTGAAGTTACAGTATTTAAGCTTGGGTGAATTCAGTGCATTTGACTCCAGATGAATCGCATGATAAATAAATAGATGTAATTGAAGTGATTTACAGGCTTTATGGTTAATGGATGATGTTACTTATCTTGCTGGTTGCAGTTACCATAATGTTGACATATGGCACTGATTAATTTTCATATTTCCACATAATTTGATCACCTTTGCACTTGTGAATTTTGTTGCTATTTTTATCATTATTTGTATTATTTGTGTCCATGAACACAAAGGAAACTCATTGTGTAGTAGGCCCTATTCATAATGGGAATGTGTTGCTCAAGGTTGTGGAAACCAGTATATCTTCTTTTGAGGAATGTTTTATTTTCTCAGAGATTTTTTTTTTTTTTTACAAAGAGTTTCCTTTCTCAAGTCGACATATGGCACTTCTGATTAATTTTCAGTTAGCAACATATTTCCACAGAATTTGATCACCTTTGCACTTATTAAATATTGTGAATTTTGTTGCTATTTTTATCATTATCTTCTTTTGAGGAATATTTCATTTTCTCTAGCAAGTTACATTAGCAAGTTATTGAAATGAGTTATGTTTAGTTAGCATGTTTTCAGATAGCTATCTTAATAATAAAACAGCCGATTGAATTGCACAGACGTTTGGAGGCAAGTCTATCGCCCCTTGAGGTTATTACCTCCACAGAAACACAAGAACACCAGTTAGTCTTAATAAAGTCAGCACATTTGACACTTTGCCTGCTCAGTGAAACTTGTCGCTTTGCGGCAGAATTAGAAATAGACACATTTGGCTCCGCTTAGTGTGGATAAAATAATTAATAACAAGGCTTACTCTGGTGACAAGGACAGAGTGTTATTTAGGAGAAAAATCCATACTCTCCGACTTTTATTTGTGAACATCCGTTAGGCTGACTGGCTCTCTGCGGGTCAGACTCCGGGTGATTTAATTTGGTGATCAATAGATTTGTGTGAGAGCGAGTAAGTAATCTTTATATTGTGGCCTCCGCCTCTGATCTGCCCTTGAGTTTCCTCTCCACTCTTCCAGTAAAGCGTGTCCTGATTGACTCCATCTGACTCTTGTGGTTTAGACTCTATTCTAATGAAAAGCACTTTGAAAGGCAGAACTAATAGAAAGACAGGCAGACAGAATGAGAGAAAGATTTATATATATATATATATATATATATATATATATATATATATATATATATATATATATATATATATATATATATATTTGCACAGCTTAACAATGGTGTGACATCTACTGGTCAGTTTACATTGTTGCATAAATATAATTCAGTCATGACAACTGTCAGGATAACATTTTATTAATGTGAATGTACAGTACATACACTCTAAAAAATGCTGGGTTGTTTCAACCCAATTTTGGGTCAAATATGGACAAACCCAGCCGTTGAGTTAAATTTTTAAATTACATTTTTAACCCAACGTTTGGGGTTTGTACATATTTTACCCAAGATTGGGTTGAAATAACCCAGCATTTATTAGAGTGTAGGTTTGGTCTTGGCTGACTATATCTGCTAGAAAGAGCAAGTATGACTTGCTTCTGCTAATTGGCCATATATACGTTACTTCCTGGTTTTCGGTGAGCCAGCTTGTAAACTGTTAGCCGTACATCGACACAAAACCATCAATGGTTGACTTTTTAATGTTGTATTTGTATTTTAATGCAGTCATCACACTTCCCACTAAACATTGGATGTCGGATAGACGTGCAGATCATGTCTATATTGGGTCCGTCGGTCCATGACGAATTCTGGACATCAAATCAACGTCCAAACTAGGTCCACAATTTGGACATCCAACCATGACCCAACTTGGACGTCATATTGACATTCAACATTTGACCTTTGAACTGGGTAATTTTTTGGAAGTCATTTGGACCTCTATGACAGGTGCAGGAAATTTACATGATTAATATATAATATTTTTGATTTACAAATATCAACATTGTTGTTATCAACATGATTAATACATATGAATACAGATTATTACTAATTATTTAAGATTGTTTTCCAAAAACTCCATTTGATTGTCTCAGCACCAGGTGACAAAGATTTACTTTTTAATGTTGTATTGGTATTTTAATGCAGTCATCACACTTACCAATAAACCAGTTTTACTGATTTCAATAAAAACTTGAAGCTAATGGGAATGATGGAACAAGAAACAGTGTCTATAATAAGACACACAATATTTTTCCAGCACTTCAAATGTTATTGTTAATGTGATGACCAAAAAAATGATTTATCTGAGAACTAAAGTGCACAATAAATCTTTCATTTACAGTGTTGATGCTTTTTTTCACAACCAAAGTGTGAAAAGTGATGGTTACATTTATTTTTGCTGAAGAGGAAACATTGCGGGATGTGTCCTTTTTATATTTCGTTTTACGTTCTGTCTGTGTGACTTCGCCACTTCTTGTGGAGTCTGTTGTTGTTGTTGTTGTTGTTGTTGTTTTCTGTGAGTAACTCATTAAAATGTGGTCAACTTACTCTTCTTGTCGACTAACGACTGCAGCTAATTACTCCAGAGTGGCAGGAAAATGAGCAGTAATGTCAAAGGCATATATAAAAATGTCAATTTCATGCTTATAAGGACCCTCCAAATGGTAAAATGTCTACTATAATATGACATATGCTATGATATTTGAATGTTCTACTTGCAGTAACATTTTATCAGAATGTGGAGGTTGGATTTTTGCAAGACGTCAATAGAGAGAGATGTGTTTGCAGTCAGATGGTGTAGTTTTGATGGTGTCTCTTCCAGCAGGTGATGACCTGCAAAGCCTTCACCTCCTGCATTGAGGCCGTGCTTCACTGTGTCTCTGGAAGATCCCTGCACTATTGATTGTAATAGATAAAAGATGAAAGACAGACAGAAGGAACAGCAGGTTCTGCCTTTCCTTTCAAACGCGACGTTTATGATTGAAACAAACAACCTCAAAGGCGTCTTATATATACACGACTAGTCCAAGAAGTTTTGTGTTACAAGAGATGCTCAATTTGGACAGTCGAGAAAAACAATGAAAAACTGACTTGTTTGAACTCTGGAGTTGGTCGAGGTTTTGCATTTTCCCTGGACTGTCAGTTGTAGACCAGAACGTTTGCTGGAATAATTTATGATCAAACTGAAGTTTAGCAGGAGACTCTTCTAACCATCAAAGAGATCGAGGATCACTCCATCTATGGGTTCACTGAGATTCGGGTAAAACATCAATAAAAGAAGCACAGTGGAACGGAGCAAAACACAGGTGTCCTTAGATGCGTTTCGAAAAGCTGAGCTTCTTTTAACTTCAGAGTGTCTGAAAATGTGGAACTCATGCAAGTGTTCACATGGACCAACGCTTAAAAACATGACCATCCTAATTCCTCATAGAATTGTTTTTATTTTTTATTTATTTTTTATTAAACTTTGGAAGTTTACAATGACATTTAACATCAAACATAAGACAAACAGAGATTGGGGAAAACGTACAACAGATCTTACCTTATACAGAGTAAAGCATTAAATTCGAAAAATTATTTTTTTCAACAAAAGAGATGTTTTTATGCATTTCTTATTTCTAGTGATTAAATTCAATGAATCATGGAATATTTTAAGATCTTTACAAAAAATAAAATAAAGGAGGGTGTTATAGACATTACTTTAGCTTTATGTATATGAAACTTCCCAAGAAGAATTCACCTTTGGCTAAGCCCCGCCCCCCTTAGTTACTGTTGCTACCTCCGACAACTTCATCTGGGCTCTGGTTTGGTATCAACATGGCTTATGCTGTGACGGCTCTTCCTGATGAAATTTTATCAAACTTTTATAAAGCAGCAAATAAAGTGTCCGATACAAGTAGGCAAAAGTGTCTGCAGTGTGCGTTCGAAGGCTTTATTCAAGACATACCGGTGAAACGCAAGCAACAACAACAAGGCATCCAAATAGAGGCAAAAGCATAACGGTCACAGTCAAAAAATGAACCAGCGCATATCCTAGTCGAGACGGAAACTGGGACTAACAATATCAGGAGCAACACTGTTCATGCAAAGCTGGTCTCTATTCACTTCTATAATCGATATTATTTACAAAGCAAACGGACTACGCGAGTATAACGTTGTATTTATTAGCAGCGTGTGCTAGTGTATCAACAATTAGGGTAGAGAACCGAAATCATAAACTAAACCAGCATAAAACTGTCTAACTAGTATAACTTCACAGTAAGGTTAAAAGCTAAATGTATCTTAGAGACAAAAGTGTGTTGTTGATCTTGAGGGGTTTCGCTGACTGAGGACGTCCACACAGTTTAATCCAAAGACGACACTTGTCAGGATTTGACTTCGGTTTTGGGAAGGGGAAAAAAACGGACACCCCCCTGCAACCTCTCTGGGAAACGCGTATCTGTGTTACAAATGCCCCAGGCACAACATTTAACCATATTTTTAATAAAACGACGACGTAATAGCCCGCCGAGACCAAAAATATGAGCCTCCTGCGTTGAAGTCAATGGAGCGCTGTGAAAAAGTGTCGGACCGCTGTGGAGCTCGTTCTTGGCTGCGCTGTGATTGGTCAATCTACATTCTAGGGCGTGGCTTAGCCAAAGGCGAATTATCAACTTCAATGTGTTATAAAATATATCTGAGCCAGTACAGTCCAAGAAGAAGATCATAGCCTCATCTATTCTGATTATTTTGTTGAATATATCAAAAACCATCATAAATACCTGCTTCCAAAAGTCTTCAGAGTATTTACAGTTACAAACTAAAAGGGTTTCAGATTCAAGATTACAAAAAACAACATTGTGGTGAGAGGTCCTTTTTAAACTTACTAGAAATACATTGCACGGATAATACCCGTGTAGCATTTTTAAATGATTTTTTCCTTAAACTTATTTGGCATCTCAATTGAAGGTATAGTAGAAAACAATTGTTTCCTTTTCAGAATTGCTTTTGGGTAACAGCTGATATCTTGATTAAGACACTTTCTGATGTAAGAGTTATTACACTTTATATCCAAAATATGAACACCTCCAATAACAAGTTTAGGGGTCTGCCAACACTGAGTTGAGGCTGAGATGCGCTTTCACAAGCTGAAGCAATTTAACGGAGATGTTTTTATCAACCACATGGTAATCTCTGCATGAAGATTCAATCCCTGAGAGAGCAATAAATTGGTGATAAGTATAAATCTCACCATTACAATTTTCCTTATAGAAATAATAGTGCCTGCCTTGCTCTCGCCTCATCACGCCACCTACTGGCCGGCAGTGAGCGCAACATAAAGCCCATGATTTGAAGTAGGTCTCAATGTGTTGCTTTTGCATTCAAATATGTGAGGCGTGTGTTTATCACGGGGGAATTTAGGCGCACAATAGGGGCACGCAATACTTTTGTGAGAGAACACAAATGTTATGAGAGCCAACACAAAATCATTGAAATACAATATTTTCCTCCAAGGCCTTTTTCCCATCACCATGTCCACTTCAATTCAATTCAATTCAATTCAATTCAGTTCAATCACATTTATTTGTACTGCGCTTTTCACAATACACATCGTTTCAAAGCAGCTTTACAGAAAATGCATGAGTCTACATTACAATTTTGAGTGATATCAGAGGTGACTGTATAAGTATTAGATAATATATAAATCACAGTTAGCTAAAAGAGTATTAAACAATTCAATAATTTATTCAAAAAATCCATTTAAACAATGTAATAATTTAAGGCAGAAACAATGAGCTCATTGAAGTACTGAATACTTATTTGTTACCAAATGATTATGACAGAAAAGTGTAGGATTGGTGCGTGTTGATTCAGAGTTTGCGTCCTCTGAAGTCCTGGCAGGAGTTGGTGCCGTCTCTTATTAATAATAATATGTTTAATTTATATAGCGCCTTTCCCAAGCTCAAGGACGCTTCACAATAACAGTAACAAACAAACAATCAGTTCATAAATGGACAATAGACATTTGCTCAGTTCAAGAAATGAGAGATTGCAGTTGGAATACAAACATAAACAAAAACAGAAACAAAAAAACAACACTATTTACAGACAGCACGCGTATTGGGGCATCTGAAGTCTTCATAATAATGTTTATGAATCAATTCTGATGATTCTGGTTGCTGTTAAATGTCTGTCAAACTCGTCCATATTTATTAATTTTGCCCATCCTGACTCAATACTCATCTCAATACGCTTCTCTCTCGTTTCCCAATTGGCTAGTTGACTTTTTTAAGCACTAAGCTTTCAAACCTCAGTCTGAACTTTTGTTTTGTCTTTGCATGCATATAAAAATGTTGTGTGTTATTGGTTTATCTGTGTTTTGACCCTAGTTCCCTTTTGGACATCATCTCTCCTGTTAGGGATGTTTGCCTCGGACTGATTGTGTTGTTGCGCTCTGACCCCTGCCTGGATCTCTCAGTGGATTATTTCGTGTTTTGGTCTGAGCCTCCACGCTCTGAACTCTGCTCGAGTCTGTTTACAGCTGGGATTGATTCTTCATATTGTGTCCATTGCTTGTCTATTGTTTTATGTGATTGTTTTCCCAGGCCATATTTCCCTGTGCTATCATATATCGTTGCCTATGCTTCATTTCTCTATCTTCACATCATGGATCCTAAACAAAACCCTTTCAGCCTTAAGTTACAAATCAAGACTCTTCAATTGCTCATCTCCCGTTGTTGTTCTCAGAGGGATTTTGATCAGCTTAAGTGCTGCAAATCACATCCAGCACTACTTACAGGAGTCACAACGGAAAGCCTGATAACTCACAACGTCCTTAAGTTGTTCCAGAACTAGTACAAATTCAATAAAAGAAGTCTCTTTTTTTCCCCATTCCTTTCCTCTGGTCTGATAAAACACGTTTTTAAAATCTTTAATATTTTAATCAAATTGTCAGCAAATGAGAAAAAGATTCTTCATGCTAGAAAGTAGGACAAAGTGCTTGAATTCTATACAATTTGACCATTTCTGTAAGAGAAACGACTTTGCTTCTCTCCCATGAATGAGTCAATCACTGGATATAATAAATGCTTTCCTACAGGCTTCCTTGTCACCCAGTATTTCTCTATGCGCACCAGTTAAGAAAGTATTACGGATTCACATAACCTGCTGCCTCTTTTCTACTTTTCCCAAACTAACTTGGCATTTTACAGGCCGTTCCTCTGCCTTTTCCCACATGTCCTCAAAAGCGTATTATGCTTGTACTGAAGCATGTCAAACATATGTTTAAACAAGATTCATATTTCTCGCTAAGGCAACTGGAGCATGGATTTACAAGTAGGGAAGAGTCGGGATGATTGAAACGCGGGACGGATGAAACATTGAGATTTCCTTGAAAACCACTCACGTCATGTACATCAAACTTCGTCAGCACGTACAACACGCAATGCCTACCAGACCCGCGGAAACATTTCTTCTTTACGTCATGCCGTTTTGGAGTTAAAGCCGGAAAGCTGTTTTTGAGTGCAGTAAGATAATTATTTTGTGTGGTACCTTTTTTGAATGACAAGTTGTATTTAATGTTTCATGTGCCATTGTAATGATAATACGGCAAGTGTATTAGTGTAACACACACATAAGTGTGCAATATCAGAGTTTTTTAGTTTAAGGGCAAAACAGGTTTAACTGGCGGGAGGCGCTGTCGGGACGGTTGAAACAGCGCCTCCTACCAGTTAAACCTGGTCATAGGAAAACCGCTGTTAAAAACTAGTAAACACTCAATATGACTCAAGGAAGAAATGTAAGAATATAATTGTAAACAGATTTGTCTGTCTTCATCAAAATAGCCTATTAGAAAGACTGCACAAAATGCGCATAGGCTTTAGAACCAATACTGTATGCAATAGAACAAAAATGGTTAAAATGAACCTTTAAATTAAAATAAATTACAAAATATGTCTGTAACAATATGTACATAAGTTACTTGTCAGCTATTGTTCATAAAAACAAGCATTCGATGAATAGTTGCCGTTTAAACTGTTATGTTTCATCCGTCCCACCCCTGTGTTGCAACCATTGGAACAAAGCACAACTACCGCTCAAAGTAAACTTTTACTTAAATCATTCTATATTTGTACCGAATAACACATGATACTAAGTGAACACTCATGTGAGTTGTTGATTACACACACAAAAACAAATCTATCTGTAAACTTATCTTAGAAAATGACGTTCATCTGAAAAGTGTTTCAACTGTCCCGGCTCTCCCCTATCCTGTTGTTTATTGGCATTGATGATTCCACGAAGAACCTTTAACATTCATTGAACCTTTCCATTACACAAAAGTTTTTTTTTATAATGGAAGAGGGTTCTTACGAATTTTAGGAATCTTCTTCACACTAAGAAATTTTATTTTATTTTAAGACATCGATCCCAAAACACCCATTTGGAACCTTTATTTTTAAGAGAGTCTTTTGTGTCAAATACTTAAAGGACAAGTTCGGTATTTTACACTTAAAGCCCTGTTTACAGATCGTATCTGATGAAATAGAACGGTTAAGATTAAAATTTGGACACATGCTCCTGTCCCGAGAATTTTAGGTTTATTTCGTTTCTGTACACTCTTCATAATAAAGATTATTTTTGGAACCTTAAAAATTAAAACTTTCAATTGCACAAGAGGAACTTTATAGTAGAAAAGAGTTCTTTAGATTATTAAAATGTTCTTTACACTAAGAAAAAAAATAGCTTTGAGCGAGAAAAAAATAATAACTAGTGACGTCACTGGTGTTTATCTGCATTTTACAACTGCTATGGAACTTTATAAGGATTTATGCATTTAGGACATATCTTTTACACACTGATATTAATGAAAGAGTGTTTTGCTATTGATGTTTCTTGTAGAAATCTCAATTAAATAGATGAAGTGTTTGGAGAGGGAATTCAATTGGTGGCTAATTACACTTCATTGTCAAGAAGATGAAAATCCCATAACAATCACTGCATGCTTCTCAAAATGTCTCTAAGTATCACGAGAGTGATGGAATATGATTATAATAAGACACGCAGGTGGATAACAATATGCTGGCATTTACTCAACTGCCATTTCAATTTGAATCAAAGATAATCTCACACACACACACACACACACACACACACACACATTTTATGTCCCCTGTCTCTAACCCTAACCATAATAACCCATGCTAATATCTTTCTACATTTTTACATTATAGTGAAAGTTTGTTTAGTATGTTTATTTAGCGATTTGAATTATGAGGACATGCATGTCAGAGCAATTGTTACATTATACTGTTTTGAATCATCCTTACATGTGAAGATAATTTTTACACCGTTGGGGTCCGTTTTCATGATCTCTTCGTGACCCTGTTTGTCAGCTTTCTGGACTTTTAGTCGATATGACGTTTTTCTATTCTGGAAAATGGATTAAAATATTTAGGAATCATCTTGGACTACATGGGCAAATTCATCAGGCCAATACAATGCTGTCAGGAATAAGAAACCTGCATCGAACTAGGAATAGCTAATAAATCATATGTGACCCTGAATCACAAAAACAGTCTGGAGTCGCACGGGTATATCTGTGGCAATAACCAACAATAGGTCAAAATTATCCATTTTTCTTTTATGCCAAAAATCATTAGGATATTAAGTAAAGATCATGTTCCATGAAGATATTTTGTACATTTCCTACCGTAAATATATAAAACATGTATTTTTGTGAGTGAATGCAGCACAATCGTGAACATAAATGCACAACTTTAAAGGAGATTTTCTCAATGTTTCGATTTTTTTGCTCCTCAGATTCCAGATTTTCAATAGTTGTGTCTCGACCAAATATTGTCCTATCCTAACAAACTATACATCAATGGAACACTTATTTATTCAGCTTTCAGTTGATGTATGAATCTCAATGTCAAAAAATTAACCCATGTGACTGGTTTTGTGGTCCAGGGTCACATATTTAATGTCTTAATAAAGACTTTTGCTTATAAATCAACAACATGTAAGAGCTCTTCACTATATTCCTTGCAAAATGTTTCAATAATAAATATAACGATTCTAACCCACCTGTCTAATATCTGTCCGATGTTTTACGCCGAGTTATGCTTGTATTTCAGGGATAATAACTTCATCAAGGATTTTCCGCAGCTGGCCGACGGGTTGATGGTGATTCCTCTGCCGGTGGAAGAACAGTGTCGAGGAGTTTTGTCAGAGCCATTGCCTAACCTCCAGCTGCTCTCAGGTGAATCTTCACCGTCGACTCATTCATCACGTCCTCTGAGGGATCGGGGCTTTACAGGCATCCCATTTACACGTCCACACACTTTCCTCTGAGGTCCACTTATAATGTCACAAGCTAGTTACATAAACAACGTGTGAGGTACAATTGTTAAGAGAAGATGGCTGTGACTCCTTTTAATTGAATTAGGCCTATTAATTCATGCAGGCTTGGCATCTCTAGTTTTTAATAAGATGGATGGTGAAAACAAACAAGACTGTGTGTGATTAATTATATAGTTCTAAAGCAGATGGCTTCTGTATTGCTGTCATTTATACAAATCTGATTTGCACAAAATGGGAAAAAGGTTATATTCAGCATGAGTTGTGATCGTCTTTTCTTCCTTAAGCTGCGTGCACACAACAAGCGACAAAGCGACACATTACCATTGATTTCAATGGGGAGCGGGCGTTTCCCGGCGACACGCGCGGTCGCGGCCGTTGGCGACCTGATGGGGCGTGTCTGGCGACGCGACAAAGTTGAGATGTGTTTAACTTTATGCAAATGAAGAGCGACTTTCGGGAGCGACAACCAATAGGAGTGAAGTCAGTGGAGCACGTGATCATCCGTCACTCTCTGACAGAGGCTAGTTGAACGAGAAGCTAATTTTAGCAGTCA
Source organism: Phoxinus phoxinus (assembly GCF_949152265.1). Taxonomy (NCBI): domain Eukaryota; kingdom Metazoa; phylum Chordata; class Actinopteri; order Cypriniformes; family Leuciscidae; genus Phoxinus; species Phoxinus phoxinus. The sequence goes on along the minus strand of NC_136878.1, from coordinate 45,791,595 downwards.
GAAACTGTGCTATAAGTTGTGATATATCTCCGTGTGCATACAGTGGTATTCACAGTTCTGACTCAAAGCCTTATTGGTTTCGTGGACCCATATAGACCGGTATTTGCCCGTTTGTTGCAATTAAATAGCCGCGATGGCAAAAAGCACTCACAGTTTCTCGTTCATCTTTAATATTATGCATGTTATGTAACGTTACTGATTCCATTTATATTTAGAATTTTCCTTCAAAATTGTTTGTTTGTAGTGGCAAGAAAACGGATTTGTTGTCTACAACATGGAGAAACATCCGTGAATGTCACTCACAAACATTACTAGGCAACCAGTAGCGGGAACGCCCACTAGCGACCTCACCGCCAGCCACTGGCGATCTGCAGCGACAAAGCTTGTAGTGTGAACGTAGCTTTATTGTGATGTATATCCGAAAGAAACGGCTTTTGGAACAAGAACAAATGTGGGCGGGGCTTGATTCTGTCTGTGGGGAATTGATTGGATGGTTGTGGTTTGCTATTGGTGGATCCCGTGTGAGTGACAGGTTGCCCCGCCCCTCGTCATTAGAGAAGAGAAGAGATGCTGCAAGAGGGGGGGGAAGTTACTTTGATTCAATATTACGAGGAATATGAGTTTAAAACAATAATGATGTGCACAACTTATAATAAATACTGCAATATTCCATAAAACAATACGAATTGTCAATTTAGACTTCATGGTGACTTTAAAAACATGGATGTGACGAGGTTTCTTTTTTTCCTTTTCTCACTAGGTAAATTATTTAGTAAATTCCTGTTTTTCATGATAAATCCCCTTTAAAATGGAGCATGGCGTGAGGAACTGCCAGTAATCGTAGCATCAGCTCAGTGGACGGCTGCTCTCTGTCTCAATGACTTTGAGAGAGGAAAACCAGTGTTGCAGAAAGCTTTCATTTCCCCCCTCATATCACTTTTGATCACAACTCCCAATTCAGAGCTGTCTTTTCATTTGTTTTCACTCGTTATTTCTAATGTGGACTCCACAGAAATGTGGGCTGTGATGACAAGTGGCTAATTTAATACCAGCTTGTCTTTTCCAGGACTGAGAGTGGAGAGTTGTTAATGCTGATTACGGCTCTCAGTTTTTGCTGCAGCCGTTCCTAATGAGATTTAAACTATTATTGCGTCTGTCAGCATGTGAAGGTAGAAGTGTGATCTGGCTGATGCGATGTGTTGAGGATGCTGCTGTCATCTCACACCATACAAGTAGGATAAGCAGCATGACAAGTTAACTTGAAAGTGTTTTTGAAAACGGGCAGGGCTTAGGCCTACTATCTATCTATCTATCTATCTATCTATCTATCTATCTATCTATCTATCTATCTATCTATCTATCTATCTATCTATCTATCGATCCATGTGAGCACATTTTAATATGTTTTATAACCATCCAATAATTATTTTCGCCAGTTGCATGCTTTCTTCTGTGCTGAGCACATCCAAGAGCGTGTGCACAAAAGCCTCTTATATTAATGCACAAATACTTAATTGATTTCTCTTTTGCATCTTTTTGCGCTTGAACAACAAATATAAACACAACTATGTCAAAATATCCTAGTAAACACAGTCAGTTATGTCTTAAGTGAACATAAACAGTTGAGAAAGTAAACGCATGTGTAGCAGTATATTGGATCCATGCATTAGGTCTTAAAGTGACAGCAGCCTAATAAATCTGTGTCATTACTGTTAATCAAAGAACAAAAGAAAAAGAAAATCACTCATTAATCTTTACTGAATAACTTTGTAACTTTAATAAGGATTAATTTATATTTTATTTATTTTTAAAAATGCAGCGTTGTTTTATATTTGATTTAAATTTCTGAACTTTGTTCATTGTATGTATTTGTGCTTTTGCTCATTTGTTCTTATTGTATTAATGACTGTATAGTTGCCTTTAATAATGTTTGGAATAAAAATTAGTTAGTCTAGTTTATTAGTTAGTTGTTCTTTAGGGTGCTGGTTTTGTTTATGGTATTCAGTGCAACAGACTGTTTTGAAAGAGTAAATATGTTTGATATGTGAATGTTTGACTTTTTTTACCATATTGGAATTAAAACAGGGACTCAATAAAAATTGGAATCTATAATCAGGATCAGAATTGCTAAAAATTCAACTCATCTACTACATGCTTTTTAGAAGTTTACTTAAGTGTATTAAGAAACAGAATCTCTGTAAGTTCACTTAAGTGGCCTTTTATTTAATCAATATATAATTCAATTCACATTTATTTTTACAGCGCTTTTCACAATACACATCCACATTACAATTTAGAGTGATCTGTCATCAGAGGAAACTGTCTAAGTTATGTATTTCAGAAATGTACATATACAAATCACAGTTAGCCAAAAATGTATTAATTTAAACAATGTTATAATTTAAGGGAAAGAAATGAGCTCATTGAAGTAATGAATACATGTTTGTTAACAAATGATTAGAGAATAATCTGCAAAAAAGATTTGAAGTACACTTCGTCAAGTGCACATTACATACAATTAAGCATACTACTTTTTCAATAGGGGCTCAATGAAGGATTCAGCTTTTCAGTAAACACCTCCTAGAGGAAGACCTCTTTGATTCTCATGGAAACAGTTTATGTCTGAAATGTAGATTTTTTTAAGTTGCAGAAGTGGGACATTAATCAACATCATATATGTTTGTGTTACAGGAGACGCCCAGTTCAGTGAAGCCATGGGATATCCCATGATGCAACAGTGGAGAGTGCGGAGTAACCTGTATAGAGTGAAGCTTAGTGCCATCACCTTGTCCACAGGTACCATAAACAGACAAACAACAAACCTATGAATACTCTTCCTTTATGTGTGTGTGTGTGTGTTCAGTGCATTTATGCTTAAAAGCAAAAATTACATCAATGGGTTACTTTTCATTACAAATGCATGGGACTTTTCTTAGATGGAGCAAAGATATTTTGAGAAACTTTCACATGGTTTGTTATGTTATACATATTTTACACATGTCATATGCATGGTTAATAACTCATGGGGTCCAGCTTTAAAGGGGTTATGAAATGTATTTTCAGATCTCTACATTATGTTTCTGGAGTTAAGCTAATGATGTTTTTTTTGGATCAAAAAAAGTTTTTTTTTTTTTTTTTTAAAAGATGGTGACAATCAAGCAATATTTGACAATCATTAATCAAAGATTTTTTTCAACATAGGACATTCATTGTTTCTCTGTGTGGTGGTGCTTTGCTCAGATTTTTCAAAGGTGCTGAAGTCCCTGACGGCCGACAGCACGCGGGATGAGTTGCTTTCCTTTATTCAGCAGTACGGCAGTCATTACATCTCTGAGGCGCTGTACGGTTCTGAACTCACATGCAACATCTACTTCCCCAGCAAGAAGTCCCAGCAACAGCTCTGGCTCCAGTACCAGAAAGGTAAGAGAAGGGAAAGATGGGTATCCTCACAGACAAATAAAACTAAATAAATATCAATAAATAACATTTAATTTCATAGGGTGTACATTTACACTGGGTAGGGTTGCAGCCGCCATTCGCAAGTTCTTACTTAACCTAGAACGTAAAGTCCTCATGATTAGTAACTATGATTTGTAACTATCACTGTACTTAATTCAGTTGCACCATTTGTTCTTACCACAGAATGCAGATAATATCATAAGCTCACTGTTAAGTAATCTCTTTTAAAATGTAAATGATTGTAAATGTCAGTAATATCATATGTCTAAAGGATTGAATTCTGTCGAGTTAAACAAGAGCTTATTGATGCAATTCAGTCAGTCTGCTATTTTATTACACTTTTAGTCCAATTCTGAGGCTTCCCTAAATATTTAGGTTAGAGTTTTGTTTAATGGTGCAATTCAAAAATATTTAGTAGTGCATGGTGCTTAAACTTGGCTAAGTTGTAACTTGCGTACGGCTTATGCAACCGGCCCCTGCTCTGTGTTGAACGTCAGATATTACACTAGTGGATTCTGGACATGTGCAAAATGAGTTCATGTTCATACAGCATATATGACCTCTGAGTCAACACCCACCTCTGAGACTGCAAATACTCACTCAGACAGCCTACAGGTCGATACAGCGTTTGCAGAGGCAATAAACCAGGGATAGCTAAACTATTGGTTATTTAAAGCTGCAGTACTGAAGATTGCTTGTACGGCTCTTTGCTTTACCCCGATTTGCTTATATAATAATTACTTCAATGGATAGGCTAACTCAAATAACCCTTATAGCGGCTAATAAAAAAACAAAACTGCATGCATTTTGCAGAAGAACATTGTTTTGGTTGTGCTTCGGATTGCGTGAATTTTGCAGATGAATATTACCCTTCATAATAAATGCTTTACAATGAACTCAGTTAGAGATCTAAATGTGGCTATTCATTTGTTCTATAAAAAAACGTAGAGTAATAAAAACGCAATCTCTCCGTCACTTTTACAACATTTCAAATCCCTCAGTTCTCACGATCTCTACAAAAACCAAGGCAATGTTGATCTTGTTTTATTACAAGCTTTGTCACATTCTGTTTTACCAGCAGACTCTCCTCTGTTCAGATTTAGTTTAAAACAGGTCATTTAGTGGCTCCATGTCAACGTTTCTTGATTGTTGTGACGACTAACCTCTGCCTCTCCCACACCAGATACACGACGAAGCAAAATAACTCTTCTATATTTAAAGTTCTGATGAGACATAACGAAATCGACCGAAATTAAGTCACAATCTCGAACTTTGAATAAAAAAATGGAATCGTTGATGCTGCCACGCCCCCATGTCACGTTCGAAAAAAACACGCGTGTTGAAGTGCTGTGAGTCAACCTCCTCTAAAGGGCAGTAGTATGTTCCTGCACAACGGACGAGAAGCGCCGCGCCGCGTCTATGACAACTCAAGGTATCGCACACCGGACGAGAAGCGCCGCGCCGCGACTATGACAACTCGAGGTATCGCACACCGGACGAGAAGCGCCGCGTCTATGACAACTCGAGGTATCGCACACCGGACGAGAAGCGCCGCGTCTATGACAACTCGAGGTATCGCACACCGGATGAGAAGCGCCACGTCTATGACAACTCGAGGTATCACACACCGGACGAGAAGCGCCGCGTCTATGACTACTCGAGGTATCGCACACCGAATGAGAAGCGCCACGTCTATGACAACTCGAGGTATCGCACACCGAATGAGAAGTGCCGCGTCTATGACAACTCGAGGTATCGCACACCGGATGAGAAGCGCCACGTCTATGACAACTCGAGGTATCACACACCGGACGAGAAGCGCCGCGTCTATGACAACTCGAGGTATCGCACACCGGACGAGAAGCGCCACGCCGCGACTATGACAACTCGAGGTATCGCACACCGAATGAGAAGCGCCGCGTATATGACAACTCGAGGTATCACACACCGGACGAGAAGCGCCGCGTCTATGACAACTCGAGGTATCGCACACTGGATGAGAAGCGCCGCGCCGCGACTATGACAACTCGAGGTATCGCACACCGGATGAGAAGCGCCACGTCTATGACAACTCGAGGTATCGCACACCGGACGAGAAGCGCCACGTCTATGACAACTCGAGGTATCGCACACCGGACGAGAAGCGCCACGTCTATGACAACTCGAGGTATCGCACACCGGATGAGAAGCGCCGCTTCTATGACAACTCAAAGGTATCGCACACCGGACAAGAAGCGCCGCGTCTATGACAACTCGAGGTATCGCACACCGGACGAGAACCGCCGCGCCGTGACTATGACAACTCGAGGAATCGCACACCGGATGAGAAGCGCCGCTTCTATGACAACTCGAGGTATCGCACACCGGACGAGAAGCGCCGCGTCTATGACAACTCGAGGTATCGCACACCGGATGAGAAGCGCCGCTTCTATGACAACTCGAGGTATCGCACACCGGACGAGAAGCGCCGCGTCTATGACAACTCGAGGTATCGCACACCGGACGAGAAGTGCCGCGTCTATGACAACTCGAGGTATCGCACACCGGATGAGAAGCACCACGTCTATGACAACTCGAGGTATCGCACACCGGACGAGAAGTGCCGCGTCTATGACAACTCGAGGTATCGCACACCGAATGAGAAGCGCCACGTCTATGACAACTCGAGGTATCGCACACCGAATGAGAAGCGCCACGCCGCGACTATGACAACTCGAGGTATCGCACACCGAATGAGAAGCGCCACGTCTATGACAACTCGAGGTATCGCACACTGGATGAGAAGCGCCGCTTCTATGACAACTCGAGGTATCGCACACCGGATGAGAAGCGCCACGTCTATGACAACTCGAGGTATCGCACACCGGACGAGAAGCGCCGCGTCTATGACAACTCGAGGTATCGCACACTGGATGAGAAGCGCCGCTTCTATGACAACTCGAGGTATCGCACACCGGATGAGAAGCGCCACGTCTATGACAACTCGAGGTATCGCACACCGGACGCGCACTTTCTCAGTTTATGGCCTGCAATATTGCTGTTTAAGGACATTATGGAATTAAGATAATTTCTGTACTATGTCATGATTGTAGGCTACTGTACAATTAAATACGTTGCTTAGTCTGCAGTCTGAATTCACTTTATCTCAGAGCGTCCGTTAACTGAAAGAATTGAGAATATCAAAATTCGATAACATCAGCAATTTTCATTCAACCAGCTGATTTCTGTAAATTCATGTAAAACTAAATGTATATTGCAGCACAGGGTGAAGTCATAACGACGATTTGAGACAAATAAATGTAAATTTAATATAAAACTATGTAAATGGCGCTCTGTGGCGCGGCAGGATTTTGAACAAGGTCCTGCATGAGCCGCTGCTGCCGGGCGCCGCGGACAGACGCCGGTGTGTGCACACTCAGAGAATAATGTGTTCGAAATATAAAGACGTGGCGCTGCGCGACGCATAGATTTATCTGTTAAACCAACAACTGTTTGTTTGTTTTGTTGTGAACTTGACTGTCATCTTCTGTGAAGAAGACTGCAGTTACAAAAGAGAAACTAGATGGCAGGTTATTTTGCTTAAGTTTCCAATTGACTGAAGATATAGGCTAAGTTATCGTTACATTATGTTCTTAATAAATGTTTTAAATTTGACAATGTATGGTGATACATTGCAAACAAAGGTCAGATATTATGCATACAAGTCTGGTCAAAAAATTTACAACTTGTGCTTTAAAAAAAAAAAAAAAGTAAAAACTGAGAATCGAATCAAACCGTGACCTTAGAATCAAAAATTTAATCAAATCGAGGATTTGGAGAATCGTGACACCCCTATAAATAAACCACCCTGCCTGGTCTAAAATATAAATACTTAAAGGATAGTGAATCATGGTAAGACAAAACATGGTTTGGAAGAAGGGTTGATGATGTATTGGCACATTATTTAGATTTAGTTAATTTTGAACAGCAACAAAAACGTTGTACCTTTAAAAAAAAACATTTAACATTTTCAGACAAGAGTTTCAACATTGGACCAGCTTTTCAGAGATCATGACAACTCAAGAGACTACATAGGATTTAAAACCATTTTTTTTCTCAATAAGTCAAACTAACATTGGAAGACAGTCAACTGTGCAAGACATTATTTACGGATATCTTTTTATTCATTTGTTGTTATGTCTTTGCTTTTCTCCACCACTAGAGGCCAAATCCTCCATACTGTAGCTTTAATTGTTTTCAGATGCATCTTTTGAACACCAAGTCTGTGATTAGTTGTGCAGTGAGTCTGAGTGTGGCAACGTCTTAAATCTAGTGGTATGAACTAGGCAGGGATTTTCAAGCAGGGACATCATTCCTGTGAAATCTCATTCATGTCTGCTTATGATACACATAAAAGCTGCTACCGTTTGTGAGCAGTTTTTCTCTTCATTACATGCATCTGATGCGTTGTACTGATCATCATATGGTGTAATTGTGGACGTGTGACAGCTGGAACATTTTAAATAACTTCAGAGATATTGTTTATTAACCTATTTCTTCCTAACACTGTATCCTACAGAATAGTTTAAAATGCATTAATTTGCTTTTAAACATGATTAAAAGTGTCCAACAGTTGACCTGGTAATGGCTTATTTTTCAGTAAAATTAAAAGGCAAAGATATTTAATACAATAGAAGACAAAAACAGACACTCTCATATGTTTCGTTTATTGCACACAATTGGTCATGAACATTACAAACACAAATTCAGGACTCATTTCACTGACACCAACATCAATGCTTGAACATGATTATGTTTAGATGAATTATGAAAGCAATATGTCCATTCAGAATCTCCTGCCATAAACTCTGACAAAAGCGCAACAGTTTGAGAAAATACTCATTGTTTAGGCCTTATTATAACTGATGACCTTAATCATGATGGGTAATATTAAATACCCAGAAAAGGGCTTTTTCAGGCTTTTCAGGCAATTTACATATGACTATCGTATGATTTTTTGCACATTATGCTTTGACAACCAACAAGAAACAAAAAAACACTCACTCATGATGGTCTTCTATTGTACATAAAAACAAAAACAATATGTATTGCATTGTGGATTTAGGTTTGTGCGTTTGCTAAAAGTACAAATAAGTAACAAAATCCCTGGGCCCCATTCTTCAAATATTGCTTTACATCTAAGATAATGATGCTTTACAGATCTTTTAATAGTGATAATTGCTATTTAGCTCTATCTTTTTATTGTGCAAATTTGATTACCGTATCCTGTTAATTGTTAAAGATTGCGTACTCCAGTTTACTGGAAAAGCTCCATGTATTAATGTTTGATACTAAGAAATAAATAAATTGGTCAATGAGCAAGGAAATGGCAATAAATACTATTGAAAATTATTACTAATTGACATTTTATTACATATATGACATTATATTAAGTGAGAGCCATTAAAAAGATGAGCACAATACGAGACGATATTTTAGAAGGCCATAGAATAACTTCTGGATTTGATAAGAGCAAGGAAAGGGTTAGGAACGCAGCCAAAACATTAACATACTGGCAGAAAGAGGGGAATACAAGGGGTTTGTTACATTATTTCCATTTGTATTGTGTCTTTACTCTTGCGTTTCAACAGAATTGGTGATTTATTATGATTTTAGGATTAAAGCTAGATGAATTTAACAAGTTTAATTCTACCTGAATCACAGTAGCATAAAGGCAAAAATAATAATCCTGTATTCTACTTCTAACATGGCAGGCAATTCAATGAAAACAATGTTTAATTTCTAAAAGGTCACATACACCTTTCTAATGACACGACAGACAGTGCATTTTATGTCTGGATCACCTGTGCATTTATTATAAGGCCAATGCAGGCTGGTAATGCACGTTTATTCAAACTTAAGCGCTACAGTTAATAAGGCCAGAAACACTTTACGCAAATGCATGGCCAACCGGTTCAATATACTTGCGTTGTTTGGCAATAAGCAACCTCAAGAAGGTGATATTAGTTACCTTTAAATGTCTGTGCCATTTAAAGGACAATTCCGGCGAAAAATTAACACATGGTTACCGAGTCGATCGTTCTCTGGGATGTGTTTTCATGATCATCGAATGTAAAGAGTTTTATCTCTGAAAAGCTTATAACGCTAGTATATAGGGCATCGAATTTAAGTAAGAAATCGCTAGTTAATACCACTAACAAGGCTTAAAATAGCCTCACACTAACACAGTAGCATAATGAGGGTCCCTACATGCAAACCGTTCGTGGCTCAACTGGTCGAGACTGTTTTCCAAAGATGGCTCCTGCCTGTATACGCGTAATGCACTGTCTTTATAAAATATCTTCTTATTAAACTGTCTGTACACTTACACAGTTCTCAATGCTTCGGTTTGCATGTAGGGACCCTCATTATGCTACCATGTTAGTGTGAGGCTATTTTGAGCCGAGTTAGTGGTATTAACTAGCGATTTACTTTAACTTATTCTATGCCCCATATACTAGCGTTATAAGCTAATCAGTTTTTAGAGATAAAACTCTTTACATTCGATTATCATGAAAACACATCCCAGAGACATCGACTCATCGGTAACCATGTGTTTATTACCCCTACACCCTAAAAAATGCTGGGTTGTTTCAACCCAATTTGGGGTAAAATATGGACAAACCCAGCCGTTGGGTTACATTTTTACATTACATTTTTAACCCAACATTTGGGTTTGTCCATATTTTAACCAAAATTGGGTTGAAACAACCCAGCATTTTTTAGAGTGTAGGTTAATTTTTCGCAGGAATTGTCCTTTAACTGGATATGCTATGACTTTAACTTAGCAAAACTGTTTGTGACAGTAGTTGATCTACAGTAAAGAGAAAATGGTCATAAAACAAGATGTTTGCATTAATGAATGTCTACTACAGCATAGAGAATGCAATGCATACTTGCATTGTGTTATGAAATGTGATGATGGGTTTCCATTCTAATCTAATTGTGATTGTTTCATGTAGCCTTAATCTGACAGACCCGAATGAAAACTAAACATTACTAACAGCATAACCAAGATTTTAAGACAACAAGCTCAGCGCTGTCTAAAGCTTTCAAGGACAGTTTTAAGATCCACCTCTCAAATACAAGGACACTTTAATGCAAATTATAATTTCAAATATGTTGTAAATTGCATGAGTCATTTCCCTTCTTCAGTTGAACTATTGCAGTTACTCTCATGATAGGCTTGTAAATATCTCCAGCATTTGACAGGCCTTTGGTTCCTGAAACATAGCAATGCTTGTACAAATTGGGTTACACTACAGACCATGAATAACTATAATATACAACCTTTGTACAATAACTTAACTTTTTTTTTTTTTTTCAAGCTTACTGTTCTTTAGTTTAACTGCATTTTAAGAAGTAGAAAATTCATACTGTCACAGAAATCAGAAAGTCCTTCAGTTATGAGGGGGCACTTTAATAGAGAGAGCATTATGGGAACCCATTACAACGATTACACACAAACATGACACTCACAGCAGCGTTTTGAGTCACGTTTCCCAAATCACCATCCCATAAGTATATTCTGGGTACAGTTATATTACAAGTTAAGATCAATCATAGCACTTGTGGCATAATATTGATTCCCTCAAAAATTGTATACTGTATATATATATATATATATATATATATATATATATATATATATATATATATATGTTTCAGTGAGGCATTTGCAATGAAGGTGGATGTAGTCAAACCATAAAACTCAGTTTCAAACATATAGCAACAACATGCAAAATAAGTGTTAACAAGACTAGGGTGTTTAACAAAAACAAAACAAAAATCTAAAAAAACAACAAAAAATGCAGAGATCACCTTTACAACTGAAATAATCTACAAATTGTACCATAAAGAGTTTTCTGTGAGTGGTTTTATAAATTCATACGTTTCACACTTCTGCTTTTAAATCCTCCAAACATGATTCCATCTACATAGTAATTGTCTCACCATAACCTTTATTTTTTAAAGAAAATTAGGACTTGTTCTATGATTATCAACATTATGCCACAAATGCTGTTAATTGAGCCTAACTTCAACTGAACCTGGAATATTCCTATAATATCAGTTGTAAAAAATTACTTTGTCATTAACTCACCATCTTAATGACTGTACAGCAGCACACACACAGAAAAACCAAACAGATGAGAACTGAAATGCACATATAAAGAACAACATTTTCAGTTATTGCCATCAGTTGTGCTATATTTCAAAATCCATGTGTCTAAAGAGGGGGTGCCCAATCCTGCTCCTGCCGATCGACTGTCCTGCACAGTTCATCTCCAACCCTAATCAAACACCCCTGAAACAACCTATTAAGGTCTTCAGGATCACTTGAAAATGAAAGGCAGGTGTGTTTGATTAGGGTTGGAGATGAACTGTGCAGAACAGTCGATCAGCAGGAGCAGGATCGGGCACCCCTGGCCTAAAGCATCCATAATGATACCCATAATCCATAATCCAATTGCTCCATGGCAGTGGTGAATGGTTGCAGCGTAGCTACTTGATCCCAGCCGCTGAAAGTCACAGGTCATTAAGCAAACGCATTTGAAATAAAGCCATTGAATTAAAGTGACTAATCTTATAAAGTGTCCACAGCAGTCTTAACATGTAGAGGAACGTCTCCTCTGCAAGTACGTGTAAACCTTCACACAGTGGTCCCAGCAATCCAAGACAAGCAGTTGTCCCTTCTGGGTAACAGCAACCCCTACAGGGCAAGTAAGGCCCTCCTGAATGAGAATGTTATAACCACCTTCTTTGGGGAACTGCAATATCTCCTTACGCCCACTATCCGTCACGATCAAGTCCCCGTTGGAGTCCACACACATCCCGGTGATGCAACGGAAGTCCTCATTCTCTGAGAAGAAGTGGCTGAGTTGCTTTCCCAACTGCCCATCCATTCCCACCGAGCCGATGGAAAACCCCCCTTCGAGGTGGTGTTCATTGTGTCTATTCTCGATGTTTAGACCCAAGCCCTGTGTAAAGTAGACCGTACCTGAGGAGTCGCAAGTTACAAATTTGGGTCTGACGGCCGAGCATAGTCGGTTATAGTTCACTACCCCTACATTGCGATCCACAGCCAGGCACCACAGCTTCCCGCCCTCGACATCGGACACGACAAACTGCCCTGAAGGCATAGCCGCGATTCCCCATGGCTTAATGAGTTGGTTCTTGTGGCAGGCAACGCAGTGGCCATCGGTGGTGTAAACCTTCACAGAGTTGTCATAATTATCAGTGACACCGATGAGTCCCTGAGCATTGATTGCAATTGAGAGAGGGATGAGGTTGGGAAGGTCAGCACCGAGGAAGCTCAAGACGAAGTTGTCGATGCTGCTCGGGTTGCGCCGTATCTCCTTTTGGAAGCCCTTGCGATTGAAGATCTGAATGCGGTAATTCCCTCGATCGGCCACGAGAACCTCACCCTGCGGTGTAACACAAATGCTTACCGGCAAGTTGAACATGCCTGCCAGATTGCCCTTGCATCCCATCTTTTTCACGAACTGACAAAGCTGCCCACCAGAAGCCCCTGGAGTAGGTCCTCCTCCATCTACAGACTTGGACTTGAAGCTACCAGGAGAAGCGCAAACAGCATCTTCAACTGTTGTTACCATGTCAATATCACGATACATGTCCAAAGGGCCGGAAGCGGCGAAATCAAGTCCCTCTTCCTCTTCGGCATTGACAGTGCAGGGTTTTGTGGTCAGTTGCCCCACGTCTAAGGGTTTTGCAAACTCCATTTTAACCAGTTCAGGCTCTTGTAGTTTCAGAACGACAGGAATATTGGTTTTTATGTCCAACTCCTCTTCTTCATTGTTACTCGCTTCCTCCAGTAGAGCAATATCAGTCTGCTTGATCCTCATGGTTAGGTAGTCACACCTTGACACCACCTGCACTTCAGCGATATTGAGAAGGTATGTCTGCTCTTCCAGAATCTGGGCATTGAGCTTCTCCATTTCGGCTAAGGACGTGGCAAAGGCACGACGGGAGCGACCAAGTTCCTCTTGGATCCGCAACTCAGCCTTGGCATACTCTTGCTGTACAGCCTTGTACTTCAGTCGGAGTGATTTTGTCACGTTGTCGATAGCTGCCTTCTTCTTCTGGATATTGCCCATTGCCTCCCGCAAGTTAGAAAGCTTCCCGGTGATGTCTTTCCGGCACTGTTCAGCAGCCACGCGAATGACCTGTACGACATGGCCCTGACGCTGATGCCCCTCACTTTTACAAATATCACACAACGCAACGCTGCAGTCACGGCAGTACTGACGGGGAAGGCGGTTTTTACAAGACTTGCACATGAGGCCCATGGTGGAGACACAAGAACTCGCACAGTCAATGATCTTCAACACGGTGAGATTGTCAGCCAGCTGGGAAATACTGCTCATTCGAGACACCTTGCTGCAAAATGGGCAGCGCACACCATTTATCGTGCTGGCGAGGAGTTTCTCAAGGCACTGGCGACACACAGAGTGACCGCACTGCAGGAGCTTGGGTCGAAGCTGATCCTGGTTGTAGGTTTCCAGGCAAATGGGGCATTCCAGCACCTCCCGGACCAAATCTGGATCTAGGGACGTTGGTGTGGCCATGATGCCTTCTAGTGTCTACAGGGTGTCTACAGGGGAGGAAAAAAGTCATGTCTATGTGTTTGATGTGCATTATGTTCAGTTATAATAAAAAATTACAAAAAGGATAATTGTACTTAAGTTATCGGTCAAAATTGTCATATGGCCTAGTGCGACTATTAATCCCTATAAGGCTGCGATTACATTTGTAGTCTGCATGAAATTGTTTTAAAGTGAATGGCCAACAACACTGTATTTTTACACATTCTCAGAACATGGCTAGGACTGATAATATGGTGTTTTCAGCTTTTTTTTTTTGTGGACAGAAGATAACTCTTTCCCCGTCATTGACAGAAATGTTCAGCTTTCTGTGTTTTCACTGTTATACGTTAGGTGGCACCATTACGACTCTTATGAAAGAGTACTGAATCTCCTGGTCAAAAGACATGTGAAGGAGAAGCAGAAACAAGTGATATCATAGGTACGCAGATGCTTATGTAAAATAACACGATAATCAACAAACAGCATCGAAACTGCCTAATATTACATAATTTTTATGAAACTTATCAACATTCAAGTACTGATAAAAAAGTAATTCTTGAAGCTCAAGCCAAAACAACAAGCCAAATTTGTTTTGTTTTTTAAGCAGAGTCTGTTATTTATTTTTAAATATTTAATATTTAAATATGCATAGAACAAAATATGCAGGGGGGCCTTGAAACACTTGTGAAAATGATCAAAATTGCTGGCGGTGGATAGTAAAAAAAAAAATGTAAACGCCGGTAGGGAAAGAGTTAAAATCATGTCATCTGATGCAAAACGAGATGTCAGGTGAAAGTGAGAAAAGTTATACTACGTTTGTAATGTAAAATATAATTATAGTAATAATAATGATATTCTTGACAGCGTTTCAAAAACAAAACACTGAGTCCACTGCTATTTTTCATACAGTGTGGACTTAAAATGATCACTTGCTAGTTTATAGTTTTTATTGAACATGCTAACTGCTGTCATTTCATGGTTGTTTTTGCTTTGATATCCAAGCAGCCGCAATATGAGATGTTAAATGTCAAATCTCAATCACAACATGACACAACAGAATGTACAAATTTTTGAAACTATGAAATATATATACTTTATTATTGGTAAATACCAAGGATGGTATAATGATAGTATATATGAAGAAATTTAACTATGGACATTTTGATGTATGCATACTTGCTCAAAGTATAAGAAATAGAATTAGCCTTATACAACATTGTTTATTTTTTTAAGTGCATTACCATATGGATGCTTGTTTCTGCCATAGAATAAAAAATAAAAAAGGTAATTGCGACGTTTAATCTCGCAATTCTGACTTTGAAACTCACAGTTGCAACTTTATATCTCGCAAATGTGACTTTATATCTCGCAATTCTGACTTTATATCTCGCAAATCTGACTTTATAACTCGCAGTTGCAACTTTATATCTCGCAAATTTGACTTTATATCTTGCAATTCTGACTTAATAATCTCGCAATTCTGACTTTATATCTCGCAATTCTGACTTTATAACTCGCAAATCTGACTTTATAACTCGCAGTGGCAACTTTAGGCTATATCTCGCAAATTTGACTTTATATCTTGCAATTCTGACTTTATATCTCGCAATCGCGACTTTATACCTTGTAATTCTGACTTTATACCTTGTGATTCTGACTTTATACCTTGTGATTCTTACTTTATATAACAAAATTTTCTATATCACTAGACTTTCTATCTTGTACTTTATATGATGTAAACTCACAGTTGTGAGATTTTAAAAAAGTCGCAATTATTTTTTCAGATGTTTAATTCTGTGGCAGAAACCAAGCTTCCATAATTATCCATTAACAATGATGTTAGTAGAGTCTAGAGCAATGGATGGGATGTAAAGGAACCCATGAGAAAATGTCACGTCATTAAACAGTCTGATGATGACCTGCATTGATGTTGTTTCTGTATTTGCTGGCTGACCTACCACACCTACTGATGCATTTGCACCATGATCATATTATTCCACAAAAACATAATACTACAATCCATTTTCAAATGCTAGGGCATATATTAACATAGTGCAATTGTACTTTTTTTAAACAACTCAGCAGCAACAGCCTGTCTTGTTTATTTTGGTAGCCAGACGTCTAGCTGTAAAATCACCATCATGTTTCTGGACCACGCACTGTCATTTCTTGCACAAGTTTAATGCATGCATCATTTATAGTCACACTTATGCAGGTTATATGTAGTTACATGTCTAATCATCTGATTGACAGGCCCAAAGCTTCAAAACACTGCGACCTGAGTACCGTCATTCCTGTCTTCTGCGTGCATGCACACCAAAATGAAAGCGCAGTCATAAAAGCATGCGAACAACATCCGTGCGTGTTTAATTGTTGATTGTTACATGTTGTCCTACCTTTAGTTCAACAGTAGCTTTTGCTTGATGTGACGACGCGCGCGTCTCTCATGTCAGCGGGTGCGCGCGACACTGCGGAGGTGACGTCATAAAGGAGGTTGATTCTTTGTGTAAGTCCCGCCCCCAGTGGGATTTCGTTGGCTGCTGCGGAAGCGTGATGTGCGCAGGATCCAATCAGATGAGAGGCTGCTGTTGTCATGCGTGATGCGCAAAGTTTATTTCAGTGGCACATAAAAAGTAAGGACTGCTGCTGGAAACACATGGGTGGATCCGAAATAAAAAAAAATAAAAAAGAGAGGAAGAAGAAGAAGAAAACCAGCGAATAATAATTGTATTATTGAGAATATAAAAAGCTGAGAGTTAAATTCATTAAATTAAATTAAATTAAATAAAAAAAAATCAGAAAAAGTTGAGTTTATATTTATTAAACGAAGATATTATTGTATTGTATTACATTATATTATTTTGCATTACATTACATTACAAGCATTGATCAGAGAATGACAGCTGTTATTGTTAAAGATTACACAGACTTAATATGAAAATACTAAAATATATTCAGATGTGTCATACAATATAAAAATTATGCTTCATTACAATTTTCGATAAATTCATGAAAAAAGAATAAGAACTTAGTGTATGATCATTTCCCCCACTATTTTAATATAAAATGTAACTGCAGTGTAATACTTTACCGCTAGATGGCAGCAAATCTCTGTCTGAAAGTATCATTCTGTTAAACGCACATACAAAATCGTACTATTGTGAATACTACAAGAAAATATTGAGAATAAACCTCAATGATTAAACAATGACATTACAAAATTGTCTGAATTTTAATACAGTTATGTTGACAATCTTCAAAATATATTCGTTTGTGACTTGTGTTCAGCAGAAGAACGAAACTCATACAGGTCTGGTCGGAACAGCATGAGGGTGAGAGATGACATGATCTATCTGCGGCTACTTTCAAATTCATAAAGACCAAACAAGAATGCATACACGAATAAGTAAATGCATAGGCTAAGTAGTTTGATAAATGTAATATTTTATAATAAAGTCAGCAAAATGCTAGTCAACATTGATTACATCATTCACAATGCATGATGGGATATGTAGTTCATTCTGTCAGTAAAGAATGCACTGCAATCCAGTGTTGTATCGCTGTCTCTTTTCAACTGTTGAAACTCTAACTCTGTCCCCGGTGTCGGCTCAAGAGATGGCATAGTTTAAAAAAAATGGTTAAGGTCACACACCAGCAAAGAGGGAGAACACAAGTGTGTGTACAGCCAGATGTTTTCTTTTTGACTGGTGGAGAAACACTTCGAAAGGCGCTGCTGATCTGTTTTGCTGCTGAAGTGTTTTGCATTAATGAATAATTTAGAAAAGCATAGACACTGTTACCCGTCATCACTCCAGCCGAGAGTTTCTCTGTGTGATCCTCAAACACTGAGGCTCTGGATCCACACTTCTCTGTGTTGTTGCAGACACAACCGCATCACACTACTTCCTCTCCCACTACACCTCCTCTTCTTTCACCTCCTTTTCCTCATCTTCATCTTCCTCCTCCTCATCTTCCTCCTCTTCTTCCTCCTCATCTTCCTCCTCATCTTCCTCCTCCTCATCTTCCTCCTCCTCATCTTCCTCCTCATCTTCCTCCTCATCTTCCACCTCCTCTTCCTCATCTTCCTCATCTTCCTCCTCCTCTTCCACCTCATCTTCCACCTCATCTTCCACCTCCTCTTCCTCCTCTTCCTCATCTTCCTCCTCCTCTTCCACCTCCTCTTCCTCCTCTTCCTCATCTTCCTCCTCATCTTCCTCCTCATCTTCCACCTCCTCTTCCTCATCTTCCTCATCTTCCTCCTCCTCTTCCACCTCATCTTCCACCTCATCTTCCACCTCCTCTTCCTCCTCTTCCTCATCTTCCTCCTCCTCTTCCACCTCATCTTCCACCTCCTCTTCCTCCTCTTCCTCATCTTCCTCCTCCTCTTCCACCTCATCTTCCACCTCATCTTCCACCTCCTCTTCCTCCTCTTCCTCATCTTCCTCCTCCTCTTCCACCTCCTCTTCCTCCTCTTCCTCATCTTCCTCCTCCTCTTCCACCTCATCTTCCACCTCCTCTTCCTTCTCTTCCTCATCTTCCTCCTCATCTTCCACCTCATCTTCCACCTCCTCTTCCTCATCTTCCTCCTCCTCTTCCACCTCATCTTCCACCTCCTCTTCCTCCTCTTCCTCATCTTCCTCCTCCTCTTCCTCCTCATCTTCCACCTCCTCTTCCACCTCCTCTTCCTCATCTTCCTCCTCATCTTCCACCTCATCTTCCACCTCATCTTCCACCTCATCTTCCACCTCATCTTCCTCCTCCTCTTCCACCTCATCTTCCTCCTCATCTTCCACCTCCTCTTCCTCCTCTTCCTCATCTTCCTCCTCCTCTTCCACCTCATCTTCCACCTCCTCTTCCTCCTCTTCCTCATCTTCCTCCTCCTCTTCCACCTCCTCTTCCACCTCATCTTCCACCTCCTCTTCCTCCTCTTCCTCATCTTCCTCCTCCTCTTCCACCTCCTCTTCCACCTCCTCTTCCTCCTCTTCCTCATCTTCCTCCTCCTCTTCCACCTCATCTTCCACCTCCTCTTCCTCCTCTTCCTCATCTTCCTCCTCCTCTTCCACCTCATCTTCCTCCTCCTCTTCCTCCTCATCTTCCTCCTCATCTTCCTCCTCATCTTATTCCACATCTTCCACCTCCTCTTCATCCTCCACCCTCTTCATCCTCCTCATCCACCTCCTCTTCCTCCTCCTCATCTTCCACCTCATCTTCCTCCTCATCTTCCACCTCATCTTCCTCTCTTCTTCCTCCTCTTCTTCCACCTCCTCTTCCTCATCTTCCTCCTCCTCTTCCACCTCATCTTCCACCTCCTCTTCCTCCTCTTCCTCATCTTCCTCCTCATCTTCCACCTCATCTTCCACCTCATCTTCCACCTCATCTTCCTCCTCCTCTTCCACCTCATCTTCCTCCTCATCTTCCACCTCCTCTTCCTCATCTTCCTCCTCCTCTTCCACCTCATCTTCCACCTCCTCTTCCTCCTCTTCCTCATCTTCCTCCTCATCTTCCACCTCATCTTCCACCTCATCTTCCACCTCCTCTTCCACCTCCTCTTCCTCCTCTTCCTCATCTTCCTCCTCATCTTCCACCTCATCTTCCTCCTCCTCTTCCACCTCATCTTCCTCCTCATCTTCCACCTCCTCTTCCTCCTCTTCCTCATCTTCCTCCTCCTCTTCCACCTCATCTTCCACCTCCTCTTCCTCCTCTTCCTCATCTTCATCCTCCTCATCCACCTCCTCTTCCACCTCATCTTCCTCCTCATCTTCCACCTCCTCTTCCACCTCCTCTTCCTCCTCTTCCTCATCTTCCTCCTCATCTTCCACCTCATCTTCCACCTCATCTTCCTCCTCATCTTCCACCTCCTCTTCCTCCTCTTCCTCATCTTCCACCTCATCTTCCTCCTCCTCTTCCACCTCATCTTCCTCCTCATCTTCCACCTCCTCTTCCTCCTCTTCCTCATCTTCCTCCTCCTCTTCCACCTCATCTTCCTCCTCCTCTTCCTCATCTTCCTCCTCCTCTTCCACCTCATCTTCCACCTCCTCTTCCTCCTCTTCCTCATCTTCCACCTCATCTTCCACCTCCTCTTCCTCCTCTTCCTCATCTTCCTCCTCCTCTTCCACCTCCTCTTCCACCTCCTCTTCCTCCTCTTCCTCATCTTCCTCCTCCTCTTCCACCTCATCTTCCACCTCCTCTTCCTCCTCTTCCTCATCTTCCTCCTCCTCTTCCACCTCATCTTCCTCCTCCTCTTCCTCCTCATCTTCCTCCTCATCTTCCTCCTCATCTTATTCCACATCTTCCTCCTCCTCATCTTCCACCTCCTCTTCGTCCTCCACCCTCTTCATGCTCCTCATCCACCTCCTCTTCCTCCTCCTCATCTTCCACCTACACCTCCTCCTCCTCTTATTCCACATCTTCTTCCACCTCATCTTCCTCCTCCTCTTCCACCTCATCTTCCTCTCTTCTTCCTCCTCTTCTTCCACCTCCTCTTCCTCATCTTCCTCCTCCTCTTCCACCTCATCTTCCTCCTCCTCTTCCACCTCCTCTTCCACCTCCTCTTCCTCCTCGTCTTATTCCACATCTTCCTCCTCATCTTCCACCTCCTCTTCCTCCTCGTCTTATTCCACATCTTCCTCCTCCTCATCTTCCACCTCCTCTTCGTCCTCCACCCTCTTCATCCTCCTCATCCACCTCCTCTTCCTCCTCCTCATCTTCCACCTCATCTTCCTCCTCATCTTCCACCTACACCTCCTCCTCCTCTTATTCCACATCTTCTTCCACCTCATCTTCCTCCTCTTCTTCCACCTCCTCCTCCTCCTCCTCCTCCTCTTCCTCTTCCTCCTCCTCCTCCTCCTCCTCCTCCTCTTCCTCCTCCTCCTCCTCTTCCTCCTCCTCCTCCTCTTCCTCCTCCTCCTCCTCTTCTTCCTCCTCCTTGTGTTTGCCTGTCATGCTGAAATCCAGCATAATGACTCATGTGATTGCCAGGCCCAGTGTGGACGGGAATATTCAGGGGCTGGTCTGTGGAGTGCAGAGAACAGATGCTATTATGCAGAACTGCACATCTGTTCAGGCATCTCAAGGACGTATCAGCACTCAATTAAGATCTTTCCCCACAGAATCGCTTTGTTTTGTGTCTGCCAAGGGTTCTGCGCACGGACACTGCAAACTAACTTGAAGATCAACCTGTGTGTATTTATACTAGCAGAGACAGTTCATCACGGTTTCCTTCATGATAGATTGCTGATGCAAGCCTATGTACGGCAGCCTACTATAAAATGGTATCATT
Source organism: Phoxinus phoxinus (assembly GCF_949152265.1). Taxonomy (NCBI): domain Eukaryota; kingdom Metazoa; phylum Chordata; class Actinopteri; order Cypriniformes; family Leuciscidae; genus Phoxinus; species Phoxinus phoxinus. Next base: position 45,770,214 of record NC_136878.1, on the reverse strand, counting down.
ATGCTTATTTATAATGTCCAGATAATCTGGACCAGATCGATTTGTTTATACAAAAAAACGTAACAAATTTTTCGCATTTGAAAAACTATTGTCTGCCAATAAAAGTCAGGATTGTACAAGTATACGTATAAGTATAATGCCTAACGCCATTCTACTGTCACAAAGATATCATCTGTAGACACTCGTGACTTTGCCAAAATCAGTTTCTTAAAAATATCAGCTAATTTGTCCATTTAACATAAATAGTTTACATATAGTTTACAATACATTTTCATTTGATTACAAATAACATGCACGTGAAGTGTCTGAAAACATTACATTCAGTTTGCACTTAAGTGTATTAAACTATAATATGCAATAATACTCTTTTTTAACTTTTGTCAAAAATATATATTTTTTTATGTTCATGCATCTTTCTTAATCATAATAGGCTCTTTCCTATTAATAACATCACCTAGTTCTGATCCAGCTTACAAATATTTTTTTTTTTTTTATGTTCTCATAATTTACTCATCTTTTCGCTTCCAACAAACTGTCATCAGTGTGTGAAAGAGAGTAGTTCATGTTTGAGGTAATATTTTTACAAATATATATATATATATATATATATATATATATATATATATATATATATATATATATTAGTATTATTATTATTTTTTATAGAGAACATTATATTAACAAAAGGAAAGAGTAGAACAAATAAACAAGACAAAAAGCAAATGAAAAAAAAGTTACAAGACAAGGGTCAGAAAAGATTACCAAAAGAAAATATTAAAAGACTTACATATTTCAAATGTTTGTAAAGGCTTCTTGTTACACGCGTTAGAGATTGTCCGAAAGTAATGTTGTACTATAGCAAGCAAAACTTAAAAAAGTGGGTTTTGACCTGGAACTTCATTCCACATTATATTTTCTCAAAATGTGTAATTTTTCATTTTTTATTCCTTGGTAATTATAATGCTAAAAAAAAAATACCAGCTAAATTATCGACATTTCATGAGCAGGTCCTTCTCGCCCGCTCTATACAAGCACAACTCTTCTGAGTCTCAGATCAGATCTCCATAAACCAGTGACGTCCTCCTGTGTCTGTCCTCCAGAAGTCACGGATCAGGGTGGCCGGCGCGATCTGAAAGCTGTCCCGTTCATCATCTACCTATCGGGTCTCCTGAAGACTCAGCTTCTGTCTGACGACCTGGTGTCCGGCGTGGAGATCCGCTGCCAGGAGAAGGGGAGCTGCCCGGACGCCTGTCACCTGTGCAGACAATCGGCCCGCGAGATGCCCAGTCCCACGCCAGTCCTGCTGGAGGTCAGCCGCGTCGTGCCCCTCTACAGCCTGGTGCAGGACAACATCACTAAAGAGGTAACTCAGGGATATAGATATATATATATCAAGCGTATAGTGTCAGTTCTAGCAGGTCACGTTAGTCAAGCTCACATCAGTGACTCTCAGCTGATCCACGTCCACCTGTACAAAACCACAAACCCAGTCTGGAGTCGCACGGGTATTTCTGTGGCAATAGCCAACTATACATTGTATGGGTCAAAAATATCACTTTTTATTTTATGGCAAAAATCATGAGGATATTAAGTAAAGATCATGTTCCATGAAGATATTTTGTAAATTTCCTACCGTAAATATATAAAACATGTATTTTTGTGAGTGAATGCAGCACAATCGTGAACATAAATGCACAACTTTAAAGGAGATTTTCTCAATGTTTCAATTATTTTGATCCCTCAGATTCAAGATTTGTTGTTGTATCTCGACCAAATATTGTCATATCATAACAAACCATACATCAATGGAAAGCTTATTTGTCCAGCTTTCAGATTATGTATAAATCTAAATTTCAGAAAATTGACCCATGTGACTGGTTTTGTGGTCCATACTGTATATGTATCTGATCAAGGCTTTCACTTTCAGGACAACATCACTAAAGAGATCACTCAGGGGTATATACCTGTATATCTGATAAAGGCTTTCACTCTTATACATAAAGGCTCATATTAGAACCAAATTGGGTTTTCCAGATTGTTTCCACACAAAGTGTATTTTTGAATTATTTAGCGTTCAAAAGTTTGGATATGTTTAATGTTTTTGAAAGGAGTCTCTTATGCTCACTAAAGCTGCCAAAAACACAATAAAAACAGCAATAATGTGAAATATTATTACAGTTTAAAATAGCTGATTTCTATGTGAATATATTGTAAAGTGTAATTTATTCCTGTGATCAAAGCTGAATTTTCAGCATCATTACTCCAGTCTTCAGTGTCACATGATCCTTCAGAAATCAGTATAATATGAGGATTTGCTTCATAAAGGAATTTGGGGAATTTGAAAAAGAAAAGTCAAAAGAATGAATTCAATATTTAACATGAAATATTAAGTCTTGGGAATCCTGAAATTCTTAATTCAGAACGAACCTTATATCTCAAGAAGCTCGTACAGTGAAATAAAATAGTGACGCTTGTGTTGATGAGGTTAATGCGCATCAAATAAAATAAAATTACTTGTTATACTCAACTGACATCATGGCCGGCAAAAGGAAAGGAGGAATGAGCGAATAAAAACAGTGTTTTTAATATAGTTCATGAATATCATTGTCAACTCAATTATAATGTATTTGTATTCTGCTTTTCACAATTAAAAAAAAAAAAAATTAAATGGTGTATATATATTCGAGTATGCAAATATATTTGGACATACTTAAATATTCAACTTTACATAAAGAGCTGGGCGATAATATATTGTGTATATAACCTTGAATCAACATGTAATGTGGTCCCTAAATAACTCTGAGTTCCAGCTGAAGGTTTGATGTTCTGCATGTGGAAGGTATGAACATGAACTCCTCAGATATTGTTTTCCTGCTTGATGCTGGCGGCGTAAGTAATGACGTATTCTGTTGCTCCAGAGGCACCAGTAGATGGCAGGAGTGCTTTTCATTTCCATCAAGAAGGCTTAGTCTTTCTGGAAGGGTTAAGAACTGTGCTAGACAGTGAAAAGGCATTGAAATATCATAAATTAATATCGTAATAAAAGACTAATAAAAATGTTAACCCGTTTCTTGGCCGAATATATATATATATATATATATATATCTCCTTTGTCCGTATATAAGGAGATTGCATTAGTAGCCGTGAGTCACAGACGTAATGAGGATATTAAATTGACTTTTGGAGCAGATTTGCAAAGGCTTTCTTTCGCATCATCATCCCTCGTACCGATGACGTCTTGAAAGGCAAGATGCCATTAACCGGAGTCTGTTGTCTAGAGAGTGACTCACGTACCAAATGTCCTGCTTTGGCCCGGTGTGTACCTGACGGGATCGGACCCGCTCCATAACACACATTCCCTCAGCTAATTGCTTCTCACGCTGTGTGTGTGTGTGTGTGTGTGTGGACCTTGCTAATAACAGGAGCGTCAACAATGACGAAAGGCTCTCAATCGATAGCAGACGGTCTCTAGCGGGTATCTGTCGATTGGTAAACAAACAGGAGAGAAAAGCGCAGCCGAGTCGACTGGGAACATGCTCTGAAAACACTGCGAGATTATGAGGATGATATTGATGTCATCGACCCCGGGGACGAGCCAGGACTCCTTGTGGTCGCAGCCTCCTCTCAATTAGAGTAACAGACACAAAGACATCTTCAGACACAATGCATGTTCTTCTGAACCTCCTTTGGCACGCTGTCCAACAGGAATGATGGAGGCGGTGGCGATTCGGTCTGCGTTTACATTGACTTGAGAACCAAACATTGGCATTCCTGCTTAATCTGCCCACAATTAAACAGCTCATTGTGGCCTTTGTTTAGGAGTCTCGCTGAGATACAACATTTTACATCCAAAGTAGCTTTAAGATCTTACAATCTGCTATTGATGCAACTATCAACACTTAGGCTGTGTTTACACGGAAACAATCTGAAGAGACAACGCAAAAGTGGCGTTGCGTTATCACTTTTTACTCTGTGAAAGAGACACTGACACAGTTTTCCATGTTTAATACGGTAAAGCTGCTGCTTTAACCCTCGCTGCTCTTCACGTGTCGCTCAAAAATGACAGAATTATTATAAAAAAATTTGTCAATGAAATTAATGCTATATTTTAGTTTGATAATGTTTTTTTATTTTCCTGTACTGGCGCATGCCTGTGACGTAAACTTGTACGCGATGCCTTCACTGTCTAGCAGACTTTTGCGTTTTTACCGTTTTTACCCTTTAGACGGGAACGCGGCGGTGGAGCGTTTTAGCGTTTCCGTCGCCGTGTAAACGAAAGGCACATCCGATACAATATTTTTACGTTTTCACCCGCGAGCGTTCTCGTGTAAACAGGGCCTTAATATGAATCAGTTTTCACAGGGAAAATATTGTGGTTGAGTTTTATAGGGGCCCTTCTAGAAATCTTGATGTAGTTTCAGGCTCGACTAGAACAGGTTTTCTGGCTTGAATGTTGATTATTTTCCTCATATTCTCCATTGTTGCGGCTCCTCTCTTCCTAGTCTGTCAGTAACGCTCTGTTCACTTCCTGTCTTTATGAAGCCCCTCCTTCTGAAAAGCACACTGTGTTCTGATTGGTCGGCTGGAGCAGTGTGTTGTGATTGGTCGAGCGCTTCAAGTGTGTTTGGGAAATGTCCCGCTCCCCTTACCATAACCGCCAGTTTAACACACTACTAACTAACTCTACCAGGCCCCGCCCCTTTATTCTGCGCATTAATTATTTAAATGAGGAATATTGTGAGTTTCTTCCAGGAACAAACCTCAAGACTACAATGGAGGCGTTTCAGGAGTTCAGAAACACTGACACTGTTATAGTGAATATTAACATTACAACATTACACATTAACGGGGTGGTTCAGGATTTTGGACATCGGACCTCATTTTCGAGTTAGCCTGGTTGTTATTCATCAGTAGAGACAGTTTTCAAAAAATTTCATCCAGTCCTTACAGTTGCATAGTTCGCCGGTGCTAGGCTAGCGCGAGTCAACGGTATGTGCTAGCCTGCCATTAAAAACAGTTTTACCCACTCCACAATACACCAAAATCAAATAAATTATAACGCCAGACTATCGATGTAAATGTCTATTGAGAGAATAATGTTAGAAATCAAAGTACTCTTGCATGTCAATGATCGCATTACATTTACAGGAACTAGTTTCTCATGTCAGGTAAATACACTTGGGTGATTGTCATGTGGACCGGCGCTCTCGGTTGCCTAGGTAACTTAATATCACTCCGCCGCTGCTGTAGACTGTGCTAATAAATACAGGGAACAATAACTATTGCAATGCGATGAAAGAGTGAGTTTGAATTCTAACATTATTCTCTCAATAGACATTTACATCGACAGTCTGGCGTTATAACTTATTTGCTTTTGGTGTACTGTGGAGTGGGTAAAATGGCTGTTTTTAATGGCAGGCTAGCAAATACCGTTGATTCGCACTAGCCTAGCACTATGCAACTGGAAGGACTGGATGCATTTTTTTTTCAGTCTCAGTCTCCACTGATGAATAACAACCAGGCTAACTTGAAAATGAGGTCCGATGTCCAAAATCCTGAACAACCCCTTTAAAGCAAGATGAACACGTGAAAAAAAAAAAAAAATAATAATAATAATAATAATAGGTCCTGTTTTAAAAGTTTTGAGAGCATATTTTAGCATTCATCTTATCCAGGTTTCTTCTATGCCACCCTGAGCTGCTTTTGTTGCAATGGTCAATGTTATGAACTTTATTCTTTAATCAATTTGTCACAGATATAGGAAAATGAAGAAGCTGTATGGAGCAAGGCCGTGTATGATGTATATGTGTTTATCATGCTTGCCCGATTGAGTCTCTTTCTAATCGAGGGATATTGGGCTTCAGTTTTGTTCTGAGTTTATTAGTCCATCACTCTTCCGGAAAACATGTCTGAAAAGGATAAAAAGCGAACATCTCATATGACAGTTTTGATCCTGTTTTCATCACGATCCCCCTCCTTTGCAATCCAGCTACACACACTCTCACATACACACTCATACATTGTTCTCTATATTTGTGTGCAAGTAGGAAACTCATCAGTCATTTTAAGATTAAGGGGGAACTCTTAGGACACAGATAAGAGAAGAAGAAGAAAAATATTCCCAGCCGTTTTCTCATACATCTGGCAACACGTTTCTAATGCATCTCTAATCTGCAGTCAAACATACATCTACAGTCTGCATGAATCAGAAACTCAACCTATCTATGTTCCATACATGTTATTGCATATTTGGGAATGATTCATACCTGCATATGTTTTTTGACCTTGTAATTTTTAATCAAAATGTCATAATCTTCCAGTAAAAACAACAGACTTCTCTCTGTGACATAGTCCATTTAAACCCACATTAAAACCGCAGTAGAAGTCATGCAATCAATGTTGAAAGCCACGCCCACATCTCAAAATCCAGTTAACAACCAACGCAAGTCTCCGCCATGCATTTTTTCTCTCTCTTTTTGAAAAAGCGTTACACTAAGATGTATGTCACAATATGAAATGTCTGTCACTACTTCTGTTTCATCATGACTTTAATCCTGAACCGTACTTTATGCCAAAAAAACAAACAAAAAAAAACGAATGCAGGCACTCAGACACATCTGAATTATGTTCTGACAAAAGCATGCGTTGCATTCTCAGCATGGCCACTAGGGGCGCTACAGTAAAGAGTGCAAAAGTGTAAAGCAGGGGTGTCCAATCCTGCTCCTGGAGGACCACTGGTCTGGACTTGCCACAACACTTTAAAGGGGTGGTATAATACCCTTTTCACAAGATGTAAAATAAGTCTCTGATGTCCCCAGAGTGTGTATGTGAAGTTTTAGCTCAAAATACCCCACAGATATTTTTATATAGCATGTTAAAAATTTCACTTTTTGAGGGTGAGCAAAAATGCACCATTTTTGTGTCTGTCCCTTTAAATGCAAATGAGCTGCTGCTCCTGGCACAGGGGGCGGAGCTTCAAGAGCTCATGTCCTTTTACCTCACACACACACATGCACTGAACTTTTAAAAAACTTTTAGCCTTTTATGTTCAAACCGGAGTCAGAAAGATGGAGAGACGAAGAAGACAACATGTAGACAACATTTCTGAATGGTTTATGTATATTTATGTAGCTTATGTGTAGTTATCTTCTAGTCATTGATTAGCATATTCTGTCTTGATTATCTATAAATGCGTCCCCGGGGGCGGGGTTTATGTAAATTTAAGGGTTAGTAATATCATGTTAGGAATGTTGTGTGGTTCCTACCAGTCGTTTGTTGTCCTTAAAAAGCAATTTCTTTAAAAGCAAATATCTCCCTTTGATTTAAACTTTGAGCGTTGTAACTTTGCAGATGTTGTTTATTCTCAAACAGCAACATTACACACTAACTAAAGTTAGAAAAGTGAAATAATATCCAACCACCCCTTTAATATGCCTAATAAGACTTGATTAGTGTGTTCAGGTGTGTTTAACTGGGGTAGGGATGAACAGGATTGGACAGCGCTGGTGTAAAGTGTGTTTTTTCTGTCGGGTCAACCAGAGTCCTGCACTCATGACCACACGTTTCTGGTCTTAGTTATGCATGTTTTATTCATCTTGCATACAGTAGTAGTGGCCAAAAGTGATGTCCGGCCTCTTAACCCCTTATCCAAATGTTATTAAAAATGTGTTAAATAATTTGTAGGCATATTACGTATAGTTGCACTTGCAATCAATGACATGATGCCATTTTTGGCCAGACTGTCATACAAAGAAATTATGAAAACATGCAAAAAAAAAGAGAGAACCAAAAATGTGTTTTTCATATCAAATTAAAACCTGTAGCGGTAGTTTGTGTTTGTTTTTTTAGATAAAAAACTTGCAATTCTGATTTTTTCCCCCGCAATTGCGACTTTATTTCACTCAATTCTGAGATAAAAAGTACATTACGAGAAAAAATTTAGCAATACATTTTTTTTTTTTTTATTCTGTGGTGGAAACTAGCTTCCATAGAGAAATACCTTAACCAAGTGATTTGATCTTACCTCATATTTATAATATTTTCCTTATATTTAGATGGCTTAATTGAACTCTAATTAAAAATGAATATCTGGAATGCAAGACATGTTTTAATTATCTGAAACATCCTGCATCTAATATTACAAAGCAACTTGAAGCTGAAATGTTTATTAGTGTAGCACGTTTCTTACACACCGGTAGTTTCAGTTTCACTTTAAATTCATTAGTTTAGGCTTCGCTTTTATAATAAATGTTGCTTATCATTTATGTTTGTTGTACACTCTGAATACTGTTCAATTTCAATTTTGTTGCAGACTAAGAGGAAATAAAATACATGTTTATAGTATGTATAATACTTGTTAACATTTTTTTTTATTTTCCGGTATTTTACGTTATTTATGAATTTAATAAAATGTGACATAAACCGATGCAACTTTCTTTCTTTTTTCTCTCAGCAATGCAGTTGTGTCCCTGTGTGACTTACAGTTATGTGCGACTCGTTTATCTGGAAAATTTGATAATTAATGTAGGCATAAAAAGATAATTCTCCCTATGTATTTTACAAAATGCATGTTGAACGATCTTTACAGTTTCACTCGAATATCACAATGAAGACCGTCACTACTGACGTCATGCATTGTGAACTTAAGTCTTCAGTGCAGAAACAATTTTTTGCAGATTAATTTGTATAAATCACTTTGAAGTTGAATTGGATGCCATACAGTGTAACACTGACCGATGTAAACGAGGTTGAGATTAACCATCAGTCTGCATCAAGCCATCCGTCACACAACAGCAAAACAGCAAGAGTGTGTTCTTCCCAAACTGTCTGACATCACACTAACTCCCAAACATCTTTTATTTGCCCTCCAAAATTTAGCTTACACTGTTTTTTTTTCAGCTCTGCAAACCTTTAAAAAAAAAAGCAATTCCCCGAAATCGAAGGACTCGACAGGCGAAGTGTGTGTTGAAGATAGTCTTCACTGTAATTGAGCATCCGGCTGCTTATTGGAGTAAAACTGCTCAGCTTTAGGGAATTGCCGTCTGCACATTCAAAGCTGTGCGACCAATCCGATCACGGTGCAATCTTCGTTCACCGGAGAAGAAAACGACGGATAGTCGGTATTAAACCCTATAGGCAAGATGCTGACTACAATCAATTTTCCAGGGAATGCTATACCCATGGATTTTGCTGGCCATTTAGGTTGATAGAGAAAGCAAATCGAATCAGCTTATAGGCACCCTTGAGGCGGTTTGCTGCTTCCCAACGACGTGCACTTTTATTTGCATTCTTCGTGTCCCCTTCTGAACCCCGGATTCAATCGAAGCCACAGCTTCTTTCCTGGAAGATGGTTATAGGCGTTCCTAGAAACAGGGACATTTCCTTCCCTGCATTAGGCCGAATGATCGGAATGACCTGTTTGCTGAGGTTTTGGGTCATCGGATGAATCAATTCCTCGGGCCAGCTGGCTAATGTTTGCACGTATCAGACGCTGATTGGGGACAGTAATAGGGTGAGCTCAGATGAGCTACAGCAGATAATGCCATTTAGACGTCATGATTGTCTTGTCGTTGAGAATGAGAGAGCTGAGAAGTTTTGTGCAACTCAGGGGTCATCGACAGTTTCAGAAAAGAAAGCTTGAAATGGGTTTTGTTTACGCTGTTCTCAGCACTTTTGTCTGATCTGTAAACTCTTTGGAAACCTTGAGCTTTATATGACTGATCCAGGGCCGGTTCTGATGTACGTCAAGCTAAATCGAAGAACCAACTGTTGGACGTCATTTGGTTGGTCACTAAATGTGACCCTGGACCACAAAACCAGTCTCGAGTCGCACGGGTATATCTGTGGCAATAAATACATTGTATTGGTCAAAATGATCGATTTTTCTTTTATGCCAAAAATCATTAGGATATTACACTCTAAAAAATGCTGGGTTGTTGTAACCCAATTTTGGGTCAAATATGGACAAACCCAAACGTTGGATTAAAAATGCATTATACAAATTTTACCCAATGGCCAGAGTGTAAGTAAAGATCATGTTCCATGAAGATTTTTTTGTAAATGTCCTACCGTAAATATATAAAACATGTATTTTTGTGAGTGAATGCAGCACAATCGTGAACATAAATGCACAACTTTAAAGGAGATTTTCTCAATGTTTAGATTTTTTTGCATATAATAGTTTTATCTCGATCAAATATTGCCCTATCCTAACAAAAAATAACATAACCTATCCTTTACAAAAATGACCCATGTGACTGGTTTTGTGGTCCAGGGTCACAAATCAGGCCAAAACGAAGTTCGTTAGGCGTTCGAAACAGTTCCGGCTACGAGTGGTAAACGTCTCCGTACTACCATTGGTCCATTGGTGATAATGTACTAGGTGGGCGTGGCTCTGAGGCTCCGCCTTCTTTGAGGTGTAAATCTTCTCCGGTTCATTTCTTGTGTTCAGTCCGTCGAGGTCAGACGCGAGATAAAACATGAACACACCGGAGAGATGCTTTATAGTAGAAACTGACATTTTAATTCTAATTGAAAAAATGACACTGACACTGTTTAGTCATGTTTAACACTGTAAAGCGTCTCGCTTTAAAGCGATTGTATTAATAAATGTGATGAGAATTGACTGGAGAACCAGTTTGCAGAGCTCATGCAAACAAATCTACATCACTGTGATCAGATGCTTCCTAACCGCTGTTTTCTCACCGCGGACATTTCTGTTGTGTGTTCATTTTGTTATTGAGGGGGAAAAAACGCAGCACATTTTTACATATTCATCTAAATGTAAATCTCAGCGGTGTGGTTCACTAACAGTGTCCACGGGTATTCTGGACTTTATTTTTAACTTTGCCGTGAGGTCTTTAGGGTTCCCCATCACACACCCTCTCGGTCTGACCTCCATAAGATCCCCACACACACACACACACACACACACACACACGTGCCTAATTACCCTGCCTGTTTACTCAGTTGAAACTGGCTTAGGTTACTCTGCATACATAAACAGAGCCGTAATCGTTTTGTCTATTTTTCACATGTGCAGTTGAGCAGTCAAGCGTGCTTTTTCTAGGAAACCGCTGGTGGTAAATGTGTGTGCACGTCTGCGGCTCTCCGCTTGTCCACGAGCGGGGCTGCGCTCATCAGCATTGATATTTCATGTTGCACTTTTCTGATCATCTGTTTCCCATTTGCAGGAACTTTTTTAACCCTTTTCGCAATTTGCCGAATGCCACTCTAATGGGCATATTTGTTAAACCTTTTAGCGGCACTTTCATAGTGTTGGCTGGGAATGCATGATTTGACATGAAGGGCAGATCCTTCACGTAAACCATCATGATGTGCCCTTCCTGCGCCTCCACATGCATGTTTAACTAGTATAGGCTGGGGGTTTGTCAAACTGTTGTTTTCATGGGAACGTTTTCTCGTTTGATCGCTGGTTTCTCTCAAGGATCCTTCCCTCCTCAAGGGTTATTACTATATAGTACTGTATATTGTCTCGGGCGTAATTACAAGAAAATGTGTGTATAGAGGATCCATGTACAGTGGCAAAAAGTGATGTCTGGCCTCAGAAAATTTACATATTTACCCTTTATTCAAATATAATTAAAAATGTGTAAAAGATTTGTTCGTGTTAGTTCACATCAATAAAAGTAAACAAACGCAAAATAATTGTATTAAAAAAAAATAATAATTAGTAAATGTTGAAAATTACTTGTAGTAATTAAAAACTAATATGACCCTGTATCACAAAACCAGTCTGGAGTCGCACGGGTATATCTGTGGCAATAGCCAACAATACATTGTATGGGTCAAAAATATAGATTTTTCTTTTATACCAAAAATCATTAGGATATTAAGTGAAGATCATGTTCCGTGAAGATATTTAGTAAATCTCCTACCGTAAATATATAAAACATGTATTTTTGTGAGTGAATGCAGCACAATCGTTAACATAAATGCACAACTTTAAAGGAGATTTTCTCAATGTTTCGATTTTTTTGCTCCCTGAGATTCCAGATTTTCAATATTTGTCATATCATAACAAACCATACATCAATAAATATATTATTTATTCAGCTTTTAGATGATCTATACATCTCAATTGCAGAAAATGGACCCGACTGGTTTTGTGGTCCAGGGTCACATATCGTTAACTAATGTAAACTAATGAAACCTTATTGGGTTACACTTTATTCTGATAGTCCACTTTAGACATGACTATAAGTAAATACATGTCAACTTATTCCACTAACCCTAACCTTAACCAAACAGTCTACTAATATAATACTCGAATGAGAGTTAGTTTACATGTAGTTGCAAATTATTATTGACTTATAGTAAGTAGATTGTTTAAAGTGGACTATCAAAATAAAGTGTAAAGTTTTACCATTATTTTAACTGGTTTGAGTGTTTGTTTTTTTGGTCCATAAAATTCCAAATCAAAAGAGTAAACAGTAGATTATCCCAGAATAGTGTGTCACGTGGTCAGAGAGTTTCCAGTAAAAACATCTGTGTCGTGATTTATTCGGTTTCCGTGATTTTGCTCACACTCCTGCACTTCTCCATTCACTCTCTGCTGGACTTCCACGGCTCGGTGTCTCTGCCAGCCGTCTTTCATGAACGTCATTATAGCGCGATGGATTGCAGTGTTTCCCCTCCGTCTCTCTGCCGCTGTAATAACGTCTCATTCATCAAGGCCGTTTAAAGAGAGTTGCCTGTGCGTAAGGGATGATGTCTGGCCGTCAGAAACCCGCTGATGCTCTCAGACAGATGTGTGTCTTCCTCATCACCGTCTACTGGAGCTAGACATGTCAAAAATACCTGTACGGTGACGATGTCTTCGGTTTTGAGGGATACATAACCGTATATTTCATTAAGTTATATAATGTTAATATACCAAGCCTACTTAATATGCTGTTTACCTTAACATATACTGATATACCCTAATAATATTACATTGTTTAAATAAATAATTTTGTATATTTGTATATTTGTATATTTGAAATGCATAACTGAGACAGTTTCCTCTGATGACAGATCTCTGTAAACTGTAATGTGGACTCATGCATTTTCTGTAAAGCTGCTTTGAAACAATATTGTGAAAAGCACTTTACAAATAAATGTGAATTGAATATATTAATACATGTGCTTTCAGAGTCCATGAAACGAAGCCAATATTTGTATATAGACGGTGCAAAATTAATGCACTAAATTAATGTAATAAACATTAAATAACAGAAAACGTAACACCAAAATCTTAATGCACATAATAAGAAAAAAATAATATACATGTATATTATGTGTCGCACAGGGGCTTCTGGCAATTTTTTACCTTTTTCTACTGTGATTACCATTCTACTACCAATAAGTAACTACATGTTAACTTCTTAACCTTAATCCTAACATAACTACTAATATAATACTCTAATAAGAGTTAGTTTACATGGAGTTAAATGAATGAGAGTTAGTTGACTTATCTGTTACTTATAGTTAGTAGAGTGTCTAGTGGACTATCGAAATAAAGTGTAACCCCTTGTTGTAAAGTATTTCCATTTTTTTAACTGGTTTGAGTGTTTTGTTTAATCCATAAAACTCCAAATTCTACTCGATTCTAGTTATTTTGCATGTTGTTAAAAAAAAAAAATATATATATATATATATATAGGTTCCTTCTCTGCCCCTTGCTTGTTTTGTTGTTGTTTTTTGTCCATAAAATTCTCAATTCTACACTGTAAAAAATATGTTCATTATTTGTAAGCACAACTTTTTTTCCTTTGTCAAATCAACTTAGTTCAGATAACATAATATTTTGAGTTTCTATTGATTAAACCAATCTCCTTCATTGCAATAACTCAACTGTTTAATTTCAATGAACTAAAAATTTTAAGGTAACCAGGTAACTTACTTTTTTTAAGTTAAACCAACAATATGTTTTTACAGTGTACTTGCAATTACTAACCTAAGACAAATATAGAAAGTATAAAAAAAAGAAAAGAGAAGTTTTTATAACTTATATAAAAAGATAAATTTGTGGTAACATTTCAACACAATTAAATGATGTTTCAATAATGACCGATATTTGACTCGAGTCCAGAGCAAATTTTTGGAAACCAGGTTTTTAAATTTTAATACATTTTCATGCTGTAAAAAACCCCCCTCATTATATATATACAGGTTATTAGGTTATTTATATAGCATATATATATATATATATATATATATATATATATATATATAGGTTCCTTCTCTGCCCCTTGTCTTATTATTGCCCCTGAGATGGAGTCTCTTGACATTCACACGTGGGCTGACCTTTTTTGGTGCAGTTTCCAATTAAATCTTGACAGGTTCTTGTCTGCACAAAGCGCCCCGAGATGCCCTCCGCCGGCCGAACTTCACAGAGATACACCACTTCTCAAGTGGAGGTGGCAGAGTGTGTTGTTGGCGACCGGTCTGACTCATCGACTGCGCCGGAAGGACGTTTGCTCCCCGAGATAATTGCATTTCTCTCACCTGTGCCATTTATTTTGCAGGCCTTCAAAAGTGCCACGATGAGCTCATACTGGTGTGCGGGGAAGGGTGATGTCATCGAGAACTGGTGCCGCTGTGACCTGACTGCGCTTGGCAAAGACGGGCTGCCCAACTGCAGTCCCCTGCGCCGGCCGGTGTAAGTAACCCTGCGCATGTCCAAAGACAATCATTTCATGACAGACCGAGTCAAATATATATATAATGAATATATACTCTACTGGTCAAATGTTGTTGTTTTGGTGACACTTTTAGTTTAGTTTAGTTTAGTTTAGTTTAGTTTAGTTTAGTTTAGTTTAGTTTAGTTTAGTTTAGTTTAGTTTAGTTTAGTTCAGCTAGTTTAGTTAGACAGATTAGTTATATGCACTAAAAAAATTCAATAATTCTAAAGCTAATGTTAATTTTAACATTTACTATACATTATTAAATCACTCTAAAAAAATGCTGGGTTGTTTCAACCCAATTTTGGGTCAAATATGGACAAACCCAGCCGTTGGGTTAAATTGTTAACTTATATGTTTGACCCAACGTTTGGGTTTGTCCATATTTGACCCAAAATTGGGTTGAAACAACCCAAAAAAATTTTGTGTAGTTTTAATGCACAATGAACAGTTTATATATATTTTTTAACTAACGTTAACAAACATGGAAAAAAAATGCATATCATTGTTAGTTAATTCATGCATTTTAATAATGTTTGGAATCTTATTGTAAAGTGTTTTTACAATCGATTTATGTGAATATTTTAAAATAGATTTACAAAATATTTTTGAAAAAAGTCTCAACAAGGCTGAATTTATTTGAATGAAAAATACAGTAAAACCTAAAATGTGAAATAGCATTAAAATAACTGTTTTCAATGTGGATATGTCTTAAAATTTAATTTATCCCCTTGATCAAATTCATCATAACTCCAGTCTTCCAGTGTCACATGATCTTTCATAAATCATGATTTGATGCTCAAGAAACATTTATGATTATTATCAATGTTGGAAACAGATTTTTTTGTGGAAACCATGATACAGTTTTTTCAAGATTCTTTGATGAGAAGAACAGCACTTATTTCAAATAGGAATATTTTGTAACATTAAATGTATTTTCTGTCTCATTTGATCAATTTAATGCATCTTTCCTTAATACAAAAAATTATTAATCTCTTTAAAAAAAAAAGGTAGTATACAAAAGAATGCAACTAAATGCATTTTGTGATCCAGAAAATTTACATTCATGAATTAAATAAACATTTTATATATTTTTTTACTAACCGGCCCGCAAGATCCGAACATCTCCATCCGAACATGTCAGCACAGATGTAGTTGTCTGAAACGAGGGCAGAAAGGTTGTGCAAGGTCACAATTCATCCTTAGTGAATTCCCCGAGGTGTCTTAAGTGTCCTGCCTTCCTGTTAAATCAGCCTTTCTTCAGAGGCACGTCTATGATGCCTTAAAATGCGGATACTTAAACCAGATTCACACTGTGTGATGATTTGGAGACAAAATTTTGTGATTCCTAAAAATGTCTCTGATTTTAAGCCAATATCTAAAGTCTTTGATCGCTAGTTAGACATGTTCGATTAACGACCATTGCGATCAAATTTGACCCGTGTCTGAAGATTTGACGCAGCGTTTTGAACACGTCTTGACTGCCGTACAGTCTGACATTAATTACAACTGAGACCTTAAATCATCATGACATCATGCAGGGATCATGTCCGTACAGTCTGACAAGCCACTGTCGTAAAGGAGTCGGACTATTGTTAATCGTACAGTGTGAACCCGGCTTTAGGCAGCTCGATGGATCTTGGAACTGAGCCAGTTCATCAAATCATACGGTAACCCTTTAAAGGGTTAGTTCACCAAAAATGAAAACTTTGTCAGTAATGACTCTCCCTCATGTTGTTCCCCGTCAGACTTTCCTTCATCTTCGGGACACAAATGAAGATATTAGTGATTAAATCTGAGCGCTGTCTCACTCCTCCATAGGCTTCTATTGTAATTGAAACTTGCCGGCCCAGAAAGTTAGTAAAGACAATGTTTAAAATATTCCAAATGACTACAGCGGCTCAACCTTAAGTTTATCAAGCGACGAGAATACTTTTTATGTGCAAAAAAAACAAAAATAACGACTTTATTCAACTATTCTGTGTGTTCCTCTGAGTGAGTTCACGCAGTGTAACAGCGCAGTCAGAACGGAGGCTCACTATTGGCCAGCATCACACGCATCACACACACATGACCAGCGTCGGCCAATATTGAGCCTCCGTTCTGACTGCGCTGTTACACAGAAAAAAAAAAATGTATAGATTTAATAAAAAATATCAGAGTATTAGTAGACTGTCTGTTTAATATATGCTAACATTTTATTGTGATGCTCCTCCAACAGATAATCTACTGTCTATAAGTAACTTTGCAAGTACATGTCAACTAACCCTAACCCAAACCCTACCAGTCTCCTAATAGTCTACTAATACTCTAATGAGAGTTATTAGACATGTATGTGCAACTGTACTTATAGTCAACAGAATGTGTTAAAGGGATTATCTTAATAAAGTGAAACCAATCCTATAGCATGCACATAATGTTGTGTCTCTTCACTTCCTCAGACTGAGACTGGCTCCACACCTGGAACCCTCCAGTACGATGGTGGCGCTGGAATGGATCGATGTGGAGCCTCTGATTGGCTACAAGGTTTCAGATTACATCATACAACACAAGCGAGTAGAGGACCCGTCAGAGGCGGAGATATACACAGGTAAACTCGCAGGTTTATGAACAATATCACCTGATTCATAAAATCCGCACAATTTTTATTCCGCGAATACACATAAAATACAAGCGGAACTACACTTCCAGGCAAAATTTTATTTCAATATTTTTTTTTTATGTTTTTGAAAGAAGACTTTTCTGTTCAGTAAGGCCTGTATATTTGGTCAAAAATACAGTAAAAACTGTAATATTGTGACATATTTTTACGTTTTTGTTGGTGATATATTATAAAGTATAATTTATTCATTATTTATGTCACATGATCCTTCAGAAATCATTCAAATATGATGATTTGATGCTCATGAAACATTTATGATTGTTATCAATGTTGAAAACAGTTGTGCTGCTTTCATAGTTTTTGTGGAACAAATACATTATACGTATCTTTTTCAGGATTCTTTGATGAATAGAAAGTATTAGAAACATTTTGTAACATTATAAATGCCTTTATACAGACACTTCTGATCAATTTAATACATCCTTGCAGGATAAAAGTATACATTTTTCAGAAAAATATTCAACTTTTGACCGGTAGTGTAGATCAGTGTAGTGATGTGAATAATACATTTGTTTGTCTCCTCAACCTGACAACCTTTCCCCCTTTATTTCTACTTTTGGCCTAATGGACTATGTCCAATCTTACGAGATGCTTCCAATAATTTAGATGTGAATGAACCGTTCCTATGTCTGTGATCAATTTAGAAATCTAATTTCCCGGTGCTGGGAAATTGCAGTTCAGTCAGGGTTTTTACAATGATGTTGTTGTCCTCGTGTAGCCTGCGGTCGAGTCTGAAAACATAACCGATTGTCTTGTTGATCTGGTCAAATCTTGTTAAGCTTCCATGGCACTACGATGACCGGGTTACCAACCGCCTGTGACCTGTACTCATCTGTCCGAGTCAGAGCTCAGCTGACAGGAATCTAATAGAAGAGGAGACACGAAATGTTCAGGTTTGAAATGAACAGGTTTAGTCATTCAATCAGTCCAGCAGAAGGAAGAGTGCTGATGAGAGAAAGCAGGAGATGAAGGAGAGACTGGCAGATTGTGTGACGTCTTTCACTCTGATCGACAGACATTACTATACGGATATATCTATCCAGGACACTGACCTGCACTCGCACAAACCCAAGCGTGGTCAAGCGTCTCTAGCATCACTATCAAGACCCCTTCCCCTATAGATGTTGCTCAATCGATGAACTATAGGAGTTCAACTGCGTCATCAAGACATTTAAATGCGTTTGTAAAAGTAGAACTGATTTTATATATAGCCGACAGGTGAAAATCGAAAAATGTGAATATCGTTCAAAAGTTAATTTATTTCAGTAATTCAACTTAAAAGGTGAAACTAATATATTATATAGACTCATTACACTGTAAAAAAAAAAAAAAAAAATCATTATTTGTAATCACAACTTTTTTTCCTTTGTCAAATCAACTTAGATAATTAATGTAGTTCAGATAACATACTATTTGAGTTTCTATTGATTAAACCAATCTCCTTTATTGCATTAACTCAATTGTTTAATTTCAATGAACTCAAATTTTTAAGGCAACCAGGTAACTTACTTTTTTAAGTTAAACCAACAATATTTTTTTTACAGTGGACGTGCAAAGTGAGATATTTCAAGCCTTTATTTATTATAATTGTGATGATTATGGCTTACAACTTATGAAAACCTCTTCACAATATTCTAATTTTGAATTTGGGGTTTTCATAAGCTGTAAGCCACAATCATCAAAATTATCACAAATAAAGGCTTGAAATATCTCACTTTGCATGTAATGAGTCGATATAATATATTAATTTCACGTTTTAAGTTGAATTACTGAAATAAATGAACTTTTGCACCATATTCTAATTTTTTGAGTTTCACTAATTGTATATATAGCCTATTCATAGCTTTATTATTATCCTGTATATAACCAGGAGAATCACATTGAGATATTGCTATCTCTTCTGCAAGTCAAGACGGCAGCACATAAAGTTTCACACAAAAAGAATCACAATGACAATAGCACAATTTACACATTCAAAATTAAATATATCAAATAAAACAACAAGGGGAAAAGTTTATTTTAAAACATTGTGCAAGAGACATTTAAAAGTGCTCAAGGTCAGACGTGCATCTAGAATAAGTACATTTTGCACTTCAAGCCCAAGGAGCATAAAATGAAAAATGCACATTTGCCAGATTCTGACAATACCATTAAAACTTTTGTCCAAATATGAGAACCACAACAGTGATAACTATTTGTATAATACATTAGAAGATTTGAAACATAGGAAGGTCATTTATCTAAAAGAGCCTTTGCAATAAATAAGTACATGTAAAGTAACTTTAAGTGTGTGTAGTTTTCTCCTTTGATGTAAAGATAACCAACCTAAATATTCATATAAAATGCAATGATACGTCTGTGACTCTGCGCCAGAAACAAAGCGTAAAGCTGCAAGATAGACTGTCATTTTCTAAGTAGAGATGCAGATGCATGTATATATATATATATATATATATATAAGATATGTGAGCAGCTAAATCGTGCAAAGTATACTCAACATATAAAGTAGATACAAGTACTGTCACAGTCATTTATTACAAAAACTGAACAAAAAAAGGTATAAACGTATAGCAAACGATTCCTCTTCACCATGGGCACAGGAGAGATGTCAATCAATAATTGGAAAAACAACATAACTTGCATTAATTGTTGCAACAAAATCGGTTACTGTACTTGTAATGCGTTATACCCAGACATTGACACTTGTACATGCTTCAGTTTCTGATGCCTCGGGAGTGAGAATGGCTTCAAAGTGATGCCCTGTACAATCAATAAAAAATAAAGAGAAGAACAAAAACAAAACAAAAAAGGCATCTCAAGAAAATGAAGAAAAATGTGTCTTCAGCCTGATTTAAATATGTATTTGTCCCTTTTCATAATGCAGTATATGCACAGGACGATACTGTAATATAGACAGAGGCAAGCATGGCATTATCCCGTAATAAAGTTTATGCAAATTACACATCATCAACAGAGTTTCGCTTTAACATTTTTCTTCCACACGCCCCAGACCACTAGTGGATCTGGAGAAGCACTTTCACACCAAACTTTGACAGCACCACTCCAGAAAGCTCAGGAGAAAAGCCTCTGAGAAAACCTGGTGATGACAACGTGGTGATTTTCTGTCCTGAGATTATCAGACGGGAGCGTATCGAAGGTGAAAGACACGCGAACAACGGCTCCTTTTGCTTCTGAGATGCAAGCGTGTATCACAGTCTGTAATATTAGAGACAAAAATACACTCTTTGTTTCACAACAAAGGGATCATCTGTTGAGGAATGAAATAAGAGGATTTGTAGAATAACGGAAGATATTTAGAAATTGTCACATGTCTGTCCTGTCTGGTGATGCACATGGGTGTTTTGTTATTTTGGGGCCATGTGCTCTTGTCATTGTCTGGTCCCTCCCCCTTGTTATCTGATTATTGGTTTAGTTGTCCCACCTGTCCTGCTCGTTAACCTCCTTGTTTGCCTCCCTATTTAGTCTTCCTGTGTTTGCTGTCCTGTGCTGGTTCGTTGTACATGTTACGTGTTTTCGTGTATACCCTCCCGTTTGTTTCCGTGCCTTGGAATTTATACCCTCTTGTCTGTCATCCAAATAAATTCACTCTGCGTTTGAATCTACGCCTCTCGTCTCCCTACCGTGACAGAACGAACCAGCCACATGTGGATTCAGCGGAGCGAACTTTGTCCGGCAGAGAGGGAGAATGGGATCTCCCTATTCAAATATTTTGCTATGTGCGCCCAAAGGAATTTGGAGAATAATTCATCGTCACTGGATCCGTCCAGCGTTGGGACGTCATCGGTGGTTTTGGCCAGCCTCGAGTCTTCAGGCGTCCGTCGGGGAGGACGGAGGAGGAGGAGGAGATCTGCGCCGGCCCAGTCAGAGACCGTGCACGTCCCGTCTGCCCAGTCAGAGACCGTTCATGTCCCGTCTGCCCAGTCAGAGGTCATTTGCGTCCCGTCTGCCCAGTCAGAGGTCGTTTGCGTCCCGTCTGCCCAGTCAGAGGCCATGCACGTTCCGTCTGCCCAGTCAGAGACCGTTCACGTCCCATCTGCCCAGTCAGAGACTGTTCGCGTCACGTCTGCCCAGTCAGAGACTGTTCAGGTCACGTCTGCCCAGCCAGAGAGGGTTCAACCCACGTCTGCCCAGTCGGAGACAGATCGGGAGATGCCCATTCTCATGGCCGGGGGGGCACTGATCGGTTATTTAGAGCGTTTAGCTCGGATCCTGGAGACGCCCTTCAGTCCTTCAGTGTCTGCTGTTCCTGAGTCGGAGCCAGTGTCTGCTGTTCCTGAGTCGGAGCCAGTGTCTGCTGTTCCTGAGTCGGAGCCAGTGTCTGCTGTTCCTGAGTCGGAGCCAGTGTCTGCTGTTCCTGAGTCGGAGCCAGTGTCTGCTGTTCCTGAGTCGGAGCCAGTGTCTGCTGTTCCTGAGTCGGAGCCAGTGTCTGCTGTTCCTGAGTCGGAGCCAGTGTCTGCTGTTCCTGAGTCGGAGCCAGTGTCTGCTGTTCCTGAGTCGGAGCCAGTGTCTGCTGTTCCTGAGTCGGAGCCAGTGTCTGCTGTTCCTGAGTCGGAGCCAGTGTCTGCTGTTCCTGAGTCGGAGCCAGTGTCTGCTGTTCCTGAGTCGGAGCCAGTGTCTGCTGTTCCTGAGTCGGAGCCAGTGTCTGCTGTTCCTGAGTCGGAGCCAGTGTCTGCTGTTCCTGAGTCGGAGCCAGTGTCTGCTGTTCCTGAGTCGGAGCCAGTGTCTGCTGTTCCGATTTCGGTGGTCCGGAGACGGAGGAGGAGAAGGAGAGGAACCTCTTCATCGGGTCGTCTGGTGGGTTCTAACCCAGAGACCAGCCCGGAGGTAACTGCCATCCCTGCCGCGCCGCCCGAGCTGCTCGCCCTGCCGGCCCCGCCCGAGCTGCTCGCCCTGCCGGCCCCGCCCGGGCTGCTCGCCCTGCCGGGACCGTCCCAGTTGCTCGCCCTGGTTCCTGAGCCAGTGTCTGAGCCGCTGTCTGTTGCAGTTCCTGAGCCGGTGGTGCCTGTTGCAGTTCCTGAGCCGGTGGTGCCTGTTGCAGTTCCTGAGCCGGTGGTGCCTGTTGCAGTTCCTGAGCCGGTGGTGCCTGTTGCAGTTCCTGAGCCGGTGGTGCCTGTTGCAGTTCCTGAGCCGGTGGTGCCTGTTGCAGTTCCTGAGCCGGTGGTGCCTGTTGCTGTTCCTGAGCCGGTGGTGTCTGTTGCTGTTCCTGAGCCGGTGGTGTCTGTTCCAGTTCCTGAGCCGGTGGTGTCTGTTCCAGTTCCTGAGCCGGTGGTGTCTGTTGCAGTTCCTGAGCCGGTGGTGTCTGTTGCAGTTCCTGAGCCGGTGGTGTCTGTTGCAGTTCCTGAGCCGGTGGTGTCTGTTGCTGTTCCTGAGCCGGTGTCTTTTGCTGTTCCTGAGCCGGTCGCTGTTGTTGTTCCTGAGCCGGTGGTGTCTGTTACTGTTGCAGTTCCTGAGCCGGTGGTGTCTGTGACTGTTCCTGAGCAAGGGTCTATTCCTGTTCCGCTTGGGTCTTCACCGCCATGGCTGCCCGAGTGGTCGTCTTCACCCTGTTCGTCTCCGCCCTGGCCGCCAGATGGACTGTCATCTCCGCCCTGGCCGCCAGATGGACTGTCGTCTTCGCCCTGGCCGCCCGAGGGGTCTTCACCGCCCTGGCCGCCCGAGGGGTCTTCACCGCCCTGGCCGCCCGAGGGGTCTTCACCGCCCTGGCCGCCCGAGGGGTCTTCACCGCCCTGGCCGCCCGATGAACTGTCCGCTTCGCCCTGGCCGCTTGATGAACTGTCCGCTTCGCCTGTCCCTTCCGTCCCGCCCTGGTCTGTCCCTCCCGTCCCGCCCTGGTCTTATGGAGCGTCTGGTAGCCGCTCCGTAGGGAGGGGGTAATGTCACATGTCTGTCCTGTCTGGTGATGCACATGGGTGTTTTGTTATTTTGGGGCCATGTGCTCTTGTCATTGTCTGGTCCCTCCCCCTTGTTATCTGATTATTGGTTTAGTTGTCCCACCTGTCCTGCTCGTTAACCTCCTTGTTTGCCTCCCTATTTAGTCTTCCTGTGTTTGCTGTCCTGTGCTGGTTCGTTGTACATGTTACGTGTTTTCGTGTATACCCTCCCGTTTGTTTCCGTGCCTTGGAATTTATACCCTCTTGTCTGTCATCCAAATAAATTCACTCTGCGTTTGAATCTACGCCTCTCGTCTCCCTACCGTGACAGAAATATGGAATTCAAGGAAATTTTGCAGTTTAATGCAGGATGCTTGGGAAAAGAAATTGGGATCAGTGTTGACAGAATAATGTGAAAGCTAAACTAATATTAAAGTCAACTTTCTTATGTGTGGAGTTGTTGTGCATTGCTTTCCAATGAGAAAAAAAAATGCAATAACTTGCTTGGAAACTCAAAAGGAAACCCTCTTATTTTTCATCCTCTCATTGAATAATAAATTATGTCATAATGCAAATAATTAATGTTCCTAAATAAGGCTGCAATTTCTTTATGAAAAATATAATTATTGGTTAATGCACTTTGAAGTAAATGCTGCTAACTCGGCAAACACATGATGTCACCTCTTTTTATGCTGTCCTTGCACAGACGTCATGAGAAAGTTGCCAGCTTTGCAGGCTTTACCGGTGTTATGTCGACACACTAGTCTCTAAATAATACCCACGTTCATTTTAAGTTCATAAATGAAGGTTCAGGAGGATCTCCTCCTTTGTGGAAAGAAAGTCGAAAACGTTTACCAGATTGGGCATCTGAAAAGAGGGAATGCTTTTTGTCCGGCTTTATTGCTTCCTTATATATCCAAATATATAAAAAAATAAATACATAAGTTTAAATGTCCTCCTGCCTGTTGAGAGACCAAACCAAATTTTTTTTAAAATATATATATATAAATGATGCCAGAACTTCCTCAAGGTTTCCCAAAGAGTTAAATGGAAATTATCAGCGTACACATTTCACTCGAGTTTAATTATTTTGGCCAAGTTCCGATCAGGTCCGAACGCTAGACGCATGCTTTCTCCAAACTGATGCTAAGACTGTAATATTTACAGTATGTTTCGACCACGAGGACTATACAGTTCACTTAAAAAGTGAAGACAACAATAATATGTCAGCCAAACCCCCCCCCCCCCCCCCCCTTCTTTTTTTCGGCTCCATAGACGAACGCATGTCGTGATATAAAAAAGAAATCACAACCAACCACTGTGTTCACCTAAGGCGATTGACTCACTGCCCACGAATATGTTTTGCATTTACTAATTAAACTAAATAAAATGTTTAGCTTTGTGCTGACCAATGCTGGGAAGCCAGAATGTTCTTGTCTTGCCATCTATAAACAACTTTATTACATGCTGTTCGCCTCACAATTTTGTACACATAAAATCAGATTCTCGGCAACAATGTGTCACCATGCGTTACCATTAGTTTAAGATCCTGAGCCTGTCTGACACATATTCACACAGCAGGACGGGGAAGCTTTATGCGTTCGACACCGCAAGCCAATTATAAAGGCTTCAGACAAGACCAGACTCGCTTTTTGTACTTGTGCTGTCTCTACTTTAATACTTTTTCTTTGAATTGAAAAACAAAATGGAGGCTATCGAGGAGATAGAAGGAAGGACAGAGTATTACCTTGAAATTAAAGTCATATTGATCCGTGATTATTCCTCATTTTCTCTGGTAAGCGTGTCCTCATTTTCGGGCACCAACAAATAGTTTTTTATGGTTCTTTTCGTTTGGCTGTCGCAGGGAATCTGTCAGTTTATTGTGTTTATTTTTGTACTCAAAGCTTGCTGGTAACATAGTGTTTGGAGTTGCAAGTAATGCAAGTAAAACTAGCTGTCCCGAAAGTCCGAATGAATCCATCATGAGCTAAAACATTAGACAAGCCAAAATCAACTATTTAGTACACCATTAAGGGAAGGGAAAAACACCACGTATTCCCTGTGCACAAATGTGCAGTGCAATGGCAACAGATGGACATAATAATATAAATAATAACAATAATTGAATAAGGACACTCTCCAGGATGTATAAATGTGGTAAATGTCATCTCAAATACAAGAACACAGTCCTCAAAGAGAAAAGAAACATCGTACTTGAGAATTTTGTCCTGTAATAAATCACTTCTCAGGTCATATAATTAAAGAACTGGCGAAGCATGTATCGAATATCTTCACGTGGAAATGTTGAGCTTGAAAATGAAACTTTTCTCATGGTTTAAGCAATATTGACAAAATTCCACAATTGCCAATAACATTTCTATTGCTTAGAAATGTGAATAAAGTCTTAATGTGTTGAAACCCTGTCTTGTTGAATAGATCATCTGACAGTCCAAAGAAAGAAAGAAAAAAAAACAGATGAATGGGACTTTCCTCAGTGAACACTGCATGCGATTGGGAAATCGTCGACAAAATGTTAACTTTTCAACAGGCTTTAACTTTGTTAAACAAGATGTGTTTAAAGCCTCTAGATGGCATCCGTTTGCTGGAACACGGGAAAGGTTTTTTTTTGGTTGTTCTGGAGGAACCAAGTGAGATGTCTCTATTAGCTCTGACCTTGTCACATTTAATGATATCGTAAAGCCACGCCATATTCACTTTTTTTACCAAACGGATGTGACCTTGCTCTACAGCTGAGATCTGTCTCTCTCATCTGACTCCTTCATTTTCTGCTAGATTTGCTCTTTGAAATACGGCCAACAAGTTTCCAGAAGCGTTCATGCTGGGCGATAACCGAATGCAGCGGTTACTAACATATGACGTAATGCATTTGCTTTGCTTTTCTAAAGTTTCATTGATTAAAGATTCATTGACTTTGCATGTAATGAGTCTATATAATATATTAGGTTCACCTTTTAAGTTGAATTACTGGTTGCTTTGTTTTGCAGAAATGTTTGAGTTTATATTGAGATCTCTTGCAGACTTTGGTAATATCTAAGCACAGTTTGAGACATTGTTTAGATCTCTTATAAAACTATAAGGGAGACAGGCAAGTACAGGTGAAACTCGGAAAAAAATAATATCGTGCAAAAGTTCATTTATTTCAGTAATTCAACTTAAAAGGTGAAACTAATATATTATATAGACTCATTACATGCAAAGTGAGATATGTCAAGCCTCTATTTGTTATCATTTTGATGATTATGGCTTACAGCTTATGAAAACCTTTTCACAATATTATAATTTTGAATTTGGGGTTTTCATAAGCTGTAAGCCATAATCATCAAAATTATAACAAATAAACACTCTAAAAACTGCTGGGTTGTTTTAACCCAAATATGGGTCAAATATGGACAAACCCAACCGTTGGGTTAACATTTTTAATTAAAAAATGTAATCCAATGGCTGGGTTTTTCCATATTTTACCCAAATTTGGGTTGAAACAACCCATCAATTTTTAGAGTGAAGGCTTGAAATATCTCACTTTGCATGTAATGAGTCTATATAATATATTAGTTTCACCTTTTAAGTTGAATTACTGAAATAAATGAACTTTTGCAACCTGTATAGAGATTGCTTCATCAAAAGTCTCCATTTGCTCTTTTTTAACCTCACTGCTGTCAGCGGAGATATCATCTCATTCCTAAATCATTTGTGTTCATGATTTTTAGACAGTCGGTTACTGTAATGAAATCAGGTGAAGTGAAACTCACATTTTAAGGCAGGATACATTCTACTAACTATAAGTATCTTTGTAACTACATGTCAACTAACTGTCAGTAGAGTATTAGGAGGCTTAATATCTGCTAACACTTTATTTTGATGCTCCTCATCAGACATTATACTGACTATAAGTAACTTTGCAACTACAACATATTCTACTAACCCGAAGCCTAATCTAACAGTCTAAGACTCTAATGAGATTTAGTTGACATGTAGTTGCAAAGATACTTACAGAATGCCTACTTATAAAATGTCTTATTGACATCAAGTGTACCCCAGGAAACTACAATGTCTTACATTATTTTTTAGTGGCTGTTCTTGTGACTGTTATTTTGGTGATCGTTTCTGCCCAGCAGTTCCAGTGATTTCCAACAGCTGCTTTCGAAAGCATTGATTCATGAAGGACACTAAGCACATGCATTTGAATAATGTACACTGACATGACGTCACTCTTTTGCTTTTCTTTTAGAAAATTTCGCTGATCGACGGTTGCTCTTTCATAGCTCAGGAGACTTATTACAGATCTCAATTGACCGTTCGCAAAGACCCGCCCCCCCCTTAGTTACTGTCGCTATATCCGACAAGCTACGCCTCTCTCACACACACACACACCATGTTCTCACGCAGTGAAAAATACATTGCGGAGCAGAGAGGACACTGACAGACAGGACAGACCAGGTTACTTTTCGGTTACTTTTGATATTAAACATATTAAACAAAGTGTCACCTTTCAAATTTGGTCATTTTTTAAAAGAAATTTAAACAATAAATACCGTTTTGTGGCTCTTTAATGTGTCTGACAGATCGCTGAGCCTCAGTTAAAGCTGCTCGTGAACCGATCATCTCTTCCTTCTAGTTCATTTATAGCATCAAATAAACATGAATGGACATCAGAAGGAATGTTGTTTTAACCGTGGAAAGACGTCAGTACACTCCACTTCTCAAGCTCAAATCCTCCAACGTTAATCTACTAACTCTCCTGACTGCTTTGTCGGACAAAATGGCGGATGGCGAAGTATGATTGGTCAGATCACCTGTCAATCAAGCTCCCTGCGAAGGGTCAATTCCTTCATATTTTTTTTTCTTTCTTAATATTCCTTAGTAGAAATACACATAGACGCTCTTTTGAAATACAGTAAAAGTGAAGCACTATAATATGATCTATGTTTGGCATATCTTCGTGGAAGGGGTTCATATTTTAGATGTTGGGCTTTTGGTTGCTGACTTTGTTGTCTTGGCAAATCTGAGAATAGTGTAGACATTGTTGAGATCTTTTCTGAACTTCATTTTTCAGTGTCATTGTTACATTTGTTACATGCACTAACTATAGTAATAACTATAAATTATGCATAATTACATGCAAACCAACTTTTAAACAGACATACTGTTAAATATATTAAAAATACATTATAGTATATTTGTATTGTACCAAAAACATACTCAAATACATTTTTAATACATTTAATAGTAGGCTACATATATGTCACCTGGGAAACCAAACCCTAATACCCTAAAGAGTAAGTACATGCAGTTACTTAATATTACTCTGTAATTAAGTGTATAATTACAGTGTAACAACGACGCCCTAAAATCCGATGTAACCAAAGAAAACAAGTGAGATCGCTTCATCAAATGTTCTGTATTTAATCTCATTGCTGTGGACATCAGACATCAGGGAGATCTCGTTCGTGAATCATGTGTGTTAATGATTGTTGAGACAATTGATGAAATCAAATCAAATGAAGTGTCAAGAAACTATAATGTCTTGCGTTGTGTTTTCAGCGGCTGCTCTTTTGGTCATCATTGCTATATTTGCCAGTATTGTACAACAGCTGCTGAAAGCAGTGATATATGAAGGTCAGAGTGTGTGTATCTCTCACTGCTCTCGCCATGGACTCGCGAGGGCGGGAGAGAGGAACGAATGTGAGCGAGAGAGAGAGAGAGAGAGAGAGAGGGAACCAGTCGCCACACGCCAATGATGTCATCTCACATCTCGGCTGGAAGACGTTCAATCTTTGATTCTCATCTCCATTTCAGCCTCCCGTCCCAGCATGTTTCTTATCGGGAACCCGTCACTGTCCGACACCTCCCGTTCTCCCCGCCGAGGGTCGAGCCGATGCTCCGTCGAGGGCTATCCTTTTGTTTACGTAACAATCCCGGCATCGGCTTTGTCCCCGAGTGCCGATGCTCGTCGATAAGCCAGCTTGTCTGAAGCAAGATTCAATTAAAAGCAGATAAAAGGGTGTCCTTCAGGATGAGTGGAGATAACGACTTGGAGAGCCTCAGCTGACTTGCTTTGTTTGCTTAATTAAGGATGACCTCATCGCTAAAAATGGCTCCCGCTTCCCCTGGCGTCACGAGCGGGCCATCAGCAGATTGAGTACAGGCAGCAAGCCAAGTCTGGCTTCTTTATTCAGCACACACACACACACACACACACACACACACACACACTCGCAAAACACTCACGCTAATATAAAGTTCAGTCTGAATTCATTTGGACAAAGTAACAAAGCATTCGTTCAGATAGTTAACGTGTCATGCACATGAACAGAAATGCACATATGAACTGCATGCAAACCCATGTAGTTATACAGTCATAATTATTTCAGTGGCTAAAAAATGCTGGGTTGTTTCAACCCAAATTTGGGTCAAATATGGACAAACCCAGCCGTTGGGTCAATTAAAAATGTTAACCCAACGGTTGGGTTTGTCCATATTTGACCCAAGTTTGGGTTAAAACAACCCAGCATTTTTTAGAGTGTGGGATATTATAGTTAACTAAAAAAATGTATATATATACAAACTTTGTCACTTGAAATAAAATACATTTCAACTGAAATAAATTACAACTTTTTTCATCTTCATTTAGTTTAAGTTGATTTACTAAAGGACCTACCATGGGCGTAGGTTTAGGGGGGGACGCTAGGTACTAGTCCCAATCAATATTTTAAAATGACAAAATTGTCCCCACCCAATATTTGTGAGAGAATTACGAGGCGGCCGCCTCCGTCAAATTAGGTGCCGCCTTCTGCTCTCGAAAAAACTCGGATAGACAGTCACATGCTCAGATACACTTTTTCCACCGTGATGGTTCTGTTGGGCGCTTCTTGAGGCACACGCACGCGGTGCCGCGGTCTCTTGCTCTCTCTTCTTCTCTGCCGTGCACGCGCTACGCGGTTTGGAGCACAGTATCTGTCTCGCGGGCGCGCTCGCGATTCCGGGAGATTTTAACTAATTCGTGGGCATCAGTGAGCCGCTATCAATATGCGGGAGACTCCCGTGATGTCTGTGACTGTGTTTCTATACTGAAATAAATAATATCGGCATTATTATTCATTAGGCAATTTTTCAGCGCGTGGTGGGAGCGTTGGCGCTGAGCATACATTTAATAAAATTAGGGGGAAAATGGCCTTTATAAAGGTAAAAAATATATATATTCTGATAAGATTGTTTTCCAACAGTGACACAATGAAACATTGACAATTTAAGTTTGAAGGGAGTAAAGCCTCGGTGTAGGCTATTAAAGAAATGTAATTTTGCCAAAAGAAGAACTTTTATTTTAAATAAATGTTATTTTTAAATCACCCTACTACAGTGTGACATTTTACCATATTATCATGCTTAACACTGATAATTTGAATAATTGTAATGTGATGATCAGATATCTAAATCAGAGAATATCATAGGTTTGGGCGGGTGGATTATTTATTTTTAACAGCAGATTCTGATGACTCAAAGTGCACCAGATTAATGAATTTATCTTTAAATAGTATAAAATTTTCTTACGGTGGGCATGCCCCCGGACCCCTCTAGAGATACCGAGGTCCACCCACAAAAAGGTGGAAAACAGAGTAGGCTATATGTTGGCATATGAAAAATACAAGTTAAATAATCTTTTTAATAAAATACATCATCAGAATTTTACCAACTCCGCCTAGTTTTGAGCCAGGAAAAAAACCCTGTTGCAGCTATTTGCATCGATTCCTATGGCCAGGACGACAGTACAAGGAACGCCGTCATTTGATTGGCTGAAAAAAAAAGGGGGAGGTGTGGGGGTGGGATGTCCCCACCAAAGCTGAGACCAAACCTACGCCCTTGGGACCTACTGAAATAATAATTAATAAAATAAACTGTACAGCACACACAACAAAATGTTTACATTCTAAATAAAAATATAAGTAAAAACTTATCAAAACTTATCAAAATATTGATACAAATTATTATGTTATCTAAATGATACTAAAATAACACTGTGTTCAATAATGCATAAATGCAATATTTATTGACATTTCGTCCATAATTCAATCCAAGGCTGATGTCATCTTTCAGTCTGATGTCAAATGAAGTCCCTGTGATTGGTCGTTGAGTGCAAGAGAGCATTAGGACAGACCATGTGACGCCAATTATCTCATCTGGCATTTAAGTGTACAAGTGCAAGGTTTCCAAAGGGCAAAGACAGTCGGACCAATTTAATCCACAAAACGACATGTGACTTTT
>NC_136878.1:45723751-45738497 GCF_949152265.1 Phoxinus phoxinus | reverse complement strand
AACAGGAGGAAGATGCATGAGTCCAGATGCTTTAAATGACTTGAATAACTCCCATCATGGGATGGAGCGGATAAATGAGAAAAATGCTTATTCCAGCCTCTCTCCTTCAGTTCAGCATGATTTGCTTCATCCCTGCTCACTCGAGCAAGAGGTCACCTAACATCTGCGACAAGGTTTTAATCGCTGTGTTAACTCAACATCACGCAATATGTTTCTCCAGTAATAGAATGTCTCTGCTAATCTCAACCGGCTGTTCGCGGTTCCTGTTTATATCGGCAGACCCGTCTGATAGGTACCAGGCACTTAACAGAATCCTGGGAAGATCGCAGGTACTCCCGCGCAGACTCGGATGCCTCGGAGAGACCTCACATGCTGTAATAAGGCAGTTCATGCATCTCTGTACTTCCCGCCTCCATCTTTTTTAAATCCAAACTGACTGAGGTTGGCACTGCCATTGCACTGTTTTACACAAAGCGTGTGTAACCTATGTTGCAATCATTGTTTTGTTAGGACACACCCAAAAAACTGTCAAACTGTAACTCCTCAACTGAAAGAGTCAAATCTAAATCACATTTATACTCTCAAGACTCTCCACTCTTTTGGCACAGAGTGAAAATAAGCAAGTAATACTGAAAAACGCAACGCTGTGGGTAAGTTTACACATCCTTGCTTCATAGTATGATGTGTTGAGCATCAATGACTGCTTGTCACACACTTACGAGTCCATCAGGCCCCGTCCACACTACTGCGTTTTCGTTCAGAAACGGAGACCTTTTGCTATGTTTGCACCTCTCGTCCAGACTACAACGGCAAAAACGAAGACCTAAAACAGAGAAGTTTAGAAACGCTGCCGACCCCGTTTTGCATTTTGAATCTCCGGACGGCGTTTAGTGAAGATGGTCAAAACGGAGACTTTAGAAACGATGACGCAGAGGCTCACGCTCGGCTCTATGATTGGGTGTCATCAGTCATGGCGTATCCTTCCCTGATTCGTCAGTCACCCGTCACATGACCCGTCCCCGGGAAGAAAACGTACAAAACCAGCCTGGACTACGTAACGTTAGTGACCGCAACATGGATAACGAATTACAAGCGTTACTGACGTTGATGTCTTTGCTAGCAGATGTTGTGCAAGTAAATAATGCATTTTACAATCTTACAACTGCCTACATGCGCCTGTTTACACCGGCACGCACATGCCCAGTGTTGGTGAATGGTCACGTGAACCGCGTTTACAGTCGTTTAATGTGGACGGAGATCAATTCTAATACGCAGCTAAAACGCTGGTGTGGATGGAGATCGTATTCGTTTTAATTCTCCGTTTCTAAACTAAAACGCAGTAGTGTGGATGAGGCCTCAGTTGGGTGGAACCATTGTGGTTGAGAACTTAAATGTCTAGTGAATGCAAAACAACCAAATATGTTTTTCTTCTGAGACTTTTTTGCCGACAAACTATGACAAAAGACTACAAACTGTCATTGATTTTCAAGAGGCAACTCGTGATTAGATTGGATACCAAGACTGTAAACCTTGACCAGGATAATTTGTGTAAATACAGTTCTATCATGATTTTTATGACATGTGTCAATGTTAATGTATTTGGTCTAGGCGGAATAGATCTACATTTTATTATTGCTGTTGTTGTAGATTATTGCTGATGCTGCAGAGCAAGTACGGGAACTTGCTACTGCGAATACATATGCAGATCATTTTCTGTGAGTATAAAACATAGGCTACTGTGCTGCACAAAAAACATATATCAATTGGCTATATCAGATCCATGCAGGTGGAGTTGGGGAAGGGGGAGGGCTTCAGACGAACTCTGAAAGCGCGCTGCAAACTGCTATAGTGAATGTTAACTATAATGCATTTAAATGTTGAGCAGCTCATTGGCTGCAGATGTAACATTAACTTCTGACAAGCAGTTAACGGTGTAAATATCATCAGCTTGCGTTAATGATCCCATCAGCCTGCGCCATCTAGAGTTTCATGACAGAACTATGCATTTATTATTTTGTCTTGTGCAAATATCATCCCTATTATAAACATGTTAAAGGAACACTTCACTTTTTTTGGAAATAGGCTCATTTCCCAGCTCCCATAGAGTTAAACAGTTGAGTTTTACCGTTTTCGAATCCATTCAGCCGATCTCCGGGTCTGGCGGTAGCACTTTTAGCATAGCTTAGCATAGATCATTGAATCTGATTAGACCGTTAGCATCTCTCTCAAAAAAATGACCAAAGAGTTTCGATATTTTTCCTATTTAAAACTTGACTCTTCTGTAGTTACATCGTGCAGTAAGACCAAGAGAAAATTAAAAGTTTGCGATACTCTCATTCTTGCGTAATAATCAAGGAACTGCTGCCGTACCAGCAGCGCAATGATATTACGTAGCGCCTGAAAATAGTCCCCAGCTCTGAAACTTCCAACGTGTCCGGCACTAAGTGTGTAATATCATTGCGCTGCTGTACGGCAGCAGTTCCTGGATTATTACGCAGGAATGAGAGGATAGTTCCTAGTCATATTGGCCTAGAAAATCACAACTTTTTACTTTCTGTCGGTCTTAGTACACAATGTAACTACAGTAAAGTTTTAAATAGGAAAAATATCGAAACTCTTTGGTAATTTTTTTGAGAGAGATGCTAACGGTCTAATCAGATTCAATGATCTATGCTAAGCTATGCTAAAAGTGCTACCGCCAGACTTGGAGTTCGGCTGAATGGATTCGAAAATGGTAAAACTGTGCAACTCAAGGGGAGTTGGGAAATGAGCCTATTTCCAAAAAAGGTGTTCCTTTAGGCACTAATAAAGTATACTTTTTTTTGTAGTCGCAGTTCAACATTTAAACATGCAAGCTGTAATATGATTTGTTGGGTTTATGCAACGTCAGAATTATAGAACTTAGTTTTCTGAGCTATATCCTGTTGTTATCTAATGTTATTTACAAAGCCTACACATATATCTACAGTGATTTTCAGTTGAGAACTGATGCTGCCATGTCATTGAGTTGCAACTCAATTCATTTGACCAAGTAACTGAAAGCTAAAACTATAAATTGTGAGATATAAACTCAGAATGGCAAGAAATAAATTCTGTATTGTGAAGATTTAAATGTGAAATTCTGAGGGGGAAAAGTCTAAAATGTGAGACCTTTTTTTTTAGTTTTGTTATAAATGTTCAATTCTGAGAGGAAAAAAAACCCCTCAAAATTGTGAGATAAACCTTGTATCTCCAAAAACGCTACTTTTCAGGAAATTGAAAAACAATGTATTTGTTAGTTTTTTGACCAGTGAATTTCAGAGAGTTTTGGACATACATGTGTTGTCCATCATTAAAACAGCCGTATCTGAGGCAGAAAAAGCATCGCATTAATCTTTCATCAACTTACAGGTTGTGAAGTTTATTATGTGAGTCATGCTTAATGCTAAGTGCATTATTTTTTGATCAACACTTGAATGTGGGTAAGTCATAGTAAAAAAGCAACATTTGGAGGAAATCGTGTTTCGTCAAAGACTACATCCCGATGATCAAAACTCAGATAAACACAGTAAATCGAGTCCATCAACACTCCTAAAGCTTCACAGTCCTGTAACTCGTCCTGTGTCGACATTTCATTCAGGAACATATAGGCAGTTTTGATTTATATGCTAATTAATGTTGATGATTTGCATATGATTATATATGCTATTATTTGTTTCTGCTTTTTCTTCACATTTCTTTTGATCAGGAGATCCAGTAATCTTTCAGAAGATGCGTAATAGTTCTTATTCGATCTACGTCACCAATGTTCGCGGCGGCCATGTTGTTGACATAGAACCCACGGCAACTGTCAGTCTGTCAATTGACAAGCGAGGCAGCGTCGGTATTATCCATGGTAGGCTATTATCGCTGTGTAATACACTGCTGTTCTAACAACAGCAACAAGAAGTTTGTTTTTATGCGATACCGACTGTCAGAAAACGTGAAGGGAAGGAGAGAGAGGAGTGAGCCAGCGCAGGAGAGACTTGTGGCTTGATTTAATATTGACTCATTTGGATAAATATTAGGTAGGCTACACAAGATAGGCATTCATTTTTCTCAAGAAAAAAACAACTCACCTAATGCTGTAAACATACAGAGAGAGATATGCGTTTTTTTTTATTATTATAATAACTTTAATGATATAAGTAAAAATATAATATGTAATAAAGTAGGCCTACACATATTTAGCAAAATACTCTCTATAGCTCTTTTTTTCTATCCAAATTATGGTCATCAAATGGCTTTCCTGAGGTAGGCTAAATGTTCTGTGACATAATTGTTCTCCAGCTGTTTTATTGACCCCTTTGTTTGTTTAATTGATTGGTCGATATTAGCCTATGTATGAGGAATATACATTTCGGTAAGTTGTACTGTATCTTTCAACATTGTTCATTTGTGTTTATTTACTAGCTAACGTTAGAGATGATCGGTTCACGTGCCGCTAGGGATCTGTTGCGTCACATTTACAAGCGCCAAAACGGTATTTATTGTTTGAATTTCGTAATAAAAGTGACAGAACCCGAGAGCTGAGATTTTTTAGATCATAAGTAACTGTTCTGTCTAGTCTGTCGGTCTCCGTGTCCTCTTTGCGTCACGATTTTTCTGTGCGTGAGAAAATGGATGTGTGGCGTGAGAGCGTGTGAAAAGTGTGCTTCACGGTGAATGCGTGAGAGTTGGCAGCTCTGAATAAATATCCGGATAAGTTACGGCTGGCAATAAGGACGAATCTTTACTTAAGGCTATTGGGTCTATTTGATATGGGTCCACGCCAATCAAGCTTATCTTCTCTTGATACCGACGAGATGAAGCCATTCGGCTACGGCTCCCCTCAACTAAAATCTGCGTGCGGCTACGGGCAGGACAGATGTCATGTCAACAATATGGCCGCGGTTAGCTACTTCCGGTGTTTGCGAATAAGGCCTATAGCGCCCCCTACCGTATAACAGTGAAAACATGGAAACCTGGGATAAAGTTAATACTTTTCATTGGATAAATATTTACAAAACCCGCAGACAGACATGCATGATTTATGAAAAATATATAAATGAAATGAAACGAAATATGTAGATACGAGGTTTCAGCAACAATCTTTTCAATAATGAGTCATTATACAGTGCATCTCTTCTGAATGTGTTTGTTGCTGTAGTCACTTCACAATTGATGTCTTCTTGCTTGATTCTGACTCGACAAAGCTTACGTGCATTAATCTCCGACATGATTTCTTCACTAGTTTATCTCACACTTTTGTCTCTCCTTGTGATTCTCAGTGTTAACACACTGTAAGCAGCTGTTGCTGACACAGCACTGATTCATACAGACACCTCAGATATAGCATGTGTAGCAGTGTACTCGCAGTTCTCGCAGCCGGGTGATAAAGTTATGCCTCCTCGGCTGTAATGAATGAAAGCAGACGCTCGCATGGACATGGTGTTCCTGCCTGCCGAACCCCTGGCAAGGAGAGCGTGTTCACCAACAGGGGTTAGCTGAGGTAATGTCTGTCCTGCCAGGCTGTACTCGAGCACAGCTGGGGTATCGGTTTGGCTATGAATACAGAGAGAAAGATGCACATGCTCATATGTGGAGCACACAAAGCCCTGGAAAAGATCACAGAAGGTCAAATGTGTCTTTGCTGGCTTGCAGGGCCGGGAATTGTTGCATGAAGTTCAATACTGTACCACAAAATCCTTATGTGGAGTGTGTCGGCCATCAGTCTCAAACATGTGCATGTAAATATAACGGAAAATATGTTCAAAATATGTTTTTTTTCATATTCTATTGTGTTAAACGATGCTGAAAGTGTCAATCCTGATCAACAGCTATTCTGTTTAGACTATTTACATGGTTGATAATTGCAGTTTCATGCTTTTTGAATTATCATTGGGACTGCAAAAATGTTCCTATGCAAATATTGCACTGCAGATTGCAGGAGAAATTAACACTAGGCCTATATCCAGTAAAACACCAACAACATGTACTCCCTTTCACACAAATCATGAATACATGGGTAGATTATCTGTTAATAAACGACTTATTTTCGTGTTACAAGCTCAAAACACTTTTATCATAGTGCATGATTTGTAAACTAATATATTTTAATGTTTGCATCAGATAATCAGCTCCATATGTCTGTCTTTTATGTACTACTTATGTAGTAAACTTGCTGGGAAGCTCACCTGGTACAGCATTGCACTCGCGATGTGAAGCGCTCAAGCGTTTTTCTCACGTTTGCTTTTGAACGTGATTCATTTTTAATCAGTTTATTGTATGGACATCCAAGCAACAACCCAGAGCACCCTAGCAACACCTTAGCAACCACATAGCAACATCATGACAGTGAGTTTTGGATGGGTTATCGTCATTAACTCTTTCCCCACCACTGGGGAAGCAAAAACAAGCGATATAAGCATTTCTTATGCATAGTCTTTGTGGGGATATTTTTTATTTTCTTGAATTTCTTGTATATATATATTAACGAAACCTATAAAAGTGCATTAACAACACTGAAAAACACTGGGAAGCTCTACAAATCTAGTATTTTTGTATTGTCTGAACAGCCTCAAGCATAACCTTATAAACATACACATTTAATAAAACGCATTAGGGTTTTAATTTGTTTTCATTTCATTGTTATTTATTAAGTGCATTTTACAATGTTTAATTGCAGTTTGATTCCATGACATGACTTTTAAGAATATAAGATTCAAACTGCATGTTAAAAAAGTAAAAGTGCTTGAGCAAGCACAAACAAGGCTTTAATGTGCATTCAACTAGGGAAATATAAATGAAAACACAAATCATATGATACTACTACAGTACACTCAGTACAACTGCAATCTTGGCAGGAATTGTTGTATAAATCTAGCAGAACTACACCGGACATGTACTCATATTTGGTTTAGAAAAGAAGAAGAAAAACAACAACACAAAAACCGTGGTCTTTGTTCAAGAGCAGCCGGCTCTGTCTTCGGGCTCTTAAATTGTATAAACACGAGCTGTTATGATTTTACCGTATGTGTGGCCCTGGCCTGAATTATATGGAGACTTGGGAAGAATTTATGGAACATATCTGCAGTTATGTTCCGTTTGTTTGAACCCCTGCACCCAGAAGAGGACACCTGTTTTGCGTTAAACGTTAATTGTACCGAAAGCGTTGCGTTGCGATGCCATTCACACAAGCCGGAGCTTCTTCCCAGCATGTGCCGAGATTAGCTAAATGTATAAAAATAGAATATAATACAAAATATTAACAAAAACTATAATAGTATAGGTTATACTAAAATAACGGTAACACTTGGATCATTAGTTAACATTATTTAACCTTACCTTATTAACCTTATTATTTAACCTTAACCCTACCTTAGAACTAAGAATGAACAATACTTCTACAGCATATATTAATCTTAGTTAATATTAATTTCAACATTTACTAATATTTTATTTAAATCAAAGGTTGTTTTTGTTAACATTAGTTAATGCACTCTGAACGGCTGGATTTTTATCAACTATAACATTGATAAAGATTACCGTAACAAATCTATTGCTCATTGTTCATGTTCATGTTAGTAAATACATTAACTAATGTTTTAACTACCTTAGCTTACATGAACTAAGAATGAATAATACTTCTACAGCATAAAATGTTTTATGCTGTTTTATGTATTGACTACACTCTTTTTTAGAGTGTAGTAAATACACTCTAAAAAATGCTGGGTTGTTTCAACCCAATTTTGGGTCAAATATGGACAAACCCAAACGTTGGGTTAAAAATTTAATTTATAAATGTAACCCAAAGGCTGGGTTTGTCCTAATTTGACCCAAAAATGGGTTGAAACAACCCAGCATTTTTTAGAGTGTAATCTTAGTTAATATTCATTTCAACATTTACTAATATTTTATTTAAATCAAAGGTTGTTTTTGTTAACATTAGTTAGTTCACTGTGAACTAACATGAACAAACAATGATTATTAACTAACATTGACAAAGATTACCGTAATTGCTCATTGCTAGTTAATGCACTCTAAAAAATGCTGGGTTGTTTCAACCCAATTTTGGGTCAAATATGGACAAACCCAAACGTTGGGTTAAAAATGTAATTAAAAAATTTAACCCAACGGCTGGGTTTGTCCTTATTTGACCGAAAATTGGGTTGAAACAACCCAGCATTTTTTAGAGTGTAGTAAATACATTAACTAATGTTAACGAATGAACCTTATTGCAAAGTGTTACCAAAATAACACTACAAATCACTTCCATTTAAAATCACCGCATTGCATGCCGTTTTAAAATCACACTCTAAAAAATGCTGGGTTGTTTCAACCCAATTTTGGGTCAAATATGGACAAACCCAAACGTTGGGTTAAAAATGTAATTAAAAAATGTAACCCAACGGCTGGGTTTGTCCATATTTGACCCAAAATTGGGTTGAAACAACCCAGCATTTTTTAGAGTGTAGTAAATACATTAACTAATGTTAACGAATGAACCTTATTGCAAAGTGTTACCAAAATAACACTACAAATCACTTCCATTTAAAATCACTGCCTTGCATGCCGTTTTAAAATCACACTCTAAAAAATGCTGGGTTGTTTCAACCCAATTTTGGGTCAAATATGGACAAACCCTAAACGTTGGGTTAAAAGTGTAATTTAAAAATGTAACCCAACGGCTGGGTTTGTCCATATTTGACCCAAAATTGGGTTGAAACAACCCAGCATTTTTTAGAGTGCACGTTAAATATGAAATCAAGGCAGTCGGCGACACCATGCGTGACCTGTTCAGTTTGTTTCCTCGCTCTATTAGCAGTGACAAGAGGTCAAGAAGTGCTTAAGATTGACTATCTATATTACGCCGCCTGGCCCTCGCTCCATTTCCCTCACATTGACACAAATATGCAAGGAATGCACGAGCGGAGCCAGATTTCGCAGGCCCCCTGACAGCTTCGAGTCGAGAGAGAAGGGAAAGTGGAGGCTTTGATAGGTACGACAGAAGGCCGGGGGAAAGAAAACTCAGTTTGATGTTTGATGTTTCTGCATGAGGTTTGGCTGGAAACGCTATCTTTGTATGTTTTGATAATCAGAATAAATCAATGGGCCAGTCCGTGACTGGGAATCAGGAAAGCGGCCACCCGTGGGCTGTTTCAGGGGTTTGCTAGTAATTATCACATACTCCAACAATCCTAAAGGGGAAAAACAGTAAAAAAGAAGTCAACAGAAAGGAAATCTATGCCCACGTCCCAAACGATCAGCCACATCTGCTTTCGTACTCAAGACCCGGACAAATTACTGTAGGACTGAGACGCCCGTGCTATGTCTGACACGACTTGTGTTTATACAGTGGAACGATTACCGTTCTGAGAATCTGCTATAGGAGATCTGACATTGAGTTTTTTCTCAATGTAAATCTCAGGTCTTCGACGCACGTGTTCGGCATATAAACCTCGCTGCCACTACTCTTCCGTTCACTGCACACAGCTCTCGCGGATCCCGTGGGCTCGGGTGCGTGGACATCAAACTTGCATGGCTCGCATGTTGCTGGATGCGATGTGGGCAGGTATCAGGAGGTTTGACACAAGCCGTCCTCCATATGGTGCCCACTGAAAATACCTGGCATTTTAAAATACTTATGTTATCTGACTTGACGTTCTTGTGACTTCATGCATGGCAATGTCCCACTGAAGTATCTGTCTTTTTTATTTATTTATTTATTTTGCTGATGAACAACCAAATTACACATATAAAGATAATTGAAGTGGCAGTGGATGACAGCATAAATACAATAAAGGAAGACAGTATGTACAAATAAAGTAAGAAATACAATAGAGCGAGGGAAAACAGATAAAGTAAATCAAGTTACATATCACTCAATAGATTGGCATATAGTTTCACAAATCTGACACTTTTTTGTTGTTAATTATTTTTAGTGTCTTAATTGAGTAGTTGAAGTCACACAGATAATTATTGGTAATACTTTATTTCGATTGGACACTTTATTGGTCCACTTTCGACCTTCTACTAACTATAAGTAACTTTGCAACTACATGTCAACTAGCAGTCACTAGAGTATTAGTAGACTGTCTGCTTAATATCTGCTAACACTTTATTTTGATGGTTCATTAACAGATATTATACTGGCTATAAGTAACTTGGCAACTACAAGTCTGCTTATTATCCTAACCCAAACCCTAACCCTAACCCTAACCTAACAGTCTTCTACAGTCTACCAATACTCTAATGAGAGTTAGTTGACATGTAGTTGCAAAGTTACTTATAGTTAGTAGAATGTCTAAAGTGGACTATCGAAATAAAGTGGAACCAAATTATT
Source organism: Phoxinus phoxinus (assembly GCF_949152265.1). Lineage (NCBI taxonomy): Eukaryota > Metazoa > Chordata > Actinopteri > Cypriniformes > Leuciscidae > Phoxinus > Phoxinus phoxinus. Next base: position 45,728,155 of record NC_136878.1, on the reverse strand, counting down.
TAGTTTGGGTGCTGTTACTATAGCTGTCATTTGACTGGTAAAATGGCCAAAACTAAATGGTCTTAAAGAAATATTTCACCCAAGTCATAATTTACTCTCCCTGGTGTTGTTCTAATGCCATACGCCCTTCTTTCGTCTTCATACCACAAAAGAAAATGTTTTACGTCCCACTCTTCAATATAATGAATAGCAAAATAAAATATCAGCATCAAGCTTTTTGATTCCATGTGACAAGTGTCGTATATTGCAAGTGTTCTGGGGGTATATCACAGGGTTTGGTGAAAAACGAACCAAAATCTAATATATTATTGAAGGAAAATCCTGATTTCGGCCGTTGATCTTCTGTATGCGTTCATGAGCTGCAGTCACTCCGACTCGCCCAGAAAAACACACAAGTTGTGAGAAATCAATATTAATAAAAACACAACATGAAATATAATCAAAGTACCTTCCTCTCTGAGGTGAATATATCCCTTGTGTTCGTCGCAACAAGAAGTTAATGACAATATGAGTTCCGGTCCGGGGATGTCCAACTTTGTGGGGATTTCAAGGCGTTGTATTCCATGTCACAAGTACATGTTATCAATTCATATTATTCAGTACTTGAATGTTTAACTACACTGTAACAAGGACACCTTAAAATAAAGTGTTACCCTCTTTTGCATGTAATGTTTAGCATCGCCTACATACAACATTAAGGACAAAATGGAATTAATAACCAGTTAATCAATTATCAAAATAATATTTGCTTCCAGAGAATACTTTGAAATGTTTATGTACGAGTGCTCCAGATTATTTCTGGCTTCACTGATCTCAGTTAAGGCATGTAGTCTAAAATTTTGCAACATGTTTTATGCTAATGTTGTGTTTGTTTTTCCCTTATGGTGTTAAATACGTTTATTTTTTCGGGTTGCAGCCCTACAGCCGTCTATATTTCCCTGTCATTACGACCTCCCTCGACCTTTTGGCATTTGCCACACTGGAATATTTCCTATGCTTTGTTTTGATGGTCGGCTTCAAGCGAAGCGTAGGAGAAACATTGTATCATGTTGAACATGAGCAGCGTGGGCCTCCTGGACGAGAGGAAACTATGCATGAATTTCGGGGCATTCCATCACTGGGATTATTCAACACGGATCTTTTTGCGGTCATGTGTGGAGTTGCCATGCCATTGTTTTCCATTTCATGAATGTCAAGTTTGCAAATTATACAGAACATGGGGGCCACAAAGTGAAAGCAATGGGTTTTGAGACCTTATAAAAAGACGTCTTGGCTTGGGCACTCTTGAGGTGTTGGAATGTGAGCGGGAAGCTTCCCTTATATACAATGTGCTTTCTGGGAAAATGGCTAAATCATTGGTTCGTTCAGTCCCCCTTTTCTAGACCTTGCCCATTTTTTACGGTTCCCTCGGGACGCACAGCCCAGACACGTTCTGCCGTTTTGATATGTATTTTGGAACGTGTTGAGAACTGATGTGAGCCTGCGACGCATGTTCGTCTAGCTCCAGAGTTGCTAAAACTGGAGGTGTCAGATGTTGTTTTTACTGCTTGCTCTTTTCTAGTCAGCGTTGCCTCTTAGGTCGTGCTGGGAACTGGGTTTAGCAACTGTGTATTATTTTCCTAAAAGCTGACTTGAATATTTTCTGGAAACTGGTATTTGCAGGAAAATGTCATGCACTAAATGCATGTCTTTTCCTTTCTAATGTATGTAATGCTTTGATTTCCTGCAGGATTGTAGGGACAGATCATCAAAATTTAACATTGTCCTACTTTTTATTGAGTGATTTTCAAAAACGTAGGCATTTTTTTTTGGGAGAATATTCACACTTCTTGTTTCTTAAAATTAAAATTAAATCAGACACTAATTCAAATATTAATAAAAAATGACTACATGCATGTCTTTTCCTTTCTAATGTATGTAATGCTTTGATTTCCTGCAGGATTAGGGACAGATAATCAAAAAAAATAACGTTGTCATACTTTATGATTTTTATTTAGTGATTTTCAAAAACGTAGGCAATTTTTTGGGGGGAGAATATTCACACTTCTTGTTTCTTAAAATTAAATCAGACACTAATCCATGTATATTCAAATATTAATTAAAAAACATAATAGTATATCAATGATACTACAATAACACTGGTCACTGGTCACAGTTCACGGCCGGCCTAAACTTGCCATGGTCACAGCACACTAAGAAAAATATTGTCTTATTATCATTATCAATAGAATAAAAATATAAAATTCTAGAAAATATCAAGATCTGATTTTTCACAGATCACACACCCTTTTTTTGGCTGTGGTCACTATTAACTCTTTCCCCACCAGTGTTTTTTTTTTCTTATTTTTTTAAGTTGCCAGCCACCGCCAGCATATTATATCATTTTCACAAAAAAATCCATGGCTCAAGTGTGAAAATTTTATTGTATAAATATCTGAACATGCATTATATTAAAAGAAAGAACAGACACTGCTTTAAAAAAAATTATTCTAGCTTCATGCATTCTTTTTTATCAACACTTAAATGTGGGTAAGTTTGTGAAAGTGAAGCAAAATTTTGAACAGAAAGCTGATAAAATATTTGTAATATATCAAAATATATCAAAACACAGTTGGAGTAAATCGAGTCCATCAACACTCCTAAAGCTTCACAGTCCCGTAACTCGTCCTGGGTCGACATTCATTCAGGAACATTAGGCAGTTTTGATGTTCAATATTTAATGATTGTGTTATTTTGATATGTGCATAAGCAATGATTCTAACGCTTGTTTCTGCGGCTTCTTCTGTATTTGGATTATGGTAATTAAGTTGTGGTAACCGGTCCCCTGAATTACTTTAGAGTGAGTGCTGAACTGTAATTTTTTGGGGGGTTGGATGAACTAGTCCTATATTAACGTGAACGTCGCTCTGTGTTTTCCAGGAGAGGTGCTAAGCCTCATGGACGATCTCTTCTCGGGTCTGGGCTCCTCGTGTGTGGTTGCAGGACGGCGAAGCGGAGAACATCCTCACAGTATCATCTACTCTCTCGTCTTCAAGTGCCTGGAGCCCGACAGCCTGTATAGGTAAGAGCCACAGCAAGCAGCGGAGATTGTCCTCTAGCTCTTCATTTCAACGAGAACTTCTTTACTTGCTATTGTGAATACACTATATGTGACCCTGGACCACAAAACCAGTCTTATGGGTAAATTTAACAACAAAAAAAGAGATCTTACATCACATGAAAGCTGAATAAATAAGTTTTCCATTGGTGTATGGTTTGTTAGGACAATATTTGGTCGAGATGCATCTATTAGAAGGGTGCAAAAAAATCAAAACATTGAGGAAAATCGCATTTAAAATAAACCACAAAAATAAATGTTTTATATATTTACGGTAGGAAATTTACAAAATATCTTCATGGAACATGATCTTAATATCCTCATGATTTTTAGCATAAAAGAAAAATCAATAATTTCGACCTATACAATGTATAGTTGGCTATTGCCACAGATATACCCGTGCGACTCGAGACTGGTTTTGTGATCCAGGGTCACATATTGTCCGGGCGGTGTAAAACTGTGTTTTTAAGGACAAAATGCAGCAAACTAACATTCTTTAGCCATGATCATATTTGAGGGTTACACTTTATTTTGATGGTCCACTTACGACATTCTACCGATTTTAAACCTGAACTTGTATCGAACCATGACCCCAAAACCGAGGTATGTACCGAACCGTGACTTCTGTCTTCTGCTACACCCCTACTTTATTGTGATGCTCCCCAACAGATATTCTACTGCCTATAGTCAGTATAGTCTATACTGTTCCGGCGCAAACGTTCCCTGGTGATATTTAGCAGATTGAGAAAATAATTCCGCCACTGACCAGGAAAAACCCAGTCTAAAGTCAGCGGCGCCGCGCGTTAGTCATATGGTATTTTAAGGGCGCGTGCTTGGCCATTATGTAGCGTGTGAACAACACACACACACTTTGATTCTCTAATCTAAACAGACGCAGCAGTTTTCATTTTTTGCAAATCATACATTATTACAAGGAAACATATTAACACACGAGGGAAATCATTGTTGTGTCCGTGAAGATGTGAAAAAATAGGCATAAATCTAGATTACACATTTACCCAAATTATTATACGCCTGTTTAACCGAAGCTAATCTGTGTGTGTTTCTCCATCATCCTCATACATTGTCACTTCTCTGTGTTTTACGGCCCTGACGAGAACGTCGTCTCCTCGGCTGTGAACCGCTCGGCGTGCGCCGGCAAACCCGCCGTTATAATAGCAATCCGCCGTGGAACAAGCGCGCCGGCTCTTAAAGGGAGTGTGAGAGGACGCTCTGATTGGTTTATTTCACGTTACGCCCAAACCACACCTATGAATAATGAAGCGACTTCAGACCGACACATTTTA